>NW_026294534.1:17394048-17689048 GCF_007827085.1 Peromyscus californicus insignis | reverse complement strand
ACAAACAGGAAGATCCAACTGAGCCCAAGAGCGGAGGAGACTCAACCACAGCTGAAGAAATAATGGGAAACACAGCCCCAGGCAGAAGGGCAGACACATTCCCCAGGAACTCGGCAGCAGGGCCTGGGAATCTGGAAGGCATCAGGTTGGAACTCAGCTCACGAACTGGGGCCTTCTGGGACATGTTTCTACAGTCACGTACCCATGTGCTGTTGCCATAGAAGTCAAGCCTGGTGGCCGCGGGCTCTTTGGGCCACACTGTTTGGCTTTGGCCACTCCCTGCACGCTACCATCCTGACCTCAACTTCCTACAGCGAAGCACATCTCTTCCCTCCGCTCCATGTAACATTTTCTGGTGGAATGAACACTGGTGATGTAAGTGTTCACGGGACACATAACTGCACTTGTGGCAGCCCAAGAGGGAAGCTTCGAACCCGTGAGGCCACCTTTCCTTCGGAGAACCCTGTGTCTCTGTCTCCAGAGCGGTGGGAGAGGATCCAGCGCCTTCCCAGGAGCCAGAACCGGACTCCATCGCTAATTCTCCTGGAAGCTGCTGGAGAGTCGCCTTCAGATTCCCTCTCACGGCCACTGTAATTAAGGAGATAACTCCCAAGTTTTAAAAAAAATGGCCAACGTGAAAACTTAAAGGCCTCAGCCAATGAAGGGTTCCACAGTTCCGTCCACGTGTTCTGAAAAAGGGACCCTTTCAGATAGAGCAACAGGGGAAACATGGCTTGCCAAGGGAAGAGGGGATGATGAGCCTGGATTCAATGGTGGCTGACAGCCAGCCGGGTCCCACCAGGATCATCATTGGGCTTTCCAAGCCTTGTCCTCCCAGCCGTTCCAGCAAACAGCGCGGCAGCTCTCTTTTACATTATAGCTCAAAAATATTGACTCCCTCCCCGTCCTTCAGGGAGCTCTCAGTGTCTAGGGGCTTCTTCTGGGTCACAGGCAGACCCTGCCTTTCTCTGACAGGTTAAGGGACTTAGCTCCCCCTTTATTCCCAGAATGCGAGTCCTATAATCACTTTGCTCCCGCTCTTGAGTTAGCTGACCCCAGGAAGCAATGGTTTTCATCAGAGCCATACCGTGAGCTACATTGGTGTTCCGAATGATGCAATGGTAGACTGAAGGGAAAGATTGTTCAGAAACAATTACTGATAGGAAATCATCTGGGCCGTCAGGGAATAGTAGATAAGGTCTGAGTTTCCTCGTCCGTAGACCTCCCCAATAGTACAGGCTGCAAGCTCACCCCAGTGTATTTTATTGTAGTGGCCTTGCCTGCCTCCTTCTGCCTGGAGCTTCAGCCAGTTCCAGTTCTCTGCCTCAGCTTATATTTCAGTTGATTCACAGGCATGCGCATACACAGGCAAACGCACACACACAGACGCTCATCCGCATCTACTCTTGAATAGCAATTAAAGACACCCAATGTCATAAGTGTTATCACATGGATTTTATAAAGCTCAACCTCAAAGTGACAGTTCAATTCCTGGGATCTCGACCTACTATGTGTTTGTGCAAACCTTCCGTTCACCTTGCTGTGCTAATTACAGATGAATGGGCCCTACCACGGTCTTCTGCTTCCTTCCCAGTTTAGTGATCCAGTTTGAGGACTAGTTTTAAGGTCCTTGTGACAGACACTCACCCACGGTTAGCTGCCTGCAAAACATGTCGAAAATGATCCTTAATTCCGAGTTCTCGCTACACAAGCAACCTCTCCAATATAATAATTCTAAAACCTTTTCTTGATTTCTGCTTTTAATAAAGTACATTTAGAGAGGATATGAATTCCAGATTTGATTTCAGACTCTGGGGATGTATATTCCTCTTCTGGAACATGTATATCCGGTCCTGGGGTGAAAAGGGGGGTGGGGAAGGAGAGAGAGAGAAAGAGAGAGAGAAAGAGAAAGAGCACAGCATAACAAGTATTCCTTGTATTGCCCGTGCCATTTACACACTCAGAATATAGAGAGAGGCAAAGAAACCTGGGATATTGTTAAAATCAGGTAAGGAACTCACTGGAGTTGGGGGGTGCCTCAAGTTGGTTACCAACTTCTTTCTCTTGCTAGTATGAGGTTTTATTTTTCTTCCTTTTTTTTTCTCTCATTAAGAAATTTTCTATTCATTTTACATACCAACCATAGATCCCCCCCTCCCAGTATGTTTTTTTGTAGATGGATGACAGCTGTGGTCAATGAAAGTTTCAGTTTTAGGTGATACTTGGGAGAAAAAGAAAAAGGGGAGGGGGAGACACTTTACTCAGTCACTATCTATCAGCTCTGTGCTCCTGAGCACATCAGCACATTTGGCGTATTGAAAGGAACACGGTACGATCCCCCAGGTACGATCTTGCCAGAGGCATGACTCCAGCCACAGGATTCTCCTGCACAAAGGCTGGAAGAAATGATCTCAGCTGTTGAACGCAGGAAACAGAAGGTGTGCTCCTGAGTCATAACACCCTCCTTGTGTGTCCTGGGCATCTCCCGTGGAGTCCGAGAGAGGCAGCCAGCGGGAGTGTGAAGCTGACAGGAAGCTTTGTCTCCTGTTGTGGGCTTGCTTCCCTGGGCGCCTTTGAGTCATCTCTTTGCTCAGGGTTGGCTTCTGCGTGTGAAGTAACTTCAGTCTGCCTCACTTGTCTACTCCGCTGTCCCTGATTCTCGGGAGCCCTTCCTCGGACTTGAAGGGGAGGTGAGGCGATGGCATGGAGTCACCAAAGCAGATACCTCATTACAGGAAGACTTTCGGAGACATTCCGATTCATCCTCTCAGACCCCACGCCGCTGGGACATGGAAGATAAACTTCGTCTTCTAGGCTCGGCCCCATCCCATGTTCTGGAACAGATTTCTTTGGATAATTTTATCCTTTTTGGAAAGATGCTGGAATTGCAGATGTCTGTGTTTCTCTTCTCTCACCAGGGTGGCCCCTGGGTGTATGACAGAGAGAGGAGCAGGCCTAACTCCATACGGTATTTTCTGAATACCCACCATGTCTGATGGAATGTGCAATGTGGCTGGTCAGGGCTCCCTGGACCAAGGACTCCGGATGCACCGTGTGTCCCATCCCTTGGCATTCTGCCAGTGTTTGTACTGTAGACCATTTGTTGGCTAGCTTGTGGTTTTGTGTCAGAGCCCAGGTTCCTCTTTCCTCTAATCCAAGTTCCAGCCTTGGTGCTGTGGGCTGCTGGCTTTGGCTGTGACTCTAGGGAGGTCAGGACCCTAGCAATTCATCTTGTAGCCCTTGGCCCCAACACCATCTTGCCGCCACCACAGATATCCTCTCTGGTAAGTTCCGTAGTCAAACTCAACCAGAATCTGCACCCCACCCCTCCAGGAGCACAGAGGAGACCCGAGTTCTTTCCACACCACACAGGAACTGGGGGTAGCCTGGGAAAGCTGCACTCCAGCCCTTCCATTGCCTAACCACATTGCATTGCCTGGTTTACTCTGATGTGGCCAGTCTGAGATGGGTGTGGGATGCCTGTTTCTAGGCAGAACCCCAACTACGAAATGAGGAGAAAGGGCATGCATTGTGGTTAATTTAGCTAATATACCTTCCCCACTGGGGAAGCCCAAGGCAGATCAAGATGGATGTGTCTCTCCGGTTTTGGTTTCCATCCCCCTTTTCACAACCCCTTTCGATAAGAAATGGACCAGCAGCCTGCCTCTACAGTTTATGCTTCTCCACTTATCTTAGAACACCCAGCCTCATTGCCTAGTTTCACAGACAGAAACAGGACTTGTGGGTATGGAAATAATTCTGTGGTCTGAGTTCTGCCTACAGGCTTGTTTCTGGTTATACAACGGGGGAGCTAAAGAAATGTTGAAAATCCTGTTTGTCCCTCAACAAAGCCTAGTTGTTACAAGTATTATGTTTATAAAACCCATTTGTAGTTGGGAGTCTCAATATTAATATTTTGACACTCAGTGCTGAAGAAATCTAAAGGTTAGCATATGTCTCTGGCAAAATTTGGAAGATAAAGACATAGGTCGGTTAGAGACATATAATAGAGTATATTAACGCTCAGATAATATCCCCATCAGCCACATAGCCTGCAGACATTCTTCTGTCTAAAAGAACTGGATTCCTGAGATGGAACTGGAAAATGCAATTCAGAAAATCTGACACATTCTTCTAAAGTGTATGTAGATGCTTGCGTTATTATTATTATTAGTATGCTTCCAAGGTACTCATCTCTCAGAAGCTGCCCAGGGCAACTTCTGATGAGTGGTTATTTAGCATACTGACTCAGAAGGATGCTTTGAAGCTCCCAGCAGCTTCTCTTCCAGTCACAGCCCTCATGAGTTATCCTGAAGCATCTGCCATGGACCACTTTCCAACTCCAGTGGGTGGCTTTGGTGATTGTTCCCAGATTCTACTCAGTCCTTTCTGTGGATGGTTCCCTTTCTCCCTACCTCTACCTCCCTGCCATCATGCTTCCTAAAAAAAACCACTACTATGACCTGGGAAAGGAATCAGAGAAATGGGTTCCTGGACTGCTCAAGAAAATGGGCTGAGGAATAACCCAACTCTACTACAAAAAAATTGATTAGTCTTTTTAGTGGTAGTATTAATGTTGAGACAATTAGAAAATAAAATGAAACCAAGCTCCCGGCACCTGCAATAGGAATAATAAGAATTCAAGAAGGGACTGGAGCCAGGTGATGGTGGCGCACGCCTTTAATCCCAGCACTCAGGAGGCAGAGGCAGATCTCTATGAGTTCGAGGCCAGCCTGGTCTATAGAGTGAGTTCCAGGACAGCCAAGGCTGCACAGAGAAACCCTGTATCAAAGAGAGAGAGAGAGAGAGACAGACAGACAGACAGACAGAGACACACAGAGAGAGGCAGAGAGACAGAGAGAAGCGGTTAGGGAGATGGCTCAGTGGTTAACAGCACATCCTGCTCTTCCTGAGGACTGGAGTTTGATTCCTCGAACCTGCTTCAAGTGGCTCACAATGTCCTATAACTCCAGCTCCAGGAAGATCTGACCTCTCTGGCCTCTGTGAGCACCTGCACTCATGTGCACATGCTCCCACACAGATGCACACATGCTTTAAAAATGATACAAACAGAACTTTAAAACAAGAATCCAAGAAGGAAGATACTGACGTTTGGATCTGAAATGGCCCCTCCAGGCCCATGGCACAGAAGCAGTCAGCCTTCCACACTGCTGCCAGTCTACAGAGAGGACGGGAAGGGGACAGCGGGAAGTCAGCCCCTTCCTTTTCCATCTCTTTGCTTCCCAGCTGCCACGAGGTGGCAAGATCTTCCCTGTCGTGTGTTCCTGCCAAGATGTGCTGTGTTGCCCCAGACCAAAAAGTAATAGGCCAAGGGGCCGTGGATCCAAACCTCTGAAATCCTGACCCAAAATAAATCTTTGCTTGTTCAAGTTGTTTATCTTAGGTATTTTCAGAGTAACAAACAGATGACGAGCATGGGAGAGGAGTAGAGATGAAATTTCACAAAAGACTGGAGGAGGTCTAGATCGGAATAAGCCTAAGAGAATCAGCATAAAGGGCTGGAACAAAGAAGATGAGATGAGACAGGTGAGTTGGGAAACGAAGAGGGAGAGGAGAGCGCCAGCTACGGTAGGCTTGTGGTGTGACGTGCAGTCTGTGGAGGACTGGATGACGGGACAGGACGGATCGTCGTTGTCTGGAGGCTGTAGGGGAGAAGAGATGGAAGCCATCTCTCGGGATACATATCACAGAGAAACAGGGATTCCTGGTAACTGGCTGGATATGGCGAATGAGGGAAGGGAAACTTCATGACTCTTGGTAGAGTATGTAGAAAGGCGATGTCTTTTTGACTAGAACAGCCAGTTCATTGAAAAGGAGGACTGTGGTAGGCAGGGCTGGCCAGGGAGGCATCCCTGCTAAAAGAAAAGTGATTTGCTTCCTTTGGTTATTTGGAACTTAGTGGCACAACCACCATGGACCCCCAAATGCTGCCCCCCGCCACGACATAGTCACATAAGCACAACATACATTTTTTAATCTAAAAAATAAAATAATCATGAAGTTGTCTGCTTCATTGGATAGAGGTAAGAAGGTCAGGCTAAATATGGATTTAATTAATAAAATAAAAACTAAAAAAAAAAAGGGGGGGGGAGACCACACAGCATTGGGGTCAAGCTGGCTGATTTTCAATCTCTGCCTTCTAGCTGTGTGTGGAAGTCTTTGCACCCGATTCTTTTTCACCTGTATAAATGGCGATGGTACCCTTACCTCATAAATAAGAAAATTGATATGGTTTGGTTCGTAGTCAACACGATGATCCAGCGTAGAAACGAGTCAACCAGCATCAGCTGTTTATTGCTTTTATCAAATAAAATAGTAAACGCTGAACCCATTCATAAATTAGAAAGTTTTCAACACTAGGAACTTTCAACCAAGATTGGCTGTTTATTGCTTTTATCAAATAAAATAATAAGCGCTGAGCCCATCTATAAATTAGAAAGTTTTCAACACTGGAAACTTCCTGTGTAAAGAGATAGTGTGATAATGTGGGGAAAGTGCTGGATGTGGAGTCTTGTCTTGGGATAGGCTTCCTGTTTACTATTATATCATTGGAAGTGTTTGTGTGCACCAGCACGCACATGTGCTCAAGATCATGTGACAGGAGGGTGAGCACAAGGGCTTGTGGAAGAAGACTTTGTGGGGTCAGTTCTCTCTGTTCACCTTCTTGTGCATTCTTGGGATTGAACTCAGGTCTTCCCGGAGCTTGTGTGACAAGCAAACTTCACCCAGCAAACTCTCCTGCTGGACCCAGAACAAGTTTCTTTCTGTTTAAGAAAAATTGGTTTTAGATTTATTTATTGTATGCGTGTGAGCGTTTGTTGCCTGCTTATCTGTTTGTACAGCTGGTATGTACACCTGGTGCCCACAGAGGTCAAAAGAGGGCGTCAGGGGGCTGTTATGGACTGAATCCAGGTCCTGCAAGAGCAGCAAATGATCACTGAGCCGTCTTTACCACTGGGTCATCTCTCCAGCCCCAGAGCATCTCCTTCCTTCCTTCCTTCCTTCCTTTCTTTCTTTCTTTCTTTCTTTCTTTCTTTCTTTCTTTCTTTCTTTCTTTCTTTCTTTCTTTCTTTCTTTCTCCTTTTCTTTCTTTCATTTTTTCTTTGTGTAGTTTTGGTACCTGTCCTGGATCTTGCTCTGTAGACCAGGCTGGTCTTGAACTCACAGAGATCCGCCTGCCTCTGCTTTGCGAGTGCTGGGATTAAAGGGTGTGCTACCACTGCCTAGCTTGCTTCTTTCTTTCTTTCTTTCTTTCTTTCTTTCTTTCTTTCTTTCTTTCTTTCTTTCTTTCTTTCTTTCTTTCTTTCTTTCTTTCTTCCCTCCCTTTAAAATGTAATATCTATATTGATTCTTTGAGAATTTTACATGCACCCCAATTCCACTCACCTCCCAGTCCTTCCATATCTGCCTCTCACCCCTGCAGCTTCCCCCTGAGAATGTTTTTTAAAAATTAAATTAAAGACATTCAAAGCAAACCAAACAAGCAAACAGACAACAACAACAACCCTTCCCTCCTTGTCCGGCCTGCCTCTCCAACACCTCTTCATTCATCCTAGTGGCGTGGGGGCCTCGGGGTCGAGCACATTTCTTAACCTGTAATAAGGCTCATTTTCCTCATGCAAAAATACACACACACACACACACACACACACACACACACACACACACACACACAGAATCCCCACTGAGGGCAGAACCAGTGTGGTCCAAAAATAAAAGGTGACTCATAGCAGTCTATTTTGCAAACTAATAATCTCAAAGTCAAGGTTTAATTGTTACCATTATTTCAAGGCAGTGATTCTCTGTTTAACAGTCCTGGCTGTCCTAGAACTTGCTTTGTAGACCAGGCTGGCCTTGAACTCACAGAGATCCAACTGCCTCTGCCTCTTGAGTGCTGAGATTAAAGGTGTGTGCCACCACACCGAGCTTTAATTTAAAATTTTTAAATTGTATATATGTGTATATACACACACACACACACACACACACACACACACACACACACACACACATATAGAAGGGTATGTGCACATGTGTGTAGGTGCCCACAGAAGTCAGAGATGTTGAATTCCCCGGAGCTGGAGTTACAGGCAGTTGTGAGCCTCCTAATGTGGGTGAGTGCTGGGAACGGAACTTGGGTCTTCTGGAAGAGAAGTGCATACTCTTAACCACTGAGCCATGGCTCCCTTCCCTATGATTATTTTTAACATAATAAAAAACACGGACTTTATTGATGTGCCAGAATATGCAATTCATTGAAAATGCCTTCTCACTATGCCCAAAATAACGTCCTATGAAAAGCTTATCTGCACAGTGTTGTACTGGGATGGCAAACGCCCTCCAGAGGCCTGTGTATTAATGTCATGGTCCCCAGAGTGCCTTGAGAGGTGGTAGAACCTTAGGCAGTAGGGCGTAGGAGGTCCTATGGCATAGAGGGGACTGAGGGATTCCAACTCCTTCCTCTGACTTTTGCTTCTTGGCCATGAGGGGAGAAACCTTATTCACCATACACTCCTTCTCATTGCCATCTGGCACAGCCACCAGAGGCCCAAAATTAATGTGGCCACCTGATCATGAACTGGAACCTCTGAGCCAAAGTAAACGTTTCCCCTTATGAGATAATTATTTCAGGTATTTTGCTGCAGTGACAGAAACCGACCAACACACACAGGTTCCGTGGTTTAATCGCCAAAGGGAAACTCAGTCCCCTGGAGAGGAGTAAAATCTTGAGTTACTTTACATTGGCCTGGGCTTTGGAAACGGGCGGCAGTGACTTGAATAGCATCTCTGTGGAGCTTTGCACATTTTGGTGTTTATTTGGGTTGGGTCAGCCAATACAGGAGGAGTGGGGTTTGGTGAGGGTGGAGGTAAGGAACCCACTCATCTGTAAAACCGTGCATTTCCAGCTCTAATTAGTCCTTTTCGGAAAAGGCCCAGCTTTCCTCATTTCTCAGGAATGTCCATCTCAGCCAAGGTGAGCACTCTCCCCACTCCCACCCTCTCCCCTCCCCATGTTCTCCCTCCCCTGCTTAGCAGGACTTAGTTATTAGTATGGATGTTCCGCGAGAAAACAAAGCTTTGAAAAGCAGGACAGAAACAAATTCCAGCTTGACCTCAGACTGCTCCTGAAGCCAGGGGTTCACTTTCCTACCCACACATCAATCCCAGTCCCCTGCAGCAGGATAGCTGGGAGGAACAGAGTTCAGAGAGCCTGTCAATCACATGTGATGCTTCAGGCGGCGGGGATGTGTGGTGCAGAGGGTGAGCTCATTAAGAGTCCGTTTCGTTAGCCTCCTCCTGTATCTCTGCAGGACTCGATGAGGCTCTGGCTCAGAATGGAACCAAGATTTTAACCGGGGGGCAGAGGATGATGGCCCATGAGCCCCCAAACACTCTCTCCTGTTCCTTAAATAATGTTTTTGTGTGTGCAGTGTAACTTTTTGTTGTTTGTTTGGGGACATGATATTCATTTCCTGGTAAACGAAGTTTAGGAATTACATGCTAATGTCGCTTGCTGAAAGAAGACCAAGGTCATTGCTTCTGCTGTGAGTGTCTAGCTTTTTCCATGTGGGGGTGGTGTGCTATCTCCCAGTGTATGATTGATCTCAACTCGGGGATGTTATCTAGCTGTTGGATACAGCCTTCACTCTACAAACCAAGACCCATTCTTGGCCACATGACTCCTGGCCTGTAGCAAGACTAGCAGGTAGAGTGGGTGCCGAAACTTGGGCTCAGTCTTGCAGTTCTGAGCTACACTTGACCTGCCCCTTGGGGTTTTCAGTAACTCTTGGGGCAACCTTTGGAGATAAGGTATGTGGGGAAAAAAAGTACATCTGCAAATGAAGGCTTTATCTTTGACATCATAGACTATCAGAGTAGTGTCTGTTAAAATATACTTTTAGTGCTTATAAATATGGATTTAGGAGATGTGGTGCCCATGGTTCTTTCTTGTCATAGAGTTTCAACTGACAATACATACCTACACGAAATTCTTCATTTAATGAGAACTAATTCTCATTAATGGGGTTGGAAATCAGTCTTCTACTCTAAAAGTGTAGTAGTATGGGGTTTTCCTTTTTAAAGTGTGCTGCAATTAAATATATGTATATATATTCATTTATATACATAAATATATATAAATTTATATATATACATATATATAAATTAATCTCCTCCTGATTGACTCTTGGTTTAATTATTTTGATCTCTGAACTACAGTTGTCAATCACCCAGCTTACCCCTGGCTTGGCACCACTTTGGAGAGAAGAAGAAGGGCACCTTAAGTGATTTGTAACAGGATCCCACTTCTGGGTTTTCCTCAGGGAAAGGGCACATTTTTGATATTGAAAAGTCATTTACCAAAACAAACAAACAAACAAAACCCCACTAATTTACCTCGTAAATACCGAACATCCTGTTTCAGTGCCTTGATGCTTCAGCCGAAGAATAAGAAATGACATCTGGGGGCTGGAGAGATGGCTCAGAGGTTAAGAGCACTGACTGCTCTTCTAGAGGTCCTGAGTTCAATTCCCAGCAACCGCATGGTGGCTCACAACCACCTGTAGTGAGACCTGGTGCCCTCTTCTGGCCTGCAGGGATACATGCAGGCAGAACATTGTATACACAATAAATAAATCTTGAAAAAAAAAAAAAAAAAAAAAAAGAAACGACATCTGTACTCAGGTTCCGTTGGCTCTGAGCCACAGGGTCCCACCTACCTGCAAGAGGACCGGGGTGGGCTAGAGCCTTAGTCCTGCTCTGCTTGTATTGCTGTGACTATCAGAGACTGGTATTATTATTTTTTTAAACAACAACAGCAATCAAATTTATTTAGTTCCTGATTGTAGTGGCTTGTAAGTCCAAACAGCATGGGCGTGTTCCAACATGGGAGAGAAGTAGAGGAGAAAAGACCCAGTCATGTGGGGTAGCCTCGCTTTCTCGCAGCCCGTTCTGGTGGTGGTGGCTACAGTTCTGTGAAACAGTGTTGGTTCCACAAGATGGGCTGTACCCACTTCTGAGAACAATGTCCCTCTAACCTCATTACCTTCACTGGGTCCCATCCCTTAAAGATTCTACACCCTCAGCTCATGGACCTTCCGGGGACAAACCAGATTATAAACCATAGAAGTGGTTCTTCATTTGGACTGAAAAGGGAGGAAAACAAGGTTTTGATGAGCGTTGGCAATACCCACTGCAATGCCTGTTCTTATGTTTCAGCTTTGACTTATTAATAGACAGAATAAATACCAGGGCCCAGCCAACTTGAGAGCAACAGAGAAGTTCACGGCCCCTCCCAAGTTTGCCTCCCTGGTCCACAGCAGGAACATGTTCCGAGACCTTTTCCTTTTTTTCTTTTTCTTCTTTTGAAGAAGTCAAAGATGAAAAAAATGTTTTGAAGGTACCGTTTTAGAGAATGGGGCTGCAGGGCAGCCACTAGGAAATCTCGAATAGTAGGAACAGGCCACAGTTAACCCCATGGCAGTTTGTGGTCCCATCTGCCCGCAGGCATGCAGACTCAGCCTTCATCTGCACTCAGAATTCATCTTTAGCCTGGCGGGCTGGGCCTGTTCTGAGATGCCAGAGCTTCACTTACTGGAACAGAAAACCACATCAGAGACGCTGTCACATGACTGTGTCAAGGAACCCAAACCCCACATCAGAACACTCTGGCTAGTGTGGAAGTCCCGAGATGCAATGTGTGTTCTTCACTGGGAATTAAGAACATATGAGCCCGATTCTAATTATAGCCCACCCTTAAGACACGTTTTTAATTAGGAATTGAGACACTTGAGCTTCGGGGGTCAGAACTGACCTGACTATGGCATTTACCTTCTAGAGAACTTAAATGACCCCCACACAGTAGGTATTCAACAGGGTTTTCCTTGTGATGGTGGTGTGTGGTATGGTTTGTGATGAGGATAAAACTCAGCCGAATGTATGTATTGGTTCCTTGGAGGGTTCAGCTGGAGGCGGCTGCCCTTCTTGGAAGTGATTAGAAAAAGATGGTCACTCACGTTAGTTCTTGATAATAAAAGTAATCTTTATTATTGATTCCATGCCTGTTCCATTTTGCTCCCAACCACTGTGTGATGGGATGAAACCCAGGGCCTCACACATGCAGAACAAATGACCTGCCACTGAGTTACACCCCTGTCAGTATCTACTCAGTTTTTAGGCACTGGTCAAAGAATTCGGCACATGTTATTTCATGTAATCTCTACAAACACCTATAAATTAGTCTACTGTTATCCATTTTATACACGCGTCAAAGCTGAGAGTTCCCAAGGTTAGGGAATTCACATATATAGACATCAAAATGTTCTATGGTATCCCATTTATCTGTGCAATGTTTATGTTTATGCTTTTATTTATAAGCTGAAAATACAATTTTTGTTATTTATATTTTTTGAGACAGGGTTTCTCTGTGTAGCTCTATCTGTCCTGGAACTCACTCTGTAGACCAGGCTGACCTTGAACTCACACACAGAGATCCATCTGCCACGGCCTCCTGAGTGTTGGGATTGAAGGCATGTACCACCAGATCAGGTTGAAAAACAAATTTAAAAAAGATTTTATTTATTGGGGCTGGAGAACTGGGTCAGGGATTAAGGATACTTATTGCTCTTCCAGAGGACCAGGGTTCAGTTCAACCCACAGTGTTGCTCACAACCATCTGTACGTCCAGTTCCAGGAGATCTGACACCCTCTTCTGACCTTTGAGGGTACCAGACATGCATATGGTATGCATACATACATGCAGGTAAATCACTTATACACATAAAATAAAATAAGCAAATCTATAAAAATAACTGAAAGGTTTTATTATTTTCATCTTACGTGTATATTTGCTTGTCTGCACCTGTGTCTGTACATCACGTGTATGAAATGCCCTCAGAGGCCAGAAGAGGGCACCAGATCCCTAGGAACTGGAGTTATAGATGGTTGTGAGCCACTGCCATGTGAGTGCTGGGAATCTAACTCAGGTCCTCTGCAAGAGCAGCAAGTACTTTTAACCACTGAGCCATCTCTCCAGCCCTGAAAAATAAATATTAAAACATATTTCAGGAAACTTGTCCCAAGTTATACACACTTCAGTATTGGGGAAATTATTAAGGCCACTCCACGTAGTTAAAAGGGAGGTTTATTTAGTGGTGTAACTTACAAGTGAAGGGATAGGTAGGTCACAGGGTCTAGGAAAGGCGTGTTCTCTGGAGAACTCTGCTCGGTCTACCTCCAGTGTCCAGGGTCCAGGAACCAAGAGAGCCCCTGCATCCGGAACTGGGGTCTTCAGCATCCTCTCTCAGCCCCGCCTTGTATGCGTGACCGTTACCGAAGCCTCAATGGGGATTGGAGCTTCCAGGTCAAAGCTGGAATGGCTACCCACTACACTTAAGTAATAGAGAGAGTTCTAACCCAGGCCTATCCAGTCACACAGTTGATAATACGTTTCAAATAATTTCCTTTCAACGACTCAACTAGAAGAAATAATTAAATACAAAAACAGCCAGGAATGGTAGTTCACAACTGCACTCCCAGCCTTCAAGAGTCTGAGGCAGGAGGATGACAGGTTCGTGGTCGGTTTAGACTACATAGTGATACCCTGTCTCAAGAAAGTAAAACAAGCTGCTCATCATGAATGAAATGAAGAACCAACTTCTAGTCCACTCTCCGGAGCTGTTCGCATTCACACCTGGGAATTCTCCATTCGGATGTCAGCCCCAGGTGACTGGACTTGCCTCCTCGTGGCCTCTCCGCTACCCTCAGCCCGCATCAGCACCCTCGGAATCATCCTCGAAAGAACACAGTCCAACAGAAAAGAATGGCCAAACGATGCGGCTTCACTGACAGGTTTGTGGCCAATTGGAGGGATGACCTGCAGCTTCCTAGCAACATTGCTCCCACCCCCAGGCCCCTTAAAACACACATCTTCTGTCCTTTGTCTCCTTCAGGCATCTCCTTTTCTTGTAAAAAGCTCTTTTCTAACACTGCGCTTTCCCTAATTTGCCTCCTCCCTGCTCTGGGAAAGGACAGGTTTCCAGCATCGTCTTCTCTATTACGGCAGCAGCCAGGATCATGAATAATGAATAAATCCACCTGCTACCCTCCTGCACACATGTCATTCGGTGTGGTAGGCGCCTGCATTTTCCTTGGGAGTGTCTACTCTGTGACCACAGAGACGTCTTAAAGTTCTGTCTGTGGTCCTGTTGCTTCATTGATGAGAAGAAAGGGGCAGGTGTCCTTCTGCTGTGGGAGATGGATGGTGGAACACTGCTCCTAAGTCATAAAAGTCACTGTGACTGTACTTAGTTAGGTTAGTACGTTTTCATTTAAAGTACACTGCGTAAAAGAGAAAACTTCAAACAGGTCGTCAAGACCTGACCGGCTCAATGTTTTATTACTATTAGCCACACTCCTTTTTATTAAGTGAGATAAAGCCAATACTAGTTAGAACACATCCCACCTCACACCATCCTTCATGTGTTCTTCTGACAATATTATCAATAAGCCATCTCTGATGAAACACCTTTGGAAGCCCTATCACTGGTTAGCTGAAGCCCAGTCCCCAGAGCTGGATAGTTCCAGTACCCTAATGGCCACATTTGCTTTGTCTAAATTGGTGATCGTGTTGACTTCTTCGGTCACGTGTTTTGGAGTAGATTAAAGACGGCCACAGATCCTTTGACAAACTACTAACTGGGATAAAGATAAAGAGATGCTCCTCTGTTCCTGGGATTGTAGATGAGCTCCTGGAATGCTTTGACCTTCTGAATATGATGGTCTTGGTTGTGGCATTTTCCTGTTCTGGCTCCAAGATCCCACTGCTGTTCGACTTCCCGTCTCTTGGAATGGTCCCTCTTGCAGCCAACCACTGTTCTGTGAGGGAGTCCAAGTGGCCCAAAGGACAAACCAAAAAACAGTGGTTCTCAACCTATGGGTCACGACCCTTTGGTGGTTGAATGATCCTTTCACAGGGGTCACGTATCAGATATCCTGCACATCAGATACTTACATTATGATTCACGACAATAGCAAAATTACAGTTATGAAGTAGCAATGAAAATAATGTTAGGGTTGGGGGTCACCACGGCATGAGGAACTGTATTAAAGGGTTGCAGCGTTAGGAAGGTAAGAACCACTGCCACAGAGGAAGTGGCCCTCCCCTGGCTCTAATCCTTCATAAATGTGCAGATCTACAAGACTGTGGACAAAATAAAACGGTATTTCAAGCCACTACGTTTTCAGTTTGTTTGATGCACTGCTATAGAAAACCAGAGATACTTTTATCACCACAAACATTTGGCAATCATCGCAAGGATATTGAGCTGGAGCATATTACCCCGTTATGTACGTTATAAAACACAAGAACGTAAAAATGGGTTGCCTTTAAACAGAAACTGTAAGATTGTTGTTTTAGTTAATTTTCCATTGCTGTGAAGAGACACCACGACCAAAACAACTTATAAAAGAAAACATTTAGGGAATAGAAAGCTGGTTCAATGATTAAGAGCACTGGTTGCTCTTCCAGAGGACCTGGGTTCAATTTCCAACTCCCACATGGCAGCTCACAACTGTCTGTAACTCCAGTTTCAGGGGATCCAGTATGGAACATGTGGTGTACAGACATACATACATGCAGGCAAAATACCCATAAAATAAAAATAAACACACATAAAATAAAAATAAATTTAAAAAAAAAGAAAGTTTTTAACTGCAGGAGAGCATACATCTGATTCACAACCAGGAGGCAGAGAGATCAAGACAGGGCCAGGCCTGGGCTTTTTGAAATCTCAAAGCCCACCCTCAGTGACACACCTCTTTCAACAAGGCCACACCCCCTAATCCTTCCTAAACAGTTCCACCAACTGGGAACCAAACACTCAAATATATGAGTCTATGGGGGCCATTCTCAATCAAACCACCACATTCTACTCCCTGCCCCCCATTGGCTTGTGACCATATCATCATGCAAAATGCATTCAGTCCAAGTTCAAAATTCCCCGCAGTCCTTTACAGTCTCAAGACTTTTTAAAAGCCCAAAGTCTCTTCTGAGACTCAAGGCAATCTCTTAATGGTAACTCACTGTAAAATCAAAAAGCAAAATACATACTTCTTACAATGGCACAGAATAGACATTGCCATTCCAAAATGGAGAAAAGGAAGCATAATGGGGAAATACTGGACAAAAGCAAGACTAAAACCCAACAGGGACAAACTCCAAATCCTGTAGCTCCACGGCTGATGTCAAAGGACTCTTCAGATCTCCACTCCTTCCAGTTTTATTGACTTCATTCTCTCTCTCTCTCGGGCTGTTTCCACTCCCTGCTAGCAGCTCTCCTCCACAGACATCTGGCATCTCCAACATCTTGGGGTCTCCAAGGTAATCCAGGCTTCAACTTCACAGCTTCATGAAATGGCCTCTCCAGGCCTCCATACAGGGACTCCTCTGCCACATGCCTGGCTGGCATTGTTGGCTTTCCTTAACCTTGGAGAGAGATTCCACAACCCCTTACTCCTGTGTCCTTCTTGACTGTGAAGCCGGAACCACGCGGTGGATGTAACCAAGTGCTTCTGCTTGCTTCTGCTGAAACCTGGCCCCCTCCCTGAATTACATTTGTGTAAGTTTTTTTTTTTTTTTTTTTTTGGGTTTTCGAGACAGGGTTTCTCTGTGCAGCTTTGCGCCTTTCCTGGAACTCACTTGGTAGCCCAGGCTGGCCTCGAACTCACAGAGATCCGCCTGGCTCTGCCTCCCGAGTGCTGGGATTAAAGGCGTGCACCACCACCGCCTGGCACATTTGTGTAAGTTTTGATGTGTGGATGTTTTTCCTTTTTGCAAATTTCAGGATTACCTGGGGGACGGGGGTCACACTGGGGCGGGGAGCTTGGCCTGAGGGTATGTACTACTTTGCCTTTCTTTACACTCCTGGAGCTGAGGACTTGGCTCCAACATTAAATTCCCTGGTGCTCCTTTTCTCCTCAAACTGTCCACTGTGTGTTTCTCTTTGCCCTGCTTGATCCTTCTCATTGTAGGTTTGTGTAAGAGCCATCACTAGTAACCACACGACACGGTCTATACTACATTGCCTTGAAATCTCCTCTGCCGGGACATCCAAGTTTGACTCATAAAAATAGAGGAGTAATTTTTTCCCACTTCTACATCTTCTCGTTTTAAATTATAACCAGAAAATCATGCTTTTGGTTTTTTGTTTTTGTTTTTTAAAGAACATGGGGTTAAGAGTAATTAATTCATTTGACTATCACTGTAGCCTAGGAAGGATTTAAACATGCCAGTCCTAACCCACTCTACAATATATCTGTGATAGTTTGAATGGGAATGACCCCATAGGCTCATATGTTTGAAAACTTGGTCCCAGTTGGTAGAACTGTTTGGAAGCATTGGGAGGTGTAGCCTTGTTGGGGGAGGTGTGTCTCTGGAGGTGGGATTTGAGGTGTCCCAGAGACTCATGCTATTCCCAGGGTGCTCTCTGCCTCCTCTTTGTGGTTTAGGATATCAGCTCTCAGCTGTTTCTAATACCATGTCTTTACTCTGCCATCGTTGACTCTAACCCTGCAGAATCATAAACTCAATTAAATGTTTTCTTTTATAGGTGGCCTTCGTCATGGTGTCTCTTCAGAGTCATAGAAAAGTAACATTCATAAGTTGTTGTTATCAGAAGTGGGCTATTGCTGTGATAGGCCTGTAAATGCTGGGATTTTTTGGCTTTATTTATTTATTTTGAGGAATGTGGGAAGACCTTGAGACTCTGAGGTAGAAAATGATTGAATGCTCTAAGCAGGACTTAATGGGCCATCTTAATAGAAGCCTAGAAAACAATGCAGAGTGTGGGCGGAGCTTTTCTATGTCCCACCAGCTACTCCCAAGTAACCACACTGCAACTTATTATTAATTATCAATACTCAGCCAATAGCTCAGGCTTGTTACTAGCTAACTCTTACATTTTAAATTAACCCATATTTCTTATGTACGCTCTGCCACATGGCTTAGTAGCTTTTCTCAGTATGGCCAGTTCACCTCCTTCTCTCCACGTCTCCTCACCATCCTCTGACTCCTCCCTGTTGAAGAATATCATTTCAAGGTGTGTACTTTCGTTTACACTCTGAAACGTCTGTTTAATGATGCAAAGATGCATTTGATTAAATAAAATTCACCTGCAGTTAGGAGGCTGCGTCAGCTGACAGGAAGTGGTAGGGAGGAGCCAGGTGAGAAAGGGTTTATATATAAGGAGGGGCAAAGAGAAGCATGGGGCTTTTTGGAGGACGCAAGCAAGGAGAGGAGGTGAGCTACTTGCTATTCAGCCTCTGAAGAGCAGAATTCCACCTTAACCTTTGAATCTTGAGTTTTTTAGAGGGAGAGAGTTCAGTTAAGTTCCCTTCGTAGCTTTGCGAGAGTTGGAGCCTGAGGGAGCATTTCATTCCACTATGGCCCTTGCTGCCTAACTGCTGCTGTTAGCAACAGAGTTGCAGTTGCTGATTCAGACATCTGTGGCTTAAAAGGCAGCACTCCTTTAAATAAAGGACTCCACCTCCCCTTCTTCTCACTCGCTTTTTGTCTGTAAGTCCCACCCAACCTCTCTCCCTGTCCAGCTATTGGCCAGTCAGCTTCTTCATTAACCCAATCACGGTGACACATATTCACACAGTGTGAAGGAATATTCTACATGTCTCCCCTTTTTGTGTAATTAAAAAGGAAGGTTTTAACTTCAACATAGTAGAATTATATACAACAAAAACAGTTATCAAGTAAGAATTACAGTTACAATATCCAGTCCATTTGTATTTGGCAAATTTAGAGAACATATTCTATTATTTGTCTTTGTGAGTCTAGAGTTTTGTACTTAAGTTACCTTTTTCTTATAACTAAGGAAAATTTTAAGTCTAATTATTTAGTCTTTAACTCCATCAAAGACCCCAGGAGGGTGTAATGTTACCTAATGACAGGAACATCTGGCTGCCTGGACAGTTACCCAGAGTTCTTCTGTAACATTGGGGCATCCAACCTCGGCCTACAGGCCCAGTGTATCTGACAGACTTTTTTTTTTTTTTTTTTTTTTTTCTGACAGACTTTTTTTGTTTGCTTGTTTGTTTGTTTTTTGTTTTTTTGAGACAGGGTTTCTCTGTGTAGTTTTGGTGCCTGTCCTGGATCTCGCTCTGTAGACTAGGCTGGCCTCGAACTCACAGAGATCCACCTGCCTCTGTCTCCCGAGTGCTGGGATTAAAGGCATGTGCCACCACTGCCCCTGACAGACATTTTTGAGAAACAGAGAATTTTGAAGGACTGTCCTACCTTGTCTTGGCAAAGTTTGGCAGTCACTTTTTTTTGTGTCCTGCTGGTCCAGTTTGGATAGTAACTGTTGGCAATTGAGGCAAGGGCAGTTTCTTTGCTCAAATGGCTACCTTTTGCCATAAAGAAAGCAAACTCCATGTGGAGTTTCCTCAATGGCCATCATCCTCTTTTGAAGTAAATTGGTGCTGTCAGGAGCAGACATGTCTCACTGTCATGAAAAGCCTTAGGTTATTAATGTATTAAATGTCATATTCTGTACACCTTTGAAGTATTTGAAGACCATCTATCTATCTAAATATATCTGTGTATGACATTGAAAACATACCTAACATACATAAGTTTGACTATTATGGATGACTTATCTATTAATCTGTATTTCTTAATTATACATTATATTTTTAAATGAGGTGTATAAACACAATATTACAAACAAGAGTAGAAACATACATACAGTATAACAAAATTAACTTAAAATTTGTATCAATAAACCAAAATCCATACCAATGTAAAATATTTTGAGATTAATAGTTTTTTTGATTAGATTCAGTAATCTACCCTTTTCCTATCATCCCTATATCATATCCCCTTTTTTTCTTTAGAAAGAGATCTTTGAATTTGACTTTTTTTAGCTTTTTTCCTATGACCAGTAACAACTTGTAACCAACCCCCCTAAACAATGACTAATATTTGTAATCCATTGAATAACCAAAACCTACCCACACCCCATCTCTTGGAAATGTGGTGTCATTCTCTAGCTACTTCCTGTTGTCTGTGGCTGCTGGTATCTTTGAGGGAAACTTGAGAAAATCAGGATAATTGTTAGGTCTTGGCTGGAGTAGTTTATAAGGCTGGACCATCTCAGCCAGCAGCCTTGAAGCTGTTTTGGATGCAGAATTTTAAGGAGACTGTATCAGAGGCATTTTGAGATGCTGGATTACTTGGGCCATCTGTTTTCATTGCTGTCTGGTCCCCTTGCTCTGAAAATACATAAATTAAATTAAAGGTAACATATATGTCTGCATTAATACAAGTATAGACTGTTGTACACAAGTTAGCCAAAGATTTTTTTTGTTTTATGTTTGAGCAGGTAAAGTATATGTTATATGTTTTGTAGTTTTTCTAGGTTTATTTCTTCATATCTGTAGTCAGGATTTTCAGGGGGCCTTCCCTGATCAAACCTGATCCGTATTAACCTGAAATGAATCCACAACCTCTTATTTCCTGTTGAAATAAAAGTATAATCTCTACCCCAAAGTAACATATCTTTTGACTTCTATTTTGAAGTCAAGACAGTCATAAAATATATAGATTGGTTTAATCCAGCAGTTTTCACAATCCAGTGTGTCTTAGCAACTGTCATTCCTTCATTAGCAATCGGAAAAATCTAAAGATAACACAGTAATATACAGGATCCAGATCCAGACTCTCTGTGTGGTTCTGGACTTCAAGTGTCTTAGTCCACGTTCTACCGCTGTGAACAGACACCATGATCAAAGCAATTCTTACAAAATGAAGCTTTTACTTGGGGACTTACAGCTCCAGAGGTCTAGTCCTTTACCATCATGGTGGGAAGCAGGGCAGCAGGTATGGCAGGTATGGTGCTGGAGAAGTCAAGAGCTACATCCTGATCCACAGGCCGAGAGGGAGACCCTGGGCTTGTCAAAGCCCATCCTCAGTGGCACACTTCCTAATCCTTTCAGGTAGGGCCACTCCCTGGTGACTGGGCAGTCTGATCTGTGAGCCTATGATTAGCCACTTCCGATCTGTGAGCCTATGATTAGCCACTTCCGATCTGTGAGCCTATGATTAGCCACTCTTTTTTTTTTTTTTTTTTTTTTTTTGGTTTTTCGAGACAGGGTCTCTCTGTGTAAGCTTTGCGCCTTTCCTGGAGCTCACTCTGTAGCCCAGGCTGGCCTCGAACTCACGGAGATCTGCCTGCCTCTGCCTCCCGAGTGCTGGGATTAAAGGCATGCGCCACCACCGCCCGGCGATTAGCCACTCTTATTCAAACCACCACAGGAAGGATGTGTGAGTAAAGGGGGTTGTGGAATCTTCCTCCACAGTTAGGGAGAGCTGCTGAGGCCAGGCCATGTATGACAGGGCAGTCTCTCCACGAAGGTCCCTAGAGGGCAAGAGGCCCTGCGAGGCCATTGTGTGAAGCTATGAAAGTGAAGCCTGAATTATCTTGGAGACCCCAAGATGATGGACGTGCTATGCTGTGGGATGTCTTTCTGTAGGCTGTGAATATGTGTTGCTCTGATTGGTTGATAAATAAAACACTGATTGGCCAGTGCCAGGCAGGAAGTATAGGTGGGGCAAGCAGACGAGGAGAATTCTGGGAAGAGGAAAGGCTGAGTCAGGAGTGTGGTGGTTTGAAGGAGAATGGCCCACACTGATTTATATGTTTGAATACTTGACTTCCAGTTGGTGGAATTGTTTGGGAAGGATTAGGTGGTGTGGCTTTATTGAAGGAGGTGTGTCACTGGGAGTGGGCTTTGACATTTCAAAAGACTCCTGCCATTTCCAATGTGCTCTCTTCTTCTTACGGGTCTGGTTTGAGATGGGAGCTCTCAGCCATTGCTGCCAACATGCCTACCTCCGCCATCATGGACTCTATAACCTTCCAGATGGCAAGCCCAATTAAATGCTTTCTTTCGTAATTTGTCTTGGTGATGGTTTTTTTATTATAGCAATAGAAGAATAACTAATATAATATCCATATTATTTCAGATGAATAAATAAAACCTCATATTATCATTTTAACAAATTACATGTTGTTATAATGGAAAGGCATCATATTTTACTCCTATAACTTATCATTGACCCTTCAGCCTGGATTCCAGCTTGGGGTTATAAGAATCATTCTTATTACATACATCTTTATATATGTAATTATTTCCTTAGGATACATTCCTTAGAGCACAATGGTTGGTAACAGACATGGAATATGAATCAGCATTGCCAAGCTTCTCCCTAGAAGTTTGCACGATTCATAATTTCTCTAACCATCTATTTCCCAGCACCCTCAGCAATATTACTTTTGCCAATTCTATAAAAAGTTTGTGCTGCACACATACATCTGACATGCATTTTGTGTGTGAAAACTTACCCTTTGATTTTTGGCCTTTTGCCTCGTCTTATTTATTTTTGTGAGTGGCCCCTTTTATGTGGGAAGGAATAAAGCATTCTGCAAATAAGCAGTTTTGGAGAGGTATTTCCTCATTCTGGGAGAGAGAAAAGTGGCAGTTTTATTAGCCATTAACTTCTTTCATTTTCAAGTATAAACATAACGGCAATTGTTTTGACGAGAGAGAGAGATAGAGAGAGAGAGAGAGAGAGAGAGAGGAAGAAAGGAGAGAGAGAGAGAGAGAGAGAGAGAGAGAGAGAGAATTTATATTGGGTCAGTGAAGAGCTTCAGGCACAGCTAGACTCAGTGGGTTAAATAATAACTTCAGAGTTCTCTCCGTCTCTCAACTCTGGTTCCCTCTATTTACCTTCATGCCCAGGAAGGCTCCTACAAGGATCCAGGGAAAGAGAGTACATCTTCCCAAGAACTGTATCAAAAAGCCTGGAAAAACTATGGTTGGTATCTTAAGTCATGTGCCCAAATGTGAACCAATCACTATGGCCAAGTGGAATGCTCTGATTGGCTAGACCTGGGGCCCTTACCTTCAGTTAGGAACACAATGGGTTTTACCACAGCCAAACTAAAGAAGCCCTATATTACTGAAAATTGTAGAATTATACGATCAAGGCTGGATGATCCTCAAAGAAAGGTTACTGGATAGAATTTATAGATAGTCTAAAGTAGATTTGAAAGGTTTTCACCAACCCTCTGGGGCTTTTTTTGTTTGTTTATTTGATTTGTTTTTTCGAGACAGGGTTTCTCTGTGTAGCCCTGGCTAGCCTGGATCTTACTTTTTACACCAGGCTAACCTCGAACTCAGAGCTCCAACTGCCTCTGCCTCCTAAGTGCTGGTGTGTGCCACTATGCCCAGCAACCCTCTGGGTTTTTAATGAAAGGTATTTGATGCAGTAGAAACAGAATCAAGTCCTCTGTTACTTCAGTGCCTCTCTACACTTCAGCTGAACCATCAAAGAGTCTACTTCCGCTGGGCAGTGGTGGCGCACGCCTTTAATCCCAGCACTCGGGAGGCAGAGCCAGGCAGATCGCTGTGAGTTCAAGGCCAGACTGCTCTACAGAATGAAATCCGGGACAGGCACCAAAACAACACAGAGAAACCCTGTCTCGAAAAAACAAAAAACAAAGAAACAAAGAGTCTGCTTCAAATGATTCTGGTAAGCTACCAACAAAATTACGCAAAAGTATTTGCTAAACTAAAGAATCACAAAAATCTACACTGCATACATAATAAAAAAATAAAACTGGAAAACTCCATGGATTTCCAGTTGTCATATTGCATGAGCTCCTCCCCGAGAGGTGAAATAGAAGAAAATCAATGAATGTGGCTCTCAGTCCTGACCACCTCTGCTGCACCCCAAACCAGTTCAGTCTGCTGTGCTCAAATCGTCCTGGACCACTGTCCTCAGGAAACAGGCAAGAAGAGCATCATATCATGCTAGTTTCTTTCTAGGGACAGTTGCAGCCTTTCTGCCTTTGCTTTCTGGATAATTAACAAGCTTATGATCTTCCTTAACTAGAGAGTGACCCACCATCCAAGGTGAACCAGCACACTTATGGGCAGCCACAGAATTGCAATCCTGTTCAACCCAGTTCAGGGATGGGCAAAGAAAAGAAACCAGCTAAATTGGGGACTCTCTGAGCTCTTCTGGTTGGGAAATTTGTTTGGAAATAGCCACACGTAGGCAGGGATCAAGCACGGAGTCTGTTTTTATCCAGTTACCCAAAGAAAGCGTGAATGAATTGTTCTTAGGCAACAACACAGAAAATTACCCGGCTCTGTACTGAATGGGAAAGCAAGGCTCTTGCCCAGGTGCCTGCTCACACCTGCAGGGATATGGCAGGGGATGAGAGGTCTGGAAGGCAAGTTTCAGCAGCTAGCCTCAAAGCAGGAGCAGCTTATGTGTCTGAAGAATGGGGATTTGGGAGGTGCCAACTCCCCAAATACCGCGCCCCCACCACACAGACACACACCTGCCTGGCAGGCTGCTACCTCCAACTCTCACTGGGGAGACAATTCCTTTTGGAGCATTATTGTCAGAAAGGTCTGCCAGCCTGCCAAAATGGTAGGTGGGGGCGGGGGGGGGAGAGCAGGGCAGTCTCGGGAGAAGGCTAGCAGAACCATTAAATCATTATCTCCTACTGCATAGTTACCCCCATTTGTTGGAGGTGCGATGGGACCGGAGCGTCTTAGAAGATATTCTGCCTGTCAGGTCCCCGAGAAGAGCCTTTCTGTGTGAAAACTTACTGAAGGTGCATCACCAGAGATGTCCATGCACTTGGTCCCATCTGACCTTAGCCTCCTGATTTAAATAAAGAGGAGGACAACATGCTTCCCCTGTCACTCGACGGCAGATTTTTCAGGTTGTTTATTTATCAGTGCCCCTATTGGCGCCTTCTGACATTCAAGGCTGCCTGACTGGAACATGTTTTCCCTACCAATTTGTTAAAAAACAAAATTCTTAGAGTTTTCTTGACATCCAGATGGTGTTTGTTAATGGTGACAGTGTTTCTTCGGGACCACATGCAAACTTATGTTCCCTCTGAAACAAAGAAGTTCCCCCGCGGGAGGAGGGCAGCTTCCTCCGGTTTAGGCTGCCCCGATTCTTAGCTGTCCGGTCTTCTGTTCTTTCTTAGGAGTTGGTGACTGGGATAGCATTTGCTACAGAGTCACTGCTTCCATTAGCCATGGCACCTTCATGCAGAGAACGGTATTGCCTCCTGACATATGGCACTGGGCATGCTTTTTGAAAGCAAGGAACCGAAAAGTTTCTCTTTGGGCACTGTCCCTCTGCCCCCACTCACTCTGGCAGTTTCCACACGCAACAGTTTCTGTTTGAGCTCAGTTTGGAGAATTTCAAACATGAGACCTCTCAAGCAGCCATCTCTATCAGATGCCAAAATAACTGGTCGCCCCTAACCGTCTCGGCTGGCACGTCAAAATAACTGGTCGCCCCTAACCGTCTCGGCTGGCACGTCAGAATGCTGAGGGGTTCTGGGGCTCGTGTCTTATTTTGTGGGCAGCCTCTATGCTGGAGTTTTTCCTTGGAGTGTTGCTTTTCCCAGTTAGACGATGCAGTGATGGGATGGCCGGCTTCATCAAGACCAGGGCTTCTGTGGCTGGAGCGAAACCAGCCAGTTCTGGAGGAGGAGGAGGAGGAGGAGGGTTACACTCAGCTGTGGAGTGGAGTCTGCCCTGGGACCTCAACTCAGGCAGGCAGAGAGGCACTGCAAGGCCAAGTCAGCTCCTTTGGGAGTGTGCTGAGGTCTGGCCAAGCCAAGAGAGTTTGGGTCATGCGTGAAACAGCATCCTCCTCATCTGAGAATGGCCATTAGGTCACCAGACAGACACAGGAAAGCGCACCTGAGGCCCTCTCCAGTGTGGGCCACACTCACCCTTCTCTAGGTCTACTTCCTTTCCTCAGACTCTGGAGAGGTGAGACGTAGGATCTTAGGGTGAGAACCAGGAGACTGGGAGGAGGTGGAATGCTGTGACCCATCGGAGACTGAATTCTACCAAAGCTATTGAACCATGGAAGTTGTTGGGTGTGGTGGCAGCTTCCGTAGTTCATAATCCTAGTATTCAGGAAGCTTAGTGAGGCAGGAATCTGAGGCTGTCCTGGCTCCATAAGCAAAATCCTATTCCAAAAATAAATGGAGGGCTAGAGAGATGGCTGGGGGTTAAGAGCGTTTTCTAGTCTCTCAGAGGACCAGAATTCGGTTCCTAGCACCCATGTCAAATAGCTCACCACCATTTGTAACCCCAGTTCTAGGAGATCACACTCCCTGTTCTGGCTTCCACAGGTACCCACACACACTTGGCATGCACACGTGTGGGTACATACACACAAATAAAATCATAAAATAAGTCTTTAGAAATAAATGTCTTTAAGGTAGATTAGACAGTTGGCCATTTTCCCCTTCTGACCAGTGAATGGATGAATCATCAATGCCCAGTCTAAGCAAACTGCAGCTTCCACACACACCCGCAATAGCAGTTGGGGATGAGGGGGCCATTCCGGCTCCTTGCTACAGGTATGCCAGAACCTCCCCCTGCTTCTTGGCTGACATTTTCCCCAGTTCTTGTCAGAACTGGGAAGTGACTGGAACTCTCTAGGGACAGGCTTTTGTTCCTGCCCAGATCCTCTGCTGATGGATTTCACTCACAGTCCACTCCTGCACACTCGAGCTGCGTGGCTCCTCCACCATGCTTGCCTTGGCTGCCCCTGACTTCTGCACGTGGTGTTTACTTCTGTCCCGCTTGCTCTTTCCCAATCTTGAACCCCTGGGAATTCTCCTGTGTTGTTTCCTGTGTTGTGTGGTTGGGGGAGGGACCTAAAACTCAGACTGACTCAAATCCATGAATGAGACCAGCACAACAAAACCCCCGTGAGAGGAGTCTCCCAGACATGCAGATGAGCCGCAGGCCCTGGTAGTGCATCTCCTGCAAAAGCAGAAAGCCCCGATCTAGAATCCAGTCCAGGAAAGATGAAATGGCCTATTGTGCTTCTCGTTCCCTACCGACCACAGGCTCTGGCTTCTCTCTTCCCGTTCTCCCTGTACCTACTCATAGTTGTATGCTTTGGATGTTTCCTTTTGTTTGTGTATTTGGTCCCTAAGAACTATCAGTTCATCAAATAACAGTATGGATACTAGCCAGCCCTTACTGAGAACTTACTATGTGCCACTCTGTGTTCAGTTCATGGTCTGTGAAGGCACATAAAAGCCTCTGAAGCTTTAAAAAAATGATCCCAAATTTTTGGGGGGGATTAAAAAAAAATAAGCTGGGGCTGGAGAGATGGCTCAGAGGTTAAGAGCACTGCTTGCTCTTCCAAAGGTCCTGAGTTCAATTCCCAGCAACCACATGGTGGCTGAAAACCATCTGTAATGAGATCTGGCGCCCTCTTCTGGCCTGCAGGGATATGTGGAGACAGAACACTGTATAATAAATAAACCTTAAAAAAAAAAAAAATAAAAATAAAAATAAAAAAATAAAAAAAAAAAAAAAATAAGCTGAGGAGCTGTGGTCAGGGATGTGGAGAGGCAGAGAGAAGCTGCTGGGTTGGACACTGAACAAATAAATGTCCTGCTCGTCTCCTTGGTAGCGTCTCTTCCATTTGCTGCCAAAAATCCTCTGTGTTGTGGTGGGCACTCCATGCCTCCCTCTCCCGATTCCTAAACCACTGACTTCCACCCCCGTAATTCTGTCAAAACGGCTCTCCGCTAGGTCACCATGACATTCTTCTGGCCAGAGACATGTTTTTTCCCTTCCATCCTTATCTTGTCTGACCTCGCGGCAGTATTGGACTCTGTTCGTTCCCCAGCCCCATTTTCCATTTGCCAAGCTCTCCACGGCGCACTCTGAACGCAAGTGCTCTGCAGCGCGCTGTGAAAAACACAGTCCCCCTCGGCAGGAGGCGGTCCCTGTCCATTCCAAATCTACCTTGTCTACCCACCTCTGCCTCCTCATTCCCGTGCTTTATAAATGTCTCACAGGCTGAGGCCCCAAACAATGGCGTCTAATTCCTCCAATTAGCTTGTTCTTCAAAGACATCATCTTCCAAGTGTCTCTAAAAGGGAATGGGAACCCAGGAGACTGCTCAGTTGGCTTTTCCGCTTACCTTGCATGCAGGAGGGTCAGTTTAATGCCTAGCACCCACAGTAAGAAGGCGAAAAAGCCAAGGATGGTCACATGCATTTGTA
Source organism: Peromyscus californicus insignis (assembly GCF_007827085.1). Taxonomy (NCBI): domain Eukaryota; kingdom Metazoa; phylum Chordata; class Mammalia; order Rodentia; family Cricetidae; genus Peromyscus; species Peromyscus californicus. Next base: position 17,660,879 of record NW_026294534.1, on the reverse strand, counting down.
ATCCTAGTGTAGAGGAGCCAGAGCCAGGTAGATCCCTGGGTCCTTGCTGGCCAGCCACACACACACACACACACACACACACACACACACACACACACACACACGCACAGAGTGAGCTCAATGCCCTGGAGTCATTTTCCACTAGATAAAACCAGAACTCCACACTCTCCGGCAGCTCTTACCTTACACCGCTCGCCACTATTTGTCACATGACCTGCCGGCTCGTCTCAAAGCTCTGTCAGTACATAGGACTTTTTCCTTTGTTTACCTTGAAAGCGAAATTTGTTAATGTTTTTGGAATACTATTTGACCTGGACATCCCACTTTTAGAAATGTATCCTAAATAGATTTATGTCCATCAAAGATGATATACAAGAATCTGAAGTGGGAAAAGCTCAAACAGACGAGAATGGGGGATGGGTGGGTTAATGCACCACGGTGTGTTCACTGCAAAGAAACAGTGTGGAGATTGGACATCACACTTCAAAAGATGCTTGATCGTGTAGGGGAAATACTCAGTCTACACTGTGAAGTAAGAAAATAAGGGGGCTGGAGAGATGGCTCAGAGGTTAAGAGCACCAACTGCACTTCCAGAGGTCCTGAGTTCAATTCCCAGCAACCACATGGTGGCTCACAACCATCTGTAGTGAGATCTGGCCCCCTCTTCTGTATACATAATAAATAAATAAATCTTAAAAAAAAAAGAATTTAGAAAAAGAAAATAAGAAGGGAGGGGCCGTGAACAGACAGAGCACAGAGAATGTGCTGGGGCAGTGGGATGTTCGGTATGGATGGCACTATTTGGTAGATAGGTGCTCTTTCTTATACATTTGTCAAAACCCTGAGGACTACAAGCTCAAGAGAGGAGCCTCACATAAGCCCCAGGTTGTGGGTAACCAGGATGTGCATCTGGACTCTTCTGGGCAGCCTGGGAGCAGAGGGCATCTGCGCCATCTCTGAGTATTCCTCAGTTCTGCTGTGAACCTTAAAAGTGCTTCTGGGAGGTAGGTTCTGGGGGAAAAAAAGAAGATTTACCTTGACAAGAGAGAGAGAGAGAGAGAGAGAGAGAGAGAGAGAGAGAGAGAGAGAGAGAGAGAGAGAGAGAGAGAATAGGGAGTATGGAAAAAGAAAGAAGAAAAAGAGTCAGTTATGGGACCAGCAAGATGGCTTAGCAGGGAAAGGCGCTTGCTTCCCAACAAGTAAGCCTGACAATTAGAGTTCGAACCCAGGGACTACCTACAGGTGGAGGAGAGAACCCGCTCCACAAAGTTGTCCTCTGCCACCCAGACACTAATAACAATAAATAATAATTAAAAGATTTTTTTTTGAGACAGGGTTTCTCTGTGTAGCTTTGGAGCCTGTCCTGAAACTCACTCTTTAGCCCAGGCTGGCCTCGACTCGCCTGCCTCTGCCTCCCGAGTGCTGGGATTAAAGGCGTGCGCCACCACCGCTCCGCCAATTAAAAGATTTTTTAAAGCCCCCTGGAAACGTGAAGGAATGCCTCTCTCAACCCATTCTCTTCCTGGCTCACGACAAGCTGGCACCCCCCTGAGTTCTGTTACATTTCCCTCCCAGTGGTATTTGCGTTAAGTCAAGAGAAACTGTGACAGCCTTTGAAACGGAAGAGGAGGTGGGAGCTTGTCTTGACTAGCTGGCCCCGCCCTGCCTTCCCCGTTATTCATTTCCTCTGAGCTGATTTCCAACCCTGTGAGTTGCTGGTACCCGAGAGCAGCACAGATGGTTGTTTCCCGTCCACCAGTTCTGTCTAGTGGAGGGACACCCTCTCTTCCGACACCTAATGTGGCATCTACTGATATCTTCACTTCTGGACGGACCTCAGGAGGTGGGGTCCTTTCAATTCTCCCCAGTCAGTCATCACCTCACACTGTTCTTCCCCTAAATCGATACATTAAATAAAACCTCTGGCAGATGTTGCTCACACATCTGTATGAGAATCATGAATTACCTTTTTTTTAAAAAAAAATATCCTGCGGGCTTTGGGTATGTCCCAGTGACAGAGTACTTCGTTAGCATCCATGAGGAGTTAGGTTCCACCCCTAACACTGAGACAAACCGACAGACAGACAGACAGACAGGCCCTTTAACACATACCTGCATATAGTACTCTTTCTCTTCACCCATCTAACCCTGGTCATTCTTTAGGGCTCAGCCCTGACGTCACCCCCTTAGAGGCCATCTCACATCTACAAGATCTTCATGATTGCTCCCCTTATGGATCTATGCCTCCACAGCAAGTAGTAGACAGATTATAATTTATAGTCTGTGTGCTTCTGAGAGTCAGATTGCCTGCTCTTTTGAGTTTTCTTCTTTGTATTGTTCTTTCTTTCCTCCACTGTAGATGTTTGAAGACAGGGTCTTGTGTGGCCCAAGCTGGCTTCACATTCATGCCACGCCTGTCTCTCTCATCGGCGCCGGCCCTACAGGCCCCCTCCACCATACTCTGCTTATCATAGTCTTTATCTTATACATTTTCTATAAGGAACATGCATGCTTTCATAATGTTGAAGATGGTGTCCTCAATCCTTACTGCCGAAGAGGATAGAAAAGAAAAAGAAAGGCAGCATCCTCATGGCGAATTGCCTCTTGCGGCTCCGTGGAAGCCTCCCTCCCCCGAGACTCTAGCCCACCCGGATTGCTCCCGCCACAAACTCTGGCAAATTGCAGTTATAGTCACGTCTATGCAGTCATCCTTACTGCAGCATTCAGTAAGAGGGTAGTGTGTGTGTGTGTGTGTGTGTGTGTGTGTGTGTGTGTGTGTGTGTGTGTTACAGTTCCTACTCAGAAAGAGTTTATGGTCTAGTGTGTAATAGATGACGAAAAGGCAGAAGCCACGGGTTCAGCTCAGTGATATCTGTGGTTAGAATATATAAGGCTATGGGTTCAGTTCTCAGCAGCAAATAAACAAACATAGAAGTCACGTAGCATCATGAGATACTATCAAACCAAGTGCCCTAACTTTATACAAAGTCTCGGGTTTGATCTCCCCGAGGAGCGGAGGAGCGGGATGGCTTTGTGCCCTCTGTTGCGATATTAGCCTTGCCTGTTAGTGCATCTTGTAAGTTACAACAGGCTAGCTACATGATGCACTGTGTCAGTCGCAGCCGAGATAGATGCAAAAGTTCCCGGTGATGGGGGTCACTTACCATCCAGGTCAATGGACTGGGTCCACTGGGAAGGACTTGGTTTATCTGGGACAGGGAGTTTGCCTGAGATGGTCTCCCACCTCCCAGCAGAATGTGTCCATTCCTGCTGTGTAAGTCTAAAGCTTGGGTTTGATTCCTGAACTTCCGGGATGGCTTGTGGGAGATGAAGGGACTACTTCAGAGGTTGAATAGAAGATGCCTGCATCTAATCGAGAGCTCTTATGCCGCTGGAGAAGAGCAGTGAGTACCTTCTTCCTGCAAGTTGTGTTGTTATGGGAACCCAGAGCACAGGCTGCAGGAGTGGGTCTTGGCTTAACTAGAAGCCTGAGGCCTTTTGCCTCATAACAGACACCTCTGACTCCTTGCTCTGGTCACAAGAACGCCACCTGTTGGGAAACTTGGCTTCTGCAGCATCTCTAGCTAAGGGGCACGTAGGTCAGGTCAGAGGGGTGCCATTCCTCTGCAGCGGTCTGCTCATGGCACGGGTGCCCTCTCCCACACTTTCCTGAGAATGCTGTCATTGTGCACAGTTGGGTACTTCTGCTGTGGAGACCTTACTCGGTCGTCTCTGTGCGTAGGTTTGCACGGCAGTCTCCCCAGTTACAAAAGGTGGACCACAGGAATCTGGCTGGGAGAGGGAGCTGAGATGAATCTCACTGTTCTACGGGTTACATTCCCAGGTGGCCTCAGAAACTGTTCTAAAAATGTCTTTCTGTCCTTTAGACTTGAAACTATTTGACTAGCAGCCTGCATCCTTTTGGGTTTTGATTGTTTTGAAAACTCCTGCCCAATCTGAGTTTTTCTCGGGCACACCTCCTTTCTCTGTCCTCTCCTAAGATGTCAAAGAACCATCTTACAGTCCCCCCCCCCCCATTTCTTTCTCTATTTTCTCCCTCCCTTCCTCCTTACATTTTTGTGCTGGGGGTGGAAACCAGGACCAGAGCATGCTAAGCATGTACCCTAACACCGCGCTGCCCCCCCAAGCTCCTGCCCCCCTTAGTTTTTCTATAACGCTGACTCCAGAAAGATTCCTGGGCAGGATGGGTCAGGGTCTAAACCCATGCAACTCCTTTTTGGGAGGAACCGTGCTGAGCCAGGACCCTACCCCCGGCTGGCGACCAAGGATATAAAGTTTCCCAGACGCTGGTATGGAGACCTAGTGGGAGTCTCAGTACCACACTGGGAATGTCACAGCCCTGAATACAACAGGAGCAGCCAAGTGTAGGGCTGGAATGCCAGGCAACTGAGCTGCCTGCTCCCAGTGAGGCCTCTCAACCCACTCTAGGACAATGTAAAAGACTGTCACGTGTTCTTTGCAACTTGGCTGCGATGGTTTTGACGCAGGCCTGGGGGCCATATTGTTCTTCCCCTCCTGGCAGATCTTTGGCACCCACTCTCTCCTCGACGGCTGCCCGCAGGCCTCCCTGCGGTTCTACCTTGGCCTGATTAATACCGTCCAGCATTTCCCCAGGGGGCCCGGGAAGTGGGGGTTAAGTTATGCTGGAAGCCTAATTTGACTGATCACTTTTATTTATTTATTCATTCATTCATTCATTCATTCACTCATTCATTCATTCATTCTGCGGTAGACTTCCTGTTTACTGTTCCGTCCTATACAAAGCCAAGCAGACACACGATGTTTTAAGATTTTCTTCATTCAAGGGTAGCCAAGAGACAAAACTAGAGTCTGCTCAGAAGACAAAAGAAACCATGGCTCCAGAGCATTCGGGCTCTGGGAACCGGCTGGGTCCCCGTTGCGGGGGCGGGGTGGGGGGTTGGGGGGCTGGGGGTGGAGTGGGTGGGGTGGGGGGGGGGGTGGGGGTGGCTGCCACCACTACTGCTCTACCAGTGATGGCTGCCAGTTATTAAGCCTGTCTGGCTGAGGGGGAGGCCAACGAAGAAAACAACAATAAAAGGAGATAAATGGTTCCTGAGGAATAAGAACTGTGCAGACCAGGGAAATAAAAATAAAAAAAAAAAAAACAACAACAACCCTGCACTTGGTTAGAGTTCATAGCCGGGAGGATAAACACCATTTAATTCACAAACGATTACCATTTGGAGACGATAAAATATAAGTAAATAAATAAATATCCCTGGAAGAAAAGTTTGCAAGGACAGAAACCGTGAGATCCTGTGCAGAACGTTCATGAATTCTGTCTTGGGTCTGGGGTGTGCTCAGAAATGGCCTCCTGGCTTGGCTGCCGAGCTTGTGGGAGGTTACAGGGGTCTCATCCTTCACAGCTCGGGGGCCCTGATTCCCCCACACACCCCAGCACTAAAGAGGGGGCTGAGTCCTGGCACATCCTCATAGGTGACAGGGGCGAGCGAGGTTGTCGTGAGCGAGACAGCACGCCCCGCTTCATCTTTCGGGTCCAAAAAACGCCCACGGCGGCGCGGAGGCTGAAAAGGTCTCCGCGTCTCCTCGGCGCTACAACTTCCTGAAAGAAGGCAAGCCAAAGGTTCCCGACTTTCCAGAAGCACGGAGCTCATGGGGTCTATGGAACTGGTATATTCCGATCTTGGTGTGGCTGGAATGTCACACCCAGGGCTTCTGAAACCTGCGCTCGGGCACGGGGGGTCACGCGCATCCCCCTGGATGGACTTGCCAACCGCCCAGACGCAGGCAGCCGGCGCCCTCTAGAGGAAGAAATGCGTGCCTGCCCCGAGCGGAGGCGGGCCCCAGGTTCTCTGGGCCTCTTCCGCACCCCAGTGTGGCTAGGGAAAAAAACACAGGCTTTCCTTTATTAAGAGTCTGGTTTCAGTCCCAGCGGGTCCACGGGCTCCCGGTGACTAATGAGGCACCTCTCACATCAGCGCTCCCCAGGAGTTCTCAGGGGAGTAGGCCGTGAGCAAGCACAAAGGCATGGGTCAGTTGCAGCCCTGAAATTTTACCGACACAAGCGTCTGATCGTGGCCAAATGGTCAGACAAATACGCTTGGTGAGTAAAAAGCGAGAGACAGCACGTGACATATGTCATTTCCTCGGTAGCTCCTGCCTGTGGTCTCAGCACTCGAGAGGTTGAGCCAGGAGGATCCCTGGTTTGAGACCTTGTTTCTAAACAAACCCAAATGAGATATAATGTAATTTCAGTTGGGGTTAACAGCTTTTAACAACGTAGAAAGCGACAGGATATAGATAATTGGAGGAGGGGAGATGGGTATCACTTTCGGGTGGTTAGAGCAGACAAGGAAGGTCTTGCCACGAAGAAGTCCTAAATGAGGGCGTGGTGGTGCATGCCTTTAAGCCCAGCACTTGGGAGGGAGGCAGAGGCAGGAGGATTTCTATGAGTTCAAGGCCAGCCTAGCCTACAGAGTGAGTTCTAGGACAGCCAAGGTTGCACAAAGAAACCCTGTCTCGAAGGGGGGGAAAAAAAAGTCCTAAGTGTGACCTTACGAACCTTTGGCCACAGCAATAGAGGGCACACCCTGGGCCCTGGGATTTAGAGGCTCCCAGGCATCCGTGTTTACTCATCGTGTTCAGACTCCAGGCAGACGCTTCTCCACCACCTCATCCACATGCGTCAGTGTCGCGGGTTGTGGTCTGCCAGAGCTGAGACAAACACGGGGTCACATGGCTGAAGAGCTTAGGTTAGAGGATAATAAACTAATAATGCACTAACCGCTGCCTCTCAGACAACATCTGTGCAGTGGGCTGGACAAAGGATGGTGTCCTGGAGTTCTGCACACCCTCCCCTCGGCTTCCTGCTCTGCTGATGCTCACGGATCACAGCAGTATCTGCACGCAGAATGAGGAATGTTTTGTAGTGTTAACAGGGAAACGATTTGATAACTGTAAGACACTTGAAACGTGCCAATTCTTAACCTTAACAGTCACGTGGCTCTTGGACACTAAGACTGAGACTATCTGAGGGACTGAGAATGTAGCTTAACGTAGAATAAGGCTCAGGTTCAATTCCTAGCAAAAAATCAAACCAAAACAAAACAAATAAAAGGACAACTATATTTGAGTTGAATTCTCAGTCTTTTCAATAATTAGTTATTGTAAAATTTCATACAACTCATTTGAATATGCATGTATGTAATTATAAATAATTTTGAGTACTTGAGAAAAGTAACTTTTTGGAAAGCATACATAAAAACATTTTAACTTCAAATTTATGTTTGTTATATTTTAAGTGATACTATACTTAAATTCTGTACACATTGAGATAATAACAGTCTTAAAACTTCTTTATAACTTACCTTAATAAACATAAACGATTTGATGGTGGTGCCCGGATTAGTGATTTCCCTTAAATGAAAGTACCTCTGCACAATAAACTTATACTATGTTATAAATAATGCATGCCACCATTTTATTATTCAAGTTTCACTAACAAAAACCCAGAGCGCTCAGACATGCACAGTAATAATTGAATTCAGTTGTTCTATTTACTAACATACGTTTAGCACAGACTTTTCTGTTTTGTCAGTGGGAAGAATTTGCCATGGTAGGAAGAGAGAACATATCTTATGGAACAGTTTTTAGTGGGTTGTTTGTTTGTTTGTGTTAGTTCTTGGAGATATGGTATACAAGACCAATTTGTAGCATCGGTCAAGGTCCCTGTTAGGTGGAGATCGGAGAGGAGAGGCAACAATATGTATTTCAAGACAGGGTTTCTCTGTGTAACAGCCCTAGCTTTCCTGGAACTCGCTCTGTAGCCCAGGCTGGCCTTGAACTCACAGAGATCCGCCGGCCTCTGCCTCCCGAGTGCTGGGATTAAAGGCGTGGGCCACCACCGCCCGGTGCAATAATATATTTGAAGACACAGAAGTGGCAAGGGACTGGGTATGTTGGAGGGCCAGAAAGGAACCTGACGGGTGAGGCTGAAGGAGGTGGGCGGGTCAAGCCATCATGGGGAGTTTGGCTGATCCCACCCTAACACCGGGAAGCCATTTGGGGCTTAAACTGCAGAGGGTGGTTCTGGCTACTGTATGGAGGAAACCAGAACAGTGGCAGGCAGGCCCACGAGGAGCCTCTTGTCGGGCGCTGGCGAAATGCAGCACAGTGAGCGTCCTTTGAGTTCTGTCAGTAGAGGCGATGAGGCGGTGCGCAGATTGGGACTGCATCTGAGGGCAGAGCTGACGGGACTCATTTTGGTGATGGGGAGAGGAGAGACCGGCCGGCGTCTGTGTTGGTGGTTTGGGGCGCGGCTGAGTTCCCAAGCCATCCCCAGCATCTGTGGTATGGTTTCCAGGACTGGCCCCCTCCTCCTCCCCAGATGCTCCAGCTGCAGATGCTCAGACCAGGTTGGCATGGAGCCTGTGCTTACCCTCCCAATGTGCTTCGAATCATACCCACCTCAGATCCCTAACACAGCGCGAAGGCTGAGCCTCATTGTTCTGGTGCATTGTTTAGGAAGCGACGGCACACACAGACTGCACGGGATCCATAGAGATGGAAGATGGTCTGTTCCATCAGCATTTGTTTGGACCTGTATACATGGAGCCCAGAGATATGAGGACCACCTCTATATGGAAATAGAAATTCTGCTTTGGAGAAGTGACTGCGTTTCCGATGACGGTCGGAGAAGAAATTAACAAAGCAGGGGGAAATTTTCCTGTGGTACCTGCTCCTTCCTAGCGGTTAGTCAACTGTTGCTGCGGGGGGGGGGGGGGGGGGGGGGGGAGGGGGGGGGATCTCACCAAATAGCTGGTCTCTGGTGAGCTCCTGTTTGGCCTTGAAATCCCAGTCATAAGGTGACACAATGGGACTCTGAGGATCTGAATTTTCAAAATGAATCCCTCCCACCGTCCCTCCCCCCTCCCTCCCTCTTCCCCTTCCAAGCTGGGATTACGGGCATGCATCAGCACACACACATGGTGCCAGGCATCAAACTCAGGGATTCTTTACCAACTGAGCTACATGCCTGGCTGGCCCAATAGGGCCTCCTGGAGACCGAGAAGGACTCAGTCAGTAGAAAGGTTCTTCCTGACTGTCTTCCAGCTGCAAAATCACATGGCTGGCGTCATCATGTCATTACTCACAGAGTCCGTGTCTCTGTGCAAGTCCTGTTTTAGGACTGAGCACGTTTTTGTGGATGTCACTGTGTATTCAGTAGACCCATAGCTCTGTACTCAAATCCCTACGCTATCAGAACAAGGAGCCTCTGGGCTGGGGCTATGGCTCAGAGGTAGAGCACTTACCCAGCACACACAAGGCCTGGAAGTTCCATCCCCAGCACTGTAAAAAGAAAAGAAAGAAAGAAAGGAACGTGAGAGTCCAGCTGCTCAGCTTCTTTGTTGCCATAATGAAGTGGGGATTTAGACTTCATTGTGACATGGGACGGCCACACAGCTGGCTGGTGACAGACAGGAGCTGGCCCCGAGGCTGGGACTTCAAGTGTGCTTCCTGTAAGTACAGCCTCTGCCCCAGGGTAAAGGACTGGGTCAGATGGGCCAGTATGTGACAGTGAGTAGGTTTAAGTGTCTTCCTGGGGCTGTGGCAGACTTAGGTCATTGCCTAATGGGCAGAGTCTCATTGAGCCTCCCAGATCTGCTCTCCACCCATCACCCAGCCCATGAACATTTGTTGAGAAACTTGTAGTGGCCTGGGGAGCTAGGGCTGTGGAGGGTGGGGGCCTCGTGATCCTGTGGTGTGTTGGGGGGGGGGCAGTGGAAAAACTGACGTGACATGTTCACAGGGTCACCTGAGATGAGTCAACAGTGACAGACCCATCAGGGGAGGGCAAACATCAGCCGCAAATCAGCCCCAGGCTATACAGAGGGACGGACAGGGACGAAACACGCAGGAAGAAAGCCAGGGTCAAGGGCCGTTCCAAGAACAGCTGGTCTTAAACAGTATGTATCCAAGGCTGGCCTTAAATCCTGGACCCTCTGTCTTTGTCCCTCAAATGCTGAGATTACAGGTCTGATCCACTAAACCTAGCGGAATCGGGGCGTTCAGAACTGGTGGAGTCCTCTGTTTTTGGACCCCGTAGATGAAGGGTCTAGAGAGATTAATCTAAATTGTTTTGTTTACGGGAGATGCCTGGGTTATCACATGGCTATGTCAGAAGTTCATGCTTCGACCCATATAATTCTGGCCTACATGCCTGGAACCTGATGTCAACAGAAGACACAGTTCACGGTTGTGGTCCTCAGCGGTGAAGAGCAGTAAAACTGGAAATTTCTTCCGAAACGGCAATGCTGCCATCTACTGGACACCTTGCGTATTACATCCATCTATCAAGAAACAATTCACTGTCCTAGAGAAGGGATCTGAAGGGCAGCTGAATTGTCTTTCCTGTCATTATGATTGATATTTCAGGGCCCGGGCTGGAGCTACTGACTCACTCCTATAGAATCTGTGCTGCGAGATGTTAGCAACAATTGTATCACGTAACACTTCAACACTGATAATGAGACCTCTGGCCACACGCTCTATAAAGTGCGTTTCACCGTTTCCCAGTTAGCCAAGACAAAAGAGAGGGGTTGGGGGAGAGGAAAGGAGAAGACACAGATAACAAAATCAGAGGTCAAAGGGTGTCATTACAACTGACTCCAATGAAATACAGAACACCATTAGAGATTACCGTGAAATCCTATACTCTGAAAAGCTAGATGAATAAAAGAATTTCTGAATGTGCATCATTCACCAAAATAAAACCCATATTCATTATGATGCAATGATTTTTAAAAAATATTTATAATGTATATGTACACCTTTATACCAGAAGAGGGCATCAGATCCCACTATAGATGGTCATATAGATGGTCTGGGTGGGAATTGAACCCAGGTCCTCTGGAAGAGCAGCCAGTGCTCTTACCCACTGAGCCATCTCTCTGGCCCATGATGCAGTGAATCTTAAGCAGATTAGTTATGAGCAAGGTGTTGGGCTCTGCAACCAAAAGCCTCCTTCAAAGAAAAGCCCAGAGTCATCGCTCAGTCCTGCCATGCCTTCACAGAAGACCTGAGACCAGTTCTTCCTAACCTATTCCAAAACTAGAAAGTGAAGGAACCCTATCACAGTCACAGTATTATTGTGATAGCCAAACTGTGTAAAGACACAGGGGGAAAAGCCGGCGGGGGGGGGGGGGGGGAAGAAAAGATAAAACTATAGAGCAATTTGTTAGATGAACATAGTTGCAAAAATTGTCAACAAAATGCTTGCAAACTGAAGTCAGGAACACATTAAGATCATACACTACAGGGCTGGAGAGACGGCTCAGAGGTTAAGAGCACTGGCTGTTCTTCCAGAGGTCCTGAGTTCAATTCCCAGCAACCACATGGTGGCTCACAACCATCTGTAATGAGATCTGGTGCCCTCTTCTGGTCTGCAGACATACATGCAGGCAGAGTACTGTATACATAATAAATAAATCTTAAAAAAAAAAAAAAAAGATCACATACTACCATCGAGCAGGCTTCATCCCAGAAAAGCAAGGTTGGTTCACCATATGTAAATCAGTAAATTCGCCATATAAATAAATTTAAAGACAGAAACCACACAGCCATTTCAATTGATGCTGTGAAAAGGAATGTGACCAAGTTCAACATGCCTTCATGATAAAAGCTCTGGAGACTAGGAATGGATGCAACACCCCTCAAAATCATACAGGATCTATATGACAAATCCATAGCCACCATTGTATTAAATGAAGGCAGACAACGTTTTCTCTAAAAGTCAAGAATGAGACATGGATGCCCACTACCACCTCTCTGGCTTTATGTAGTGCTTGAAGTCTTAGCAATTATCAATTAGACAAGAGAAAGACACAGGTCCATAACAATAAGAAGGGATGAAAACTACCCCTATATGCAGATGATTGATTCTTTACTTAAAAGACACTATAGTGTCTACTAGAAAACTCTTGAACCTAACAAACACGTACAATAAAGTCATAGAATACAAAATCAATACATTGAAAAAGTAGTCTTTACCACTTCCCGGTGTGCCGGCTAATTTTATGTCCACTCGACACAGGCTAGAGTCATCAGAGACGAGGGAACCCCGATTGAGAAAGTGCCTCCATAAAATCAGACTGTGGGCAAGCCTGTAGGGCAGGAGGGCCCAGCTGATTGTAGGTGGGACCACACCTGGGCCAGTGGTCCTGGGTTCTAAAGAAAGCAGGCTGAGCAAGCCAGTAAGCAGCACCCCTCCATGACCCCTGCATCAGCTCCTGCCTCCAGGTTCCTACCCTGCTTGAGTTCCCGCCCTCACTGCTTTTGATGATGAACTGTTCTATAGATCTGTGAGTGAAATAAACCCTTTCCTCCCCAAGTGCGTGCATGTGTGTGCATGTGCACATGTGTGCATATGCTGGAGTACATATGTGGAGGTCAGAGGATAATCTGCAGGCGTCAGTTCTCTCCTTTCATCATGTGAGTCCTGGGCGCCATGTAGGCTCTGGGGATTGAACTCGGATTTGGCAGCAAGCACCTTTATCCTCTGAGCCATCTAACCGACCCCAGAATATAATAATTTACGGAGAGATGACTCAGAGTTAAAGAGCACTTAAGGCTCTCTTCCAGATGACGTAAGTTTGGACATAAGTCCAAAACCCGGCTCCAGGGGATCTGATGCCCTCTTCCGGCCTCCACAGGCATGCACACATACGGAGTGCATTCATACAAACCCTTGTATATCAGTAAATAAAATTAAGTCTTTCAAAACACATTCCTTTTCTTGAGATGGTTTGACACTGATTGGCCCCTGCATACCACAGAGGCCCCTGTTCTCTGGCTGGCACATCACGGTCCCCTTACCTTCGTGCTCTGTTTCACCTGCATATGCTAATGGAAAGGCCTGTGTCGCCTATGTCCCTGTTCACAAGCTGGCTCCTCTGCTGGTCTTAGCTCCTAAACCTCGCAGGGATCCTGGAATAAAGCAAGAGTTTGCTCGTGTCTAAGCAATAAAAATTAGAGTGGATTTATGTGATTTGGTTAAGGCAACAAAACTTTACCCCTTCCTTAAATACTAATCCAGTGATAATCAGGCTTCTATGTCTCTGAGATTTTACTTTAAAAATCCTTCAAAATGTGTTATTAATTTATTTGCTTGTTTACTTATTTATGTGATAGGTTCTCCTGTAGCCTAGGCTGGTCTGGAACTTACTCTATAGCCCAGGCTGGCCTTGAACTTTGATCCTCCTGCCTCAGCTTCCTGAGTGCTGGGATCACAGTGTGCGCCACCACACCTGGCTTGCGTGCATCTTTTAGTAGAGAGCAGAATGAGGTGAGCTTGGGAATCTCATTTCCTCCGAGAAGAAAGCTCTTCAGGGAATGTGAACCCCCAGCCCGAGGAAGAGTCATTCCAAGAGCTGCGTCTTCCCATGAATCTCCCGTGAATCCTTTGTTTTCTCAGACAACGTCTCAAATGTCTCAAAACAGACCTCAGAATGAATCAGCGAAGAAAACAAGAAACTACGCATGAAGACCCCGGAAGCTGGGGTGAGTCACAGGATGAACAGATACGGTTCTGGTTTCAGGTATGGAGGGGTGTGTGGTTGGTTCATTTGTTTCTTTGTTTGAGACAGGATCTTGCTATACTGCATCTTCCTGCCTCAGCCTCCAAAATCCTGGGTTACAGGTGTAAACCACCATGCGTACCCCAATTTTTTTTGCAACAGCTTTCCTTTTATGCAGTTCACAGAACATAAAGCCACCCATTATGATTATACAGTTTAATGGTTATTAGTATATTCGGAAAGTTGTGCCATAAAAAGAAATGAAGTAGCCAGGGGTGGTGGTGTGTGCCTTTAATCCCAGCACTCGGGAGGTAGAGGCAGGCTGAAGGGCTGAGTTTGAGGCCAGCCTGGTTTACAGATGGAGTTCCAGGACAGCCAGAGGTACAACAGAAATGAAGGATTGATATATTGATATATGCTTAATCACAGAAGAGCCCTGAGCTTGTAATGCTAAATGAAGAAAGTCAGTCATAAAAGAACAGGTGTGATTTTGTTAATATGAAATGTCCACAATAGGCAAACCTGTAGAGACAGAAAGTATGTTAGTGTGTGTGTGTGTGTGTGTGTGTGTGTGTGTGTGTGTGTGTGTGTGTGTGTTGAAGTTGGGGCTTTGGGAACTGATAAAGGATTTCTTTCAGAGAGATAAAAGCGTTTCAGAATGGATTGAGATCCTGACGGCTGACAACTGGTTTCTCAGGTGGGTACAGCTCGGGGTGGAGCCACTGGCTGAAGGATACAAGTGTGTTTATTTCTCTGCCTACTAGATTACAAACATCCCTTGGGCATTCCTTCATGCCCTGGTCCAGTGCTATGTGCACTGATAGTCATAAATATTTATTGACTGGAATGAATGGATGGATGATGTTTGCAATTCTAACGCTGAACATCAGAGAGAGTTGCTGGACTAAACAGGTATCATGAATAACGTGAATTTTAAAAAGGAAATGCCTTAGCCAGAGACAACAGGACTGATGCACATATGAATTCAGAGACTGTGGCAGCAAGTACAGGGTCAAGCCAGGTGGGGGTCCCAGCGCTGAGAAGGGGGAGTGGACATAGGCTCCCACCCTCAACCAAAAAACTATCTGCAATTGAAACCTGCTGATGAAGGGAAAATTAGTCTTCTCCACTGGAATCTCACTGGGTATTTTAGCCACACTTTGGGATAAACCACATGCCCAGGAGTAGTTAGCCAACACAAAATGATCTCAATGGTATTTCTGTAGATTTTGTTGTTGTTGTTGTCTCATTTTGCTTTGTCTGGGTATCTTAATTTTATTGCTGTGAAGAGACACCAAGACCATGGCAACTCTTATAGAGGAAAACATTTGATTGAGGTGGCAGCTTACAGTTTCAGAGGTTCAGTCCATTATCATCGTGGCAGGGAGCATGGCGGTATGCAGGCAGACATGGTGCTGGAGAAGTAGCTGAGAGTCCTACATCTTGCAGGCAACAGGAAGTCAACTGACTCACTGGGTGGTATCCTGAGCATAGGAAACCTCAAAGCCCACCCCCACAGTGACACACTTCCTCCAACAAGGCCACACCCACTCCAATAAAGCCACACCTCCTAATAGTGCCATTCCCTATGAGATTATGGGAGCCAATTACATTCACACTACCACACTGGGTATTTTTGTTTTACTGGTCTTTTGCTTGTATATTTTAGTTTTTGTTTTGTGGGGTTTTTTTTGGGGGGGGGGTGGGAGGCTTTGTGTGTGTTTCTTGTTTTTTGTTTGTCTATTTTTGTTTGTTTTTTAAAGAGACAGAAAAAGGATATGGAGCCAGGTGGGTAGGGAATGTGGGGAGGAGCTGGGGGAAAGGGAAAGTATGATCAGAATACATCAGTTGAAAAATTTTTTTCAAAGGCCCTGATCACTAACAATCTTAACACCACCAAGTATCATTGCAAAATGTACTCAGCCACAGCTCATTTTTTGTAGACTGAGAGCACCCTTCTTGGGGCTGGAGAGATGGCTCCGTGATTTGGAAGTAGTCCTGCTCGTGTGAAAGACCAGAGTTCAGTTCCCAGCACCTCTAACAGGGAGCTCAGAACTGTCTGTAACGCCAGCCCCAGGGGATCTAATACACTCTTCTGGCTTCTGAGGCATTTGTACATAGATGTACATACCCCCCCACACACACACACCCCACAACACACACACATATGCATAATTAAAATAAAACTATACCTTAAAAAACCCCAAAAGTGGTAATACTTGATACAATTGTGGTGTTGAAATTGTTTTCTGAGAAATTTTCAAACAGACCTGGCACACATAGTAGGTTTTCAGCCAAGGCTGAGTCATGGGCCAGAAGAGGGTGTTGAATCCCCTGAAATGAAGTACAGACAGTTGTGAGCATCCTGATGCAGGCGAGAGGTCAAATTCCGGTCCTCAGAAAGAACAGCAGGTACTCTTAACTTCTGAGTCATCCCTCCAGCCCCACTGTTTTGTCTGTCTGTCTGTTTGTTTGTTTGGTTGGTTGGTTGGTTGGTTTTTCGAGACAGAGTTTCTCTGTGTAACAGCCCTGGCTGTCCTGGAACTTGCTTTGTAGACCAGGCTGGCCTCGAACTCACAGAGATCTGCCTGCCTCTGCCTCCCTAGTGCTGGAATTACCACCACCTGACTGGGTTTCATTGCTTTGTTTTGACACTTACTGTATACTCCAGGTTGGCCTCAAACTTGAGAGTCCGCTGTCTTAGTTTTCTGGGTTCCATTAACATGGTGATCTCCAGCTCCATCCATTTTCCTGCAAATGACATTTCATTCTTTTTTTATCATTGAATAAAGTTCTGTAGAATGTATATCTGTTATTATATATGTATGTTTTATAATATATATATATATATATATATATATATATATATATATATATATCACACTCTGTATTGGTTATGTTAGGCATTTAAGCTGTCCTGTGTCTTGCCTGTTGTGAATATCTCAGCAATAAACATGAATGTTGAAGTGTCTCTGTGGTGTGCTGACTCCAGTTCCTGTGAGTGTACATCCACAGAGTTGGGTCGGGCTGCGGCTTTAGCCTCAGCTCTCTTTGCAGGACTGTGTTCTAATCTCCACAGTGGCTGCCTCAGTTTACAATCCCGTCATCGTCGCTGTACGAGGGTTCTTCCCTGCACCCCCATTCTCATTGGCACTGGTTGTTTTCTAAAGGATTCAGTTTTTCTTAAGTGTGTGTGTGTGTGTGTGTGTGTGTGTGTGTGTGTGTGTGTGTGTGTGTTTACCTGCATGCAATTGCCTGAAATCCCAGCATGGACGGAGGTGGAGTTCAAGAATGCCTACGGCTTGCTGGCCGGCCACTCTAGCTGACTCGGTGGGGTTCAGGGAGAGACCCCGTCCCATAAAACAAGCTGGAGAGAACCGACGGACACCTGGGACCAACCTCTGGTCTGCGCATTCACATGCAGGCAGGCTTGTGACACACACACACACACACACACACACACACACACACACACCTAGTTTAACAACTGAACAGAAGTGGCCAGTCTAGCAATTCTTGTCCTCAGGATGGGCACTGGAAATACCTACTGCTCTAATTTGGCTTGCCTTAGCCCCATGCCCTAACCCTAAAGCCCCATACCCACTGAGCTGCTTATTTCTTTAATTCAACTTTTTAAAAAATTTGTTTCACATGCTTTGGTGTTCTGCATGCATGTATGTCTGTGTAAGGGTGTCGGATTTCCCTAGAACTGGAGTTACAGACTGCTGTGATCTGCCATGTGAGTGCTGGGAATTGGACCTGGGACCTCTGGGAGAGGATCCAGCGCTCTTAACAGCTGAGCCAGCTCTCCAGTCCCAAGAGCTGCATAGTTTTAAGTCTATAGAATTAGAATTGTGTCCTTAAATTGGGGCAGAAGCCATCTTCTTGTTTATTTAATTGTGTGTATGTGCTGGGGATTGGACTCAGGGTTGTGGATATGCCAAGTTTACACCCTATCAGAGCTGCACTCAGACGCCATCTTTTAAAACTTGTCTTGTCTGGCATTAGATATCCAATAGTCTCTGTCTACTGCTCTTCAGAATGTGGTTTTGAGATCATTTGAGGAAACAAATAACATGAACAAGTGTTCTGTGTTTATTCCAGTGCTGTGGTTCAATATATTAGAATGTAGACTAGGTGCCTAATTACTTAATTTTTCAAAGATTTATTTATTTACTTACTTATTTTGGTATGGATGGTTTGTCTGAATGTGTGTGCAGTGCCCCCAGAGGCCAGAAGAGGGCATTATATCCTCTAGAACAGGAGTTACAGATAGTCGGAAGCCATCGTGTGGATGCCGGGAGCTAAACCAGAGTTCTCTGGAAGAGCAGCGAGTGCTCTTAACTACTGAGCCATCTCTCCAGCCCCCAATAAAATATTTTTAATAATGGGTTGTAACATGAATCTTAAAAATTCTTATTAATAAAATCAAACCTGAGCCAGTTATTGGGGTGAACGCTGGAAGATCAGAGAAGCAGAACAAGCCACAGTTTCCTCACCTCGCCAGTTCCTCAGCTGATCCTGTTTCCTCAGACTGGAAGCCTCTGTGTCCTCATCCAGAATGAATCTCAGCTGAACTGTTGCTCAAAAGCCTGAAAACTTAACCAGCCAAAATGCTTCTAGTTTCTGGCCCTCACGCCTTTAGTCCCAGAAAGCGAGCCTTTAATCCCAGGGAGTGATGGCTGAAAGCAGAAAGGTATATAAGGTGTGAGGACCAGAAACTAGAAGCGTTTTGGCTGGTGAAGCTTTCAGGCTTTTGAGCAACAGTTCAGCTGAGATTCATTCTGGATGAGGACACAGAGGCTTCCAGTCTGAGGAAACAGGATCAGCTGAGGAACTGGCGAGGTGAGGAAGCTGTGGCTTGTTCTGCTTCTCTGATCTTCCAGCGTTCACCCCAATAACTGGCTTCAGGTTTGATTTTATTAATAAGACTCTTGAAGATTCATGCTACATCGGGTTGAATTTTATTACCACATACTACAATTTTTATGGCTTTATGTATCTGCTAAAATACATTTAATAAAATTTTCTCCTAAAGAAAATCTCTGCTACGATGAAATTGTCAAAAATACCTTTTCTTACAGTCTTGCTTACTTCATTAGTTTATTGCCTGCTTTCTTCTCACAACCATCTGTAACGAGATCTGGTGCCCTCTACTGGCTTGCAGGCAACACGCAAGCAGAAGAGTGTATACATAATAAATAATAAAAAAAAAAGTTCCATTTCCTGACTGCACCCCTAGTCAGCACTGTGAGAATGGCAGGTTTCCCTGCATAGTCAAGTGTCCTAAATGTTTCCAGTTTGTGGCTGCCTGCGACCATTCACACAAAGGCTAAAGGTGTTTCCAACCTTTAAAGGATCTTCTGATTGGCCCCTCAGTCGGTTACCCCTGGCCCCATCCCTGGGGACCAGAGGAGATGGTTAGTTAGGAAGGGTACCCAGTCCTGTCCCTAAAGACCCCCCACCCAAGGCACCCCATCTCTTACTGCACTCCACACAGGTACAGGGTGGTCACCCCAACAGGAGACGGCTCAGCTGGAGGCCCAGAGTTAAAGGACTGTCTGCTACCAGATGTTGTTTTTCCACTGGAAAGAAGACTGGGACCAGTAAGAGGGATGTGGGCGTGCATTTTCTTGGAATCCAGAGGGGTCAGGGAAAAAAAAATCTATCAAAAAATGTTCCCAGTACAAAGTTCAGAGGGGAAAAAAAAAGCTCTGGATTTTTTTTTTTTTCAAACTAAATTTTGTAACATGAGAAAGTCTCTCACAAGGAGAGTGTTCTGGAGCCAAGTTTACCCAGAGGAAAAATGTTTTCAGTACATGACGGAGTAAAGAGGGACAGAGGGAAAGGAGGCAGGAGGGAGGGGAGAGGGAGAGGGGTGGGGGAAGGGAGGGGAGGGGAGAGGGAGAAGGGGAGGGAGAGGGAAATAAGCAAATTTCCGAAGCGCTTCCAGGAAGACCCGCAATTACTCCTTGAGCTCCGTGTCCCAGAGGACATTTCCTGTTCGGCCTCTGGAAGCTCCAGCCAAAAGTTACAAAACATCCTCTTTCCCTGTGCCCAAGTGCTGGTGGAGGAGGGTGACCCTGCCAGCCGGCCAGTCGCCGCAGCAGGTGGGACGCAGCGGCCACTGCGGACAGGTAGGATGGCGGGCATTTCAGTCTTCCTTTGCCAAACCCGGTGTGGGACCTTCAGCTTCCCTCCGGATGTTGCCATGAAGAGGGTGGCTGGGAGGTCACCTGGGGGAAGGTGGCAACGTTTCAAAATGCTGTTTGAGTGGCAAGGGTGAACGGCCAAAGTCTAGGAAATAAGTTGTGTGAACTGAGGTTTTCTTCTCTTGATTCCTGCCCCCTACCTCCCACTCCCCGACTTGGCCAAGAGCATCGGTAAACAGGGTCAGCTGGGAGTAGATTGAACCAGGGCCTGGCTGTTCCCCCAGGGCATGAACCTTGGATGTTTCTGGCTCATTTTCCTCCCTCTCATGGTCCTGGGTCAGTGTGCCTCCGAGGTGGTCCTTCCAGGTGTGGGGGTGTGGCACCAGGGCTGTGTTTGTGGATAGGTGCTGTGTAAAGTCTCTATGGTTCAATCAGAAGCTCGTGTAGCCTTGGCCTTGGTAGTGACAGTAAGCAGGCTGTGGCTGTGTACCTAGTCTTGGCCATAGCTGCTGATGCTGAACTGGCCCAGGGAACTCAGGGTACTCCCCACAAAGCTGAGGAAGGCAGGAAGTAGGTGTGATGAGCCTTTCCACTGCCCTTCTCTGGAGTCCTATGGCTTTTCCCTCTTTATGATACGCTTGCCCTTTAGCTGCATTTCAGCTGCCTTGTTCTCTGACTAAACTAAATGTGGAAGGGAACCAAACTAGATAGTCGGAACTTACCCGTTGGTTATCAAGAAGTCCCAACTCACTCTTGTGGGGCATTTGCCGTATGCCAGGAGGTAGACTAAAGCTGGCAGACACCGTTATCACCATTTCTGTTTGACAGATGATGATCAGGCTCGTGCATGGCTCAGTAAATGACAGAGGAAGGATGTGAACCACCCGGGTCTCACGCCCATGCTCCTGAGTTCAGAAGGCAGGGTTTGAATCTGGGTTCCAACCAGGTTTTACCATCAACAGGCGAACAAGGCAAATGTGCTCTTTCTGGGTGTTGCAGTATGCAGGGCTACTGTGGAGGGGGTCCAGCCATCACTCCCAGTGCAGACGCCTGAGTTCCATAGGAAGTGTCTCCGAGTGCACTGACCCCAGGTCACTTGCCTGGCAAGTTCACTTACCAGCAGAGTAGGAATAGAGCTAGGCAATTTACCCCAGGCTCCGGGACAGGCTTCCTACCTCATACGCAGTTGTGTCTCTTAGAAAATGTCCTCTATTCCGATGCAAGGACACTGTTCTTTGTAATGATGGGGTCCCCTTTGGGGAGGCGTTCAACATGGAGGCCCAGGCATCTGGCGCCCCAGTAACCTCCTCTTTTAAGTCCCAGCCCAGAAGTTGCGCCTTGATCTGGCTTGAAGGTAAGGTTCTCAGTTGGAAGGAAGTTTTAACCGTTTGCAGAACTGTTGACCCGGGCGCACGGTGCTCTGCCTGGACTGCAAAAGACTGCTCTTGTAGCACCGGTTTGCAGAGCTGCAATCACACAGTCAGTTCAGGTAGTCCTCACTGAAGCCCTGAGAGGCATATGCTGCCTCTGCTGGTGAGGAGTCTACAGGAAGTGTAGACCTTACATAACTGGTCAGTCTGTGGAACTGGAGCCCCATCCTGCCTGCCGAGTCTGAGCCGCGAGGCCTTGAATGCTTTTGAAGGGGCTGTTTGACAGGGGTAGGAAGAAGGAGACTGCAGTAGCCGTGGCCCTTTGTGTTTTTGTAAAGGGTGATTCTGAGAAGTGGCTGGGCTGAGCGGGGCCAAGACAGAATGTTCTATGAAAGGAAGTGTGCTCTGTGCACGCATGGAGTTGGGGGTTTGTTTTGGTTTGGTTTGTTTGTTTGGAATTGTGATCCTGTATGGTAGTCTTTGGAGTGCTAGGATTGCGGGGGCTAGCACTGCGCCGTTCTGGATGCTGCATCCTGGTAAATATTTATCTACAAATGGTACAGAGGGCTCTCCCCCTCCCCACCCATGTGCGTGCGTGCGTGCGTACGTACATGTGTGTGTGTGTGTGTGTGTGTGTGTGTGTGTGTGTGTGTGTGTGTGTAGGATGGAACACAGGGTCTCACCCATGCGCAGTAAGTACTTAACCACTGAGCTCCATGCCCAACCCTAGACACTATTAACAACAGCAGGCTGAGTCTTGCAGTTGGCCTACTGGTTCACATTTCAGCTCTGCCACACAGCGCAGCGCAGCACATAACCGTACAACGTGGGGTTTGCTGTTGTTTTGTTCTGTGTATGTTTGTTTATTTGTTTTCTTTCCTTTTTTCCCCCCAGTGAGTAAATGCCACTAGCAAGACCATTTGTATTTCTGGAAGAATGACTTTAGGATTTCAAGTTGAGATACAAACATTCAAGAGCTATATTTTATTTTAAAATAGCTTATTTTAAGGAAATGAGGCAGCTCATGATTTAAAAAATAATTTTGTTTTTGTTTCTTCCCCCTCCCCAAACCCAAATTGATCAGCATCTCCTACTTCTGAATTAAGTTTAGAATGATCTTGTAACTAGTATGCCTTGATTTACCAACTTCCCCGGAAATGTAAGTCAATGAAGAAATCTACAACCAGAGTTTGCTGAGTACTTTGTGTGAGCCAGGCCTGTGTGAGGTGCTTTTGTGCAGTCCCAGGGGACGGGTGGGAGGGTGAATATTTCCTCAGTTTGTTGATGAGGACAGCAAGGTTCTGAGAAAGAAATGAGGTACACGAAGACACATACCATGTAGGTGCTGAAGTTGGGATTCGAACTCCGTGCTAGTGTGTGGATGCTTCCGTTAGACATCAGAGTTCTGCTAAGTTCCATCTGATCACCGACCTGAACCCATTTCCATCCATCTGAGGCATATTAGACATGAAGGCTGAGGGAGAGAGTGCCAGGGGCTAGAGGGTGCCAAGGGCACCTCACAGGAGACTCATGGGGTCATTGCATCTGAACAAGAAAACTACCAGGCGCGCTGGTCTGGGTGTAACTGTGAGGTGTGTGGCCGAGGCTGCCGCCACAGCTGCTTCCTCCTCCTCCTCCTCCTCCTCCTCCTCCTTCTTCCTCTTCTTCCTCTTCTTCCTCTTCCTCCTCCTCCTCCTTCTCCTCCTCTTCTTCCTCCTCCTCCTCCTTCTGTTTTTCAAGACAGGGCTTCTCTGGATAGCTTTGGCTGTCCTGGAACTAGTTCTGTAGACCAGGCTGACCTCAAACTCATAGAGATTCACCTGCCTCTACCTCTGCCCCCTGAGTGCTGGAATTAAAGATGTATACCACCACCACATGTGGCCCTCTTAATTGTGTCTGTGAATTCCCAGGGGTTCTATATCTCCATGGCCCTCCTTTGTTCCTCCAAGGATCCTGGTTCCTATATGTGGTGGATTGAGTGTCCCTCATCGGCTGGGGCATTTGAATGGCTGGTCTCCAGTTGGTGGCGTCTGGAGAGGCAATGGGGAGGCAGCCTTGCTGGAGAAAGGTTGTCACTAAGGGCAGACCTTTAGGGTTTAAAGCCTTGCCGCACTTCTGGTTTGCTCTCGGCTTCGTGCTTGCCGTGGAAGATATCATCTCCCAGCTTCCCACTCCCGTCACCACGGCTGCTGCCTGTTGCCATGCCTCCCACCATGACGGGCTTTGTCCTTCTGGAAACAGAAGCCCAAACAAACACTTTCTTCTACAAGCTGCCTCGGTGGTGATGTTTTGTCACAGCAACAGAAAAGTAACTAATGTACTATGTCACAAAATAAAGAAGGTTCCAGCTGAGCCCTGCCCTATATCTTGCACCCTCAGAATGCAAAATCTCAAATTAGTCCTCTTTCAGAACCCTCTTTAGGGCTGGAAAGGTGGCTCAGAGGTAAGAGCACTGGCTGCTCTTCCAGAGGTCCTGAGTTCAATTCCCAAGAACCATATGGAGGCTCACAGCCATCTGTAATGAGATCTGGCGCCCTCTTCTGGTGGGCAGGTATACATGCAGACAGAACACTGTATACATAATAAATAAATCTTTTTAAAAAAACAAAAACAAAAAACCCCTCCCTTTTCTTTCCTTCCTTCTCTCCCATGCCAGGGGATGTTTATAACAAGAATCTTTTTTTTTAATTTTTTTTTTGCTTGAAACATGATGCCAATAGAATCGAGGAATCAGCAATACAGGAAAGGTTGTTGTTCGTTTTCAATCGTTGTATTTTGTTGTTGTCATCATTTTACAATGTTTTTACTTGTTTGTTTTTATGTGTACGGATGATTTGCCTGCACGTAATCTCGTGCACCACAGTCAAGAGTGCCGGATCCCCTGGAGCTGGAGTTACAGATGGTTGTGAGCCTCCATGTGGGTGCTGGGGGGCAGCCCGTGCTCTTAACCACTGAGCCACCTCTCCAGCCTGGGAAGAGTTTTTAAGAATTTGAGAATATAGCTCTCTTCAGCTTCCCTCCCTCCTCCAAATCACACTGGATAAAGGAGTGCACATTTGGGACTCATCAGTAATTGGGGGAGGGTTTGAGGACTGAGAGTGGGTGGATGGAAGAGAGGAATTCTGTTGTTTATTCCAGTCTACTAGAGATACACAAGAAGGGAACTGAGGGGAAACACCACCTTTATGTTTCTTCATCCTCAGCCCTGAAAATACCAAGGAAGAGACTTTCTTCCTTAGCCCGGTCCTCTAGTCTTGGAGGCCCCAGAGAAACATAAGCAGACAGAAACAGTGGGAAACTAGTACCGAAGAGAATGTTGCAAGGCAGGAATGGAAGATTCGGTATGTTATTTGCTGTCAGCAGAGGACGCCTGGAATTTTCCATAGTTTGACTTTCTGGCTAACCATTACTGTCTTCATAATTGCTGGCAGCTGACCCCTTGCTGAGCTGCTGGGCTTGCCAGCCACCTGCCCACCAGCCCGAGGACTGCACCAGCTGCTGCCAGATGCTGAGGCCTTCTCAGTCATCTTTAGGGACAAGTAAGCATGCTGGTTGTCTGCCCACCCAGCTGCCGGATGAATGGTCGTCTCGTTCTGTTTCCGGGGCTTTTCGAATGAGCTCTCCAGAGCCTGCATAACTCACATGAGCACAGCCTGCTCATGCCCTGGAATGGCTCAGGGGCTAGCCACTACTGCCCTGCTAGGGCAGATGCTAGACATCTCAGGAAGAAAGGCCTGGGTATATTTAGCAAGCAAGCAGCTGTCAGTTCTCAAGGATCACAGGAAAAGGCCTGTAGTGGCTTCTAGAAGGAGTCACATGCACCAGAGCTGAAAGGGGTCTGAAGGGCTGTTTTAAATTCTCCACTTCTCATGAGAGTTGGGAACTGAGCAGGAGGTCTGGAGAGGAAGTTAACTGCTTAGGACTACAGAGCAAGTTCCAGAGCCCCTCTGTGTCTACGAGCCAAGCGGATATATATGTGAACTATCTTGAGAAGAGCTTGACCCTACATCCTTCTATGTGTCTTCATCTTCCACTCTCCCCCACTGTCCAGCCTCTCCCACTGTGCTCCGAACTCAGGATGCTGGCCTCCATGGCTGCCTTGTATCTGCTATATACTCAGACTTAGCGGACAAAGTAGCTGTAGGAAGTCAGAAAGAGAAAAGCGTGGTAGAAGGGACATATTCTCCTAGCTCTTCTCCTGGGATGCCATGGGATGGTCATGTTCCCTGGCTGACAGTTGAGTCAGGCTGGGTCTCTGTCTTAGTTATGGTTACTGTTGCTGTGACGAAAAACCATGACTATGGCAACTCTTTTTTTTTTTTTTTTTTTTTGGTTTTTCGAGACAGGGTTTCTCTGTGTAACAGCCCTGGCTGTCCTGGAACTCACTCTGTAGACCAGGCTGGCCTCGAACTCACTGAGATCCACCTGCCTCTGTCTCCAGAGTGCTGGGATTCAAGGAGTGTGCTGCCCAGCAACCATGGAAACTCTTATAAAGGAAAGCATTTAGCTGGGGTTTGCTTACAGTTTCACAGGTTAGTCCATTATCATCATGGTGGGGAGCATGGCAGCATGCAGGCAGACATGGTGCTGGAGAAGTAGCTGAGAGTCCTACATCTAGATCCGAAGGCAGCAGGAAGAGAGAGCCATTGGGCCTGGCTTGGGCTTTTGAAACCTCAAAACCCACCCCCAGTGACATACTTCCTCTAACAAGGCCACACCTCCTGATCCTTCCCAAGTGGCTCCACTCCCTAATGACCAAGCATTCAACCATCAAACATCTGAGCCAATGGGGGCCATTCCTATTCAAACCACCATAGCCTCTGTGGTGGTTTCAAAGAAAATGGCCCCCAAGGGGAGAGGCACTATTAGGAGGTGTGGCCTTGTTGGAGTAGGTGTGATCTTGTTGGAGGACGTGTGTCACTGTGGAGGCGGGCTTTGAGGTCTTATATATGCTCAAAGTCCATCTGCAGGTGAGTCACCCTGCGGGGTTGGTGTGTGGGTCGCCTGGGCAGATGCTTCCACAGGTGTTATCAGTTCTGTCAGCTTTGAGTGTCTCAGCCCCCCTGAGGCTTTCGGGTCATTAACATTTCCATAGTATCGCTTTTATCATCACTGTGACCAAAATACCTGATGCAAACAGCTTACCGCCCAGAGTTTCAGAAGAAGCGGTTTGCATCATGGCAAGGAGGATGCTAAGAGCAGGGTGGGAAGTGGGTGAGGATAAGCCCCCCAAGAACCTGGCTCCGGTGAACTTCCTCCAGCTAAGCCCGCCTTTTGGTTCCACAATCTAGCCTCTCACAGTATAGTCACTGGATGGGAGGAGGCATTCAAAACACAGACCTGTGGGGAGCCCTGATGGCTTGGGGGGGGGGGGGGGTTAATAGATCGTTTCAGCTGGAGTTGGTGTCAAGTGTCATAGCCCTTGATCTATGGAGCAGGGTGGAGTGGTTGCTGGCAGGGCTGTTAGGTAATGGTTATTCAAGGTCCTGGGGTTTTTTGGCTGTATAATAATGGAATTCTTGTCACCAAATGAATGATCAGTATCTTGAATGACTTGCCCAAATCTTACAGACATGCAAAATGACAATGGCTAAATGATATATATATATATATATAAATTTAATATTTAATAATTATATATAAATTATTATATATATTTCTTTTTCTTTGCACATAAAGGATATTTTTTAGTGGACAAGCTAGGGGGTTCGTGGTATCAGAGATTCTGGTTGCTTCCCCTCAGCACATGCTTCTACCTCAAGATTAAACATGGATGCTTGCATTCAGCTCTTCCACTCTAAGCAGCAGGGGGAAAAAGAGGAAGACATGATGCACTCTCATCTCCTCATCTTCACTGTGATACAGCCAGGAAATTGAACTTGATACTTTCCTCCTACTTGATATTTTCATCCTACGGACTAAGATAAATGATGCTAGCAAGCCTGCGGAATACAATACACACAAAAAATCCATTGTATCTTGCTAGCAACTACCATTTAGAATCTAAAATGGTAAAATAACTCCATCTCTAATGGAACAAAATGCTTAGGATAAATCTTCCAAATGATGTGCAAGACCTGGAGAGAGGCTCAGTAGTCAAGAGTGCTTGCTGCTCTTCCAGAGGACCAGAGTGTGGTTTCCAGTGCCCACATCAGGTGGCTTACAACAACCTATAACTCCAGTTCCAGGACATCCAGCACCCTCTTTTTGGCATCCATGGGTACTCATATGCACATTTGCAGACAGACAGACAGACGACACACATGCACACACAAATAAAATAAATCCCATAGGCTGAAAATTTTAAAGCATGACAGCGTGACAGGACATTAAAGAAGGCAGAGAAAATAGATAGTCATACACTGCGTTCCCCCCTCGGTGTTTGCCACCGTCAGCTCTTGGAATAATCAACAGTTTAAAAACAGTTGACAAGCTTATTTTAAATCTCATATGGGAAGAGCAAGCAACTTCAATAGACCCATTGTTTTTGAATGGAGGATGATGACATTGGAGCACTCATACTGCTTGATTTCAAGAGTAATCTGTGGATCTAAAAATATGAAGCAGTTTTATCCTTCACAAATTGACATGTGAGGGGCTGGAGCCACAGCTCAGCAGTTAAGAGCACTGGCTGCTCTTCTAGAGTACCCGGGCTCGATTCCCAGCACCCATGTGGCAGCTCACAACCCCCTGTAATTTCAGTTCCAGGGATGCCCCCTTCGGGCCTCCTCTGGCAGCAGGCATGAATATGATGCACAGGCATACACACAGGCGAAATATTCTACACATAAAATAATACAATTTTAAATATATTTTTAAAAAAAAAAAATCAACATGGAAATGATATCCAAACCAGATGAAACGGTGCCTCTCTGAGATCACCATTTCTACTTCTCAAAATGACTTCCTCTGAAAGTGGATACTCATTTGATGTAATTTCTGGGGGCAGAGAGATGTCCTGTTGAAGGTAAGCTTTGTTAGAGAGACAGAGTTGGGCTCCCACACTGTGTCTGCACTGGGGATGCTGATGTTGGGCTCCCACACTGTGTCTACCCTGGGGATGCTGATGTTGGGTTCCCGCACTGTGTCTGCCCTGGGGATGCTGATGTTGGGCTCCCACACTGTGTCTGCCCTGGGGATGCTGATGTTGGGCTCCCACACTGTGTCTGCACTGGGGATGCTGATGTTGGGCTCCCATACTGTGTCTGCATTGGGGGGGTGCTGATGTTTCTTAGTTTTGTTTTTAACTGGAGCATAAAAAGGAGAGGACTTTGAACAAAGGCCCATTAAACAGAGAGGTTGCAGATAATTCCACAGTGTGTTTCTGATCTGAAAATCCATATGAATGTCTAAAATAGAAAAAAAAAACATGAGAACACAAATTACATATCTTGGGGGTTGAGGAGCATCGGGGATCTCAGTCTGCCTTGGGCATGCTTCCTGATGGGCTCTCAGATAAGTGTCCTTCCCAAGGACAAGATGAGGACAAGATGTCCCCTTCAGTATTGTCACTCCCGTGACTCTGGAGATCTACCCACAAGCCTTTCCTGTAACTGCCAGGGCAGCCAGACACACAACAGCAAGGCAGCCCCATGGACGCCCAGCACCCCGGGAGGGGCCGGGTGGGCCTCAGTCTTTCACTTTGTTTTGTGGAGTTGTTTCCCCCGGCTGTCTCAATGTCTCTGCAACACAGCAGATTCCCTCTTGCTATTTGTCTGTCATCGTCCCGCTCCTCCTCCCCCTCCTCCCTCCCCTCCTCCTCCCTCTCCAGTGCTGGGAATCAAGGACAGCTTCACACACACTAGTCAAGTCTTCTAATACTGAGCTCTACTTTCAGCACCATCTTTTCCTGTCAAACTGTTTCAGTGACGCTACCCCGTGCCTTTCTGTGCTGACAGAAACGAAACGTCTCTGTCTCCGGTCTTATCTACCCAGAGAAGGAAGCTTTCTGGTGCCTGCTCTCTGCCGGTCCTAGCCCTCCGATTTCCCTTGGAAGACCATCATCCCAGGAGGAGGAGGGGCTGAGCCATGGTGGGCTGAGGCCCACCCGGCCCCTCCTGGGGTGCTGGGCGTCCATGGTGTTGCCTTGCCCTCCCAGACTCTGAGTAGGGCTTGTGTTATTAGTGGTGGTCCAGCTCCACCCCACTGCTCCAGACAACCCTGGAAGAATCAGAACTTCTCGTAAGACGGGCTTCTGCCTGCAGAGCCCGCTTCTCTAGCTGTTTGAAGTCCTTCCTACAGAAATCCCAGTTCCAGCGTCATTATGCTTTCCTTAATTAGTCTTTATCTTCCCGCTCCACATACTTAGATCAACAGGTCATCAAAACTTTGACACACAAGAGAGACGTTGTTAAGTGTTAGGATCGTGGCCATCTTACTCTTTGTAGAAACATACAAGCGTAGCCACACACATCTTTATTTTCCTATAGCTTCCAGTCAAGAGAAAGTTGGGCCCAGTTCTGGGCACCCAGCAACTAACTCTTTTGTTCAACTGGTGCATATTCATTGCTGGTAAACCAGGAGACAAAACACTGAACTAGGAGACCGGGATGTCAGAATCTTCTAGTCATTATGAAAGTTACATTATAAGCGTAGCATGGGCTACTGAAAATCTGAAGCCACAGTTCAAGGCCAGCCTTTGCAAGACTTTTTCTGAGAGAGAGAGAGAGAGAGAGAGAGAGAGAGAGAGAGAGAGAGAGAGAGCGAGCGAGCGAGCTAGCTGTAGCTGGTACACACCTATAAAATACCTGCACTTGGAGAAGGAAGATTAGGAATTCAAGATCATTCCGGGCCTGCAGGCACTACAAGAAACAAACAGGGTCTCAGTATGTAGCCCTAGCTGTCCTGGAACTCACAGAGATCCACCTGCCTCTGTCTCCTGAGCTCTGGGATTTAAAGGGGTGTGCCACTACACCCCATCTGTCTGCTTTTTTTTTTTTCTCTTATGAGTTTGGAAAAGATTTCCTTCTTCGGTCGGCAGAGGCAACGTGCACATTTAGCGGTGAACACACTCCCTTATTTTTTTGAGCAAGACTCAGAAAGAGTGCAATACCTTGTCCCAAGTCACCCAGCTAGTTGGGGGTGAACGTGGTGGTGTAGCAGGAGTAGGGTTCGCCCAGCTTCGCTTGCAGCCGGGGCGGGCGGGCCGGGCGGGAGGTGGCTGCGGCCCCGCCCCGCGAGTGTCAGGCCCTTCCTCCCGGCGCCTCCCGCCCGAGGTCACCCGTGGGCTGGCTGGGATGGGCGGCTCGCACTCCCAGGGTCGCGGCCCGGGGCCCGCGGGGGAGACGTCCCCGATAGCCGCGGAGGCCGCGTGAGTCAGCGCAGGGCGCGGGGCCGGGGGACCCCGGGGGCAAGGGACGGACACCGGGCAGGCAGGGTGGGGGTGCTCGACGAGACCCGCGCGGGCCTGCGGGGTCCAGGGGGTTGGGGATGGGGCGCTTGTGGCTCCCAAGAATTCCCTCTTGTTTGCGGCGGCGATGTGCCCGGTGACCTCAGAGAAGGGCAGCATTGTAGCTGCAGCAAGTGAGCTTTGTTCCGGGACGGCGACAGCTGGGGACGCCAAGCACCGTAAGAGGGAACTAGCTCAGTGCGGGACGTGGTGAAAGTTGGGGAGAATGTGGGGAGAGGGGGAGTGCCGATGAAGACTTGAGAGACTGCTCGGAGCCGTCCAAACTGTGTTGGGGAGTTAGTTGTGTGTGCGCTGGAGGTGACTCTTCAGGGGGATAGACGCTGTGGCATGGCAAGGCTTTTTTTTTTTTTTTTTTTTTTTGGTTTTTCGAGACAGGGTTTCTCTGTGTAGCTTTGCGCCTTTCCTGGAACTCACTCTGTAGCCCAGGCTGGCCTCGAACTCACAGAGATCCGCCTGCCTCTGCCTCCCGAGTGCTGGGATTAAAGGCGTGCGCCACCACCGCCCGGTAAGGCTTTTTTTTTTTCCCTTTCCTTTTTTTTAAAAATAATCTTTTCAATGCAAAACAGCCTCCTGGTATCCAAATACTAAATACGTTATTTTTACCTCCTATTATTTTTTAAAAAAACTTTATTTTATTTATTTATTTATTTGTGTCAGGGCACACGTGTGGAGGCCAGCTCTTTTTCTTCTATCTGGGTCCCAGGAGTCGAACTCAAGGTTGTTAGACTTGGGTACAAAGACCTATCTTTACCTGTTGAACCACATGTCACCAGCTCTGTACCTCCTAATATTTACATATGATTACAAATCTAAACGTAGTTTGTGCAACTTGTGAATAAAAAGGATAGCTGAGATTTACCGAGCATGTGAGATTTGATTAAAAAAAAAAACAACTTAATAATTGCTTTGTGCAATTTAATCTCCAAGAACACTGAATTAGTTTCTTGTATTGTCATTCTACCCGTAAATAAACCAAAGCACAGAGAAATCAAGTTGGTTGTCTAAGGTCACCCAGCTACAAAGTATCGGACCCTAGGGTGTCTACTTTGAGAGTTCAAGTTGCAGCTGCCTCTCACCTAAGAAAAGTGGGAAGAAACAATCAGATTTTAGTTCACATAGCAGAACACACACCCCCTTTCCTTTCCTTTTCCTCGAATAAGGGAATCTGAATTGGCATTGCTTAATACAAAAATATAAAATGGTAGAGTTGATGTAACTTTTAAGAAACAAACAAACATTCGGGGCTGTGGAGGTGGCTCAGCAGTTAAGAGCACTTGCTCTTACCCAGGACCTGAGTTCAGTTCCCAGCACCCATATGGTGGCTCAGAACCATCCCACAACTCCAGTTCCAGGGGATCTGACATCCTCTTCCGACTTCTTTGGGCATCAGGCACAAATGTGGTGCACATACATGCATGCTGGCAAAACAATCATACACATAAAATAAAAATAATTAGCTGGGTGGTAGCGCATGCCTTTAAGCCCAGCACTTGGGAGGCAGAGGCAGGTGAATCTCTGTGAGTTCCAGGCCAGCCTGGTCCACAGAGGAAGTTCCAGGACAGCCAGCACCACATAGAGAAATCCTGTCTTGAAACACGGAAAAAATAATTAAGTCAGGGTTGTGTGGGGGGTTGGGGGGGTCTTTTATTTATTTCTTAACTTCTCTATATCTCCATTTCATCATTTTTTTAAACCAAATGGTAGAAACAGCTTCATGGGCTGTTCTGAGGCCGATAGAAGATTGTATGTATGTGAATCACAACCATTTTATCTGTGAACCATTTTATCTGTGAACATACACCATTGATTCTCTCAGCCAAGGATGAAAATAACTGATCTTTATGGATTGTGACTGTAAAGGTTTACTGCATAGTTTGAAGGTAGAGTGTAGATTTTTCACTGGCAGTGTTTGGAAAAGTGAAGGTGCACGTGAGTTCAGTTGCTGGGGTATTAAGTCATCAATTGTTCAATTGTCTAGTGTCTTGGTGTTCTCTCTCTCTCTCTCTGATCCCCTCCCCTGGAAGTTCTTCATGTACCTTCTCTGTTTGACAAAGCTTGCCTAAAATCAACCAATACAAACAGACATCCTTGGTCTTTGCTCGGTAAGCACATGGGTTGTCATTCAGTGGTGGAGTGCCTGCCTAGGCTTTGGGCTTCGTTCTCAGGACTGCGATTTTGATCTCATCAGGCTCTGCTCAGTGAGGCAGCCTTAGCGGACACGGGATGCCAGTTAAAGACCTTAAGAAGCAGGGTGTGGTAGTACATGCCTTTAGTACCAGAGCTCAGAGGCAGGTGGATTTCTGAGTTGGAGGCCAGCCTGGTCTACAGAGCAAGTTCTAGGACAGCCAGGGCTTCACAGAACCCTCTCCCTCTCCCTCTCCCTCTCCCTCTCCCTCTCCCTCTCCCTCTCCTTCTCCCTCTCTCTCTGTGTGTGTGTGTGTGTATGTAATGACTTTAGAAAGATGAAATTCCATTCCTGTAAAAGCAAAAAATTTGCTTTTTACCCAAGCGCTACTAATCGGAGGCACATACCACAAGTCTCTCCAGGGGCCAAGAGAGCAAGGACTCATTGTTCACATGGGTCCCGGCAGACTTCCTGTTGGGACATGTGTCTGCCCTGGATAACGTTGACCTCAAGGAAGTGCCCCCTTGGACAGTGGCATTTTTGAAGTCTATTGTTCCTTTAAAAAAAAAATCATATGAAAGTCACATGACTAATGCACTCACAGGCATTTTCTTTTGAGGGAGAAATAGTCTTTGAGAATGTTCACAGTCTGTATTTCAGAAGAACTTAACTAGTAGGTACTCAAAGGAGCCAGAGAAGGCCCTTACAGGGACTCCGCTGAGGAATACCAAGAGGCGTCCAAGTGCATGGAAATAAATGTGTGATTTCAGTCAAACTCATCAGTGTTTAAAAGTTTAACCTTCTCTGAGCCCAAGGAAACAAATGGCTGACTTGGGTAAAAGCCGAAGTAGTTTCATTCATTCATTCATTAGTTCATTCGTTCATTCGTTCATTCATTCATTCATTCCAGGAGGCTTTGAGGATTAAGAAAGCGCGGCTGTGGGGGCAGGCAGACTTGTGTTAGAATTCCTGTTATGCTGTGCCCCCCTCCCCAGCCCCTCGCTTAGTTTAGGACAAATGGGAAATGCCCCCCCAACACCCCCCCACCCCCCATCCCCCACCCCCCGCACCAGTACTGGGATTACAGGTGTTCACTGCCATGCCTGGTTTTACACAGTGCTGGAGATCGAACCCGGAGCCTGGCGTTTGCCGCTCAGGCACTCTCTCAACCGAGCTGTATGGCCAGTCCAGCAACCTCTTCATTTTTTCCTTCAGCTCATTTCCAAGTTTTTCAGGAAGGAACGCTACCAAGAAGACAGGCCCGCCTTGGGTATGTGGTAGTTGGGCGCGCTGTTTGAAACCTCTGCTTCCCTGGTCGATTGCTTTTGGCGATACACCTGACCCACCCACCGACCGACCTACCGTGGTAGCTTTTCTAGGAACGTGGGTGATTTGGGGGCAGTTTCAGAGAATGAGATAAAGCAGAGCCCATGATTTATAGATAATCACCTCGTTCTTATTTAGCTTGTCTGTCTGAAATATATGATAGGCACAGGTTAAATTTCTGGACCAACCTTTGCATTCTGGATTTAGTGAATAATGGACTGGGTCGGCAGCCAGTTGTGTGTGTGTGTGTGTGTGTGTGTAGACAGTGTTCGGAGGTCTTGAGTGATTTTGCCTATATCTTTCTGATCATGTCAGCAAGATGCAGAAGGTTTAATCTTCTCTCGACTGTAAAGTCTGCAACAGTTAATCTGAAGGGCAACCTCCTCCTCTTCCCCCTCCTCCCCCTCCCTTCTCCCCCTCCTCCTCCTCCCCTTCCTCTCCCTTCCCCCCTCCCCCTTCTCGTCCTCCTCTTTTTTTGTGGTGGTTCCGGGGAATTAAATTTAGAGCCCTGTGCATGACAGGCAAGCACTCTGACTGAGCCTCATCCCCAGCCCTCTCTCTCTCTCTCTCTCTCTCTCTCTCTCTCTCTCTCTCTCTCTCTCTCTCTCTCCACTTTGACACAAGCTCTTACACTGCCCACCAGGTCGGCCTTGAATATGCGATCTTTGTGCTCCAGCCTTCCAAGTACCTGGGATTTTAGGAGTGTGCTCAAGGCCAATGTCTGAAGTGTTTCTTGATGGAAAAGTCATTGTGGAGCAGGTAAATGTTCCTGACAGGAAGAGGGGGTGTTGGCCTTGAATTTTTGAACTCAGAAACTTGGTTCACAATATGCACACTTATTCTGAATCCCACTGGTTTCAAACTGATAGTATTGTTCATCATCTTCTCTGTAGATAATTTGTATTAAAAACATGCTGGTTCAGCCAGGTGTGGTGGCGCACACCTTTGATCCCAGCACTCAGGAGGGAGAAGCCGGTGGATCTTTGTGAGGTCTAGGCCAGTCTGGCTTACATAGCAATTCCAGGCCAGCCGGAGCTATGTGATGGGATCCTGTCTCAAATATCAAACAAAAAACAACTATAATTAAAAACACGTTAATTCCAAGCCAGGCGTGTGTGCACACTATAATCCTAACACTTGGAAGGAAAGGCTGGGATTCAGAGTGAGGTCTTGTCTCAAAATAAATAAATAAATAAAAGCGCCATCAGTTTTCATTTACTACAGAAGTTTTAAAAATGCCTATGTAAAGTGCTTTAGTGTAGAATTAAAGAGAGATTTAGAGAAAGTTGTAGGAAAAGGCACAGAAAAATTAGCTACATAAAGACAAGTTAAAAGAATTATAGTGTCTAACTTGGAGAAATGGCCTGAGAAATGTAGAAATATATAATTTTAGGAGATGGCTTGTTCTGTCTCTAGCAAAGCTCGCTGAAAGGGAAATGGCCTGAAGTTCAGGACAAGGGAATTACTGGTGTGTGTGTGGGTGCATGTAGTGTAAGTGTGTTTGTGTGTGTGTGTGTGTGTGTGTGTGTGTGTGTAGTGGGAATATCTCTTCTGTGTGTGTGTGTGTGTGTGTGTGTGTGTGTGTGTGTGTGTGTAGTGGGGATATCTCTTCTGTGTGTGTATGTGTGTGTGAGTGTGTGTAGTGGGGATATCTCTTCTGTGTGTGTGAGAGAGTGTGTGTGAGTGTGTGTGTGAGTGTGTGTGGTGTGTGTGTGTAATGGGGATATCTCTTCTGTGTGAGTGTGTGTGTGTATGAGAGAGAGTGTGAGTGTGTATGTGAGTGTGTGTGTGTGTGTGTGTGTGTGTGTGTGTGTGTGTGTGTGTAGTGGGGATATATAGTAGTGGGGTTATCTCTTCTGTGTGTGAGGGACGGAAGTAGTCCTATTCAGTAAGGAAGAAGGCGCTGTCTCTGCTAGTCTTTACAAGATAAGATACACACTCTCAAGACAGCTCCTGAGAAGGAATGCAGGTACAGCTTAGTCCCACTAACTCTTCCCCTTTGGGGCTGGCAGACAGCAGCACCCACCTTCCCCTCATCCCACGCCCTTTCCTAGCTGCCACGTGCTTCAAGATTAAACACCCAGAAACACAAGGAAGAAGATAATAATAAAAAAGGGCACAGCTGCCGGATTGTCCAGAGTCTGAGCTGGTGAGGTGCCGGAGTGGGCTGTGGGGTGAGAAAGTCGTTAACTGAGGCTGGACATGAACTGGCACCATCCGTGTGGGTCTGCCTTGTGAGGAAGCTCCTTCCAGCTATGGAGTAGAGCATGCTTTTTTTATTTTTCTGGTTTTCACACTGCAATCAGGATGGATACTAAAATTCACAATTTTAACCATTCATGTGTATGTGTGTGGGTGTGTGGTACGTATGTGCCATGCTGGTATGTACACATAGACACTTTTACTGCACTCATTGAATGATGATTCCCCACTGTTTCTCCCCTAGCTCCTGGTAACCGTTGGCCTGTTTTTTTGGTTTATATCTGCCTAGCCTAGGTCCATCATACAAATAGATCATGTAATATTATTCCTGTGTCTGGCTTGTTTCGCTTAGCATAATATTTTCAGAGCTGTTCATGTTGTAGTGTGTATCAGAATGAATAAAATGTGGCTCAGTGTGTAGTCTGTGCACCATGTATGTGTGTGTGTGTGTGTGTGTGTGTGTGTGTGTGTGTGTGTGTGTGTGAGAGAGAGAGAGAGAGAGAGAGAGAGAGAGAGAGGATTTTTTTTTTTTTTGGTTTTTAGAGACAGGGTTTCTCTGTGTAGTTTTGGTGCCTGCCCTGGGTCTCGCTCTGTAGACCAAGCTGGCCTCAAACTCACAGAGATCTGCCTGGCTCTGCTTCCCGAGTGCTGGGATTAAAGACGTGCACGGCCACCACCGCCCAGCTAGTGTGTGACATTTTGTTCTTCATTCATCTGTGGGTGGACATGTGAGTTGACCTCTCATTTTAACTACTGTGAATGATTCTGCTTTGAGCATCAGAACACAAGTGAGCCCCTGCTTTAGCTTGTCTGGGCTCTGTACCTAGGAGCAGAGCGACTGAGTGATTCTGTTTGTTTTTTTTTTTTTTGAAGTTTCCCAAAGTGACCACACCATTCTACACTCTCACCAACAAGGCATGGGGGTTCCAGTTTTCCCTTGCCCTTACCATTTGCTTATGAGTTTCTTTTTTGTTCCTTTTTTAAAAAGTATGTAAATATCTTGCTTGCCTGTACGTGTCTGTATGGGTGTGCAAGACCTGCAGAGGTCCTTGGTGCTGGAGTTACAGGTGGTTGTGAGTCACGTGGGTGCTAGAAATTGAACCTGGAGGGGTTTGGAGATTTAGCTCAGTGGTAGAGCGCTTGCCTAGCAAGCACAAGGCCCTGGGTTCGGGCTTCAGCTCTGGAAAAAAAAAATTTGTTGGCCTGGAGAGATGGCTCAGCAGTTAAGAGCATTGGCTGTTTTTCCAGAGATCCTGAGTTCAATTCTTAACAACCACATGGTGGTTTACAACCATCTGTAATGAGATCTGGCGCCCTCTTCTGGCCTGCAGGCAGAACACCATATACTAAATAAATAAATATTTTAAAAAAAAAAAAAAAGAAAAAAGAAATTGAACCTGGGTCCTCTGTGTGGACAGCAAATGCTCTTAGCTGCCGGGCCATTTGTAATGGCCATTCTAATAGGTATGAAGGAGTATTGAATTCGATTCCTGTTTGCATTTCCCCGGTATTACTAATAATGGCATTAGTTACCTAATTATTAGTTACCATGGTAACTTGACAAAAGCAACCTAGAGAAGGAGGTTCTGGCTCATAGGGTGATGTTACAGTCCATCGTGGCAGGGAAGGCTTGGTAATAGAGGTGCGAGGCTGCCGGTCCTACCGCATCCACAGTCGGAAAGTCAGAGCAGTGACTGCTTCTGCTCAGCTCAGTTTCTCCTTTTTCTTCAATCCAGGACCGCCCCCGTGGGTCGGTCATCGCACTCACCCTAACCTAGATAATACCTCACGGACGCGCCTAGAGATTTGTTCCCGTGGTGCTTCTCAATGCCACCAAATTAATAATAATCAGGATTACCGACCACAGGGACCACAGAGCTGGCTCAGTGGTTCAGAGCACATGTTGCTCTTCCAGAGGACCTGGGTTCGGTTCCCAGGCACCAAGTGATGGCTCACAACTGCCTGTCATTCCAATTCTGGGAGATCTCACACACTCTCCTACCCCTGTGGGCACCAGATGTCATACATGCAAGGATAACACTCATACACAAAAAAACATAATTAAAATAAATCTAAAAAAATATTACCCTGGGGGCTGGAGAGATGGCTCAAAGGTTAAGAGCACTGGCTGCTCCTACAGAGGTCCTGAGTTCAATTCCCAGCAACCACATGGTGGCTCTGGTTAGTCAAGTCGAACTCACAGAGATCCGCTTGCCTCTGGAATTA
Organism: Peromyscus californicus insignis; assembly: GCF_007827085.1. Classification (NCBI taxonomy): domain Eukaryota; kingdom Metazoa; phylum Chordata; class Mammalia; order Rodentia; family Cricetidae; genus Peromyscus; species Peromyscus californicus. The sequence goes on along the minus strand of NW_026294534.1, from coordinate 17,622,492 downwards.
AAGGCATGTGCCGCCACCGCCCGGAGCGGAGATATTTCTTAAAGTATACTTTGTATTACTTTACAGAAAAGTTGATATAGAGAGCTAGAGCTCCCTTGTATGCCACATGGCTTTCCCTGTTAGTAATGTACACATAATATGTGTTTTAGTGTGGTCCATTTGTGACACTAATGAGTCAGTATTGATACATGGTAATTAACCAAAACCCATACTTTAGTCAGATTTCTGTAGTTTTTACTATCCAGAATACCACAATATAAATTTAGTAGTCATGATTATTTATTTATTTTATTTTTATTTATTTATTTTGGTTTTTTGAGGCAGGGTTTCTCTGTGTAGCTTTGCGCCTTTCCTGGAACTCGCTTTGTAGACCAGGCTGGCCTCGAACTCACAGAGATCCGCCTGGCTCTGCCTCCTGAGTGCTGGGATTAAAGGCGTGCGCCACCACTGCCAGGCCCATTTATTTATTTATGAGGGCTGGAGAGATAGCTCAGCGGTTAAGAGCACTGACTGGTCTTCCAAAGGACCCGGGTTCAATGCCCAGCACCCACATGGTGCCTCATACCTGTCTGTAACTCCAGTTCCAGGGGATCTGACACCCTCACACAGACATACATGTAGGCAAAACACAAATGAACATAAAGTAAAAATAAAATATTTATTTATTTATTCACCTATTATATTAGACAGGGTCTCACTATGTAGCTGTTTATGGCCTGGAACTAGCTATGTAGACCAAGCTCAAACTCACAGGGATCTACCTCCTTCTGCCTAGAGAGTGCTGGGATCAAAGGCGTGCACCACTTACAGCTATGAGTATTACTTTTTTTTTTTTAAATGTGCATTGGTGTTTTGCCTGAGTGTATGCCTGTGTAAGGGTGTTGGAACTCCTGGAGTTACAGACAGTTGTGAGCTGCCATGTGGGTGCTGGGAACTGAACCCAGGCCTCTGGAAGAGCAGCCAGTGCTCTTAACTTCTGAGCCATCTCTCCAGCCCAGCAGTGATTATTTTTAATATAAATCAACCTGTGATGTTGTCTTTTATAATTCTTTCTTTGGCTTTTCTGTTCTTTGCTATAGGACGAGATGGCTTGTTTTTCTTCTCATTGTTGTATGGCTCCCTCTTCCTCATAATGAACCATTTATTCTATCTGAGATTCCTGAACCACCAATGGGAAATAAGGCTCTAACAAATCCGCCCCCACCCCCCATAGCTAATCAGGTCCAGTGTGGTGACTGCGATCCCAACACTTGAGAAATGGAGGCAGGCACTGGGGGTAGTCTCACACACTGTTAATTCCAGGACTGGGAAGGCGAGGCAGGCAGATCTCTGTGAATTCCAGGACAGTTAAAGCTACACAGTGAGACCCTATGTTGAAACCCTCCCTACCCCCACCCCCCAAAAAAAAGAAAAAGAAAAAAATGGAGTTAGGAGGATATCAAGTGGCTAGCCTGGGCTTGATGAAATCATGTCTACGTGTCTAACAGAAAACAAATCTGTTTCTCTAGTGTAGTATTGAGGTGGTTTGAAAGAAAATGGCCCCCTTAGGCCCATAGGGAGTGGCCCTATTAGGAGGTGTATATTTGGCCTTGTTAGAGGAAGTGTGTCACTGGGGGTGGGCTCTGAGGTTTCAGAAGCTCAAGCCAGGCCCAGTGTCTCACTCTCTTCCTGCTGCCTACAGATCAGGATGTAGAACTCTCAGCTACCTCTCCAGCACCATGTCTGCCTGCATGCTGCCATGCTTCCCGCCATGATAATGGACTAAACCTCTGAACTGTAAGCCAGCCCCAGTGAAATGTTTTCCTTTATAAGAGTTGCCGTGGTCATGGTGTCTCTTCACAGCAATAGAAACCCTGAGAGAAGTATAAAGTGTTAAATGACCCTTTCTCGTCCCACTTTCCACCCCACCTTTTTTTTTTTTTTTTTTAGACAGTGTCTTGCTACACAACCTGGGTTAGTTTTGAACTCAGGATCCTCTTGCATCCATCTCCCACGTGCTGGCGATCACGGGTGTGTGCCACCATACCCAGCCTATAATACCACGATAAAGTTCATTGATATAGCCCATCTTTCCTTTCCTTTTTCCCTGTATGGCTTTTTCTCCCTCCCTCCTACACTGAGGATGAGAACACATCCGTTGTTTGGTCTTCGGTCAGCAAACGTTAATTGGCCGCTCTCTTCTGGCCGAGCGCTGTGAACATTATGTCCCTCGCGTGGGAATTCGCACGCACCCAGGGAAGCCTTTCTCAATATACAGTCTGACTGTTCCTCTGTACTATCGAGGTGGGAGTGAGAACGGGGGAGGTGACCTTGAGGATGGGAGAGGACAGGGCACCTAAAAGAGACGGACGTTCACCACGGGACCTTTCTTGTGGATACTACACCAACCCGATCCGTCTTAAAGGATGTAGCTTCCTCTTCAGCAACGGCGCGGCTCCCACTGCTCTCTGCTCACCCACGGGCTTTGTCAACCCGCGCCTTTTCCATAGACTAGGCTTGCTTTTTCAGATACAAGGCGCAGCAGGTCCCCATCAGGAAAGGCAAACAGTAAATCGTCATGCTCTCTCCCTTCATCTTCTTCTCTTTTGCACACAAGACTTGGTATCTGTGGAGACTTCTACCAGTGGGAGTCCTAGCCTTTGACATTTACTCAGAAGTCTCGCTGGTGAGGGTGCCGTGGATATAATTTTTAAAGGTGTTTTTGGTTTATCTGTAGTACAGTTTTCCCTTGATCAGTCTTATGTTAGATCTGCTGCAAGTGCTACCAGTAACGATGGTAGACAAAGACGTTACATTTAGCTCCCTTAAACTTGGGAATTGTCTTAGTCTGTTTTCTGTTGCCATAACACGATATCTGAGACTGGCTAATTGCCGGGGGCAGGGCAGGATGTATTCAGCTCACAGTTCTAAAGAGTGGGAAGTTCAAGATTAAGCTGTGCCCACTCACGTCTTTCTTAGGCACTCTACCGGGTCCGGGTGTGCACAGGAAAGCTGACATCACATGGCACAAGGAGTGGGGACCAGAGACAGACCCAAACCAGCTCTGGTAATAGGCTTGTTCCCAAGAAGACTCAGTAGCGCATGGATCCAGAAATGGCTCTGTCCTCGTGACCCAGTCCCACCATCCGTCACCCCCACCTCGTGCTGCTTCACACCCAGGACTCTGGCAAAGGCACTGTCATTTACAATAGCTCTGAAGACTTATTTGGGTTAAACAGTTCTTGACACTCCGATAATATTCTTATTTTTTTATTTTATTTATTTATTTATTTTTTTTTTTTTGGTTTTTTTGAGACAGGGTTTCTCTGTGTAGCTTTGTGCCTTTCCTGGAACTCACTTGGTAGTCCAGGCTGGCCTCGAACTCACAGAGATCCGCCTGGCTCTGCCTCCCAAGTGCTGGGATTAAAGGCGTGCGCCACCACCGCCCGGCCCGATAATATTCTTACAGGCATTTCCACACGAAAATGTACATGCACAATATATAAAAGACATTATCTCATGTAATCTTTTTGCAGACCCGTGAAGCAAGTACAGTTGTCTCCATTTTACACATAAAGAAACTGAGGCTTGGAGAAAGTTCATCAACTAGGTCACAGAGTCATCAGCGGGGAACTGGGATTCAGGTGTGGAGAACTTGATTGAACCAGAGGCTGAACCGGACACAAATGACCAGGTGTCTGTAGTGGTGGCTCATTTAACCAACTGAGGTCCTGTGTATCTCCTAGGAAGATGTGTTTATGGCTTTCCCTCTACTGCTAGTGTAGTGTCAGGAAAGGAAATCTTTGAGAAAATGTTGTCCAACCTGTTCTATAGATAAGTCCCGAATTGCATCACATTTACACAGCAGAAAGAATGCCTCTTGTGGGTTTCTTTGCAAAAAAAAAAAAAAAAAAATTGTTTGTGAGTCTTGCTTTTCTAACAAGTGTAAAACGTTATGTTTCTATGACTACGTGAAAATTGTTCTTAAGCAGAGGTTTGAGGAAGCCAAGTGAGAGAGGTTTGGGCAAGATAGGAAAGTGAGAGGCGGTTGCAGTCTTTCTAAGTATAGATACCCTATCCACTGACCGCAGAAGACTCGAGTCCTTCCAACTTCCATTTATTTTGAGACAGTCTGACTACATAGCCCTGACTGTGCTGAAACTCACTCTGTAGACCAGGCTGGCTTCAAACTCACAGAGATCCACCTGCCTCTGCCTCCCAAGTGCTGGGACTAAAGGTGTGCCGCCACCATGACTGACAGTGAGCCCTTCTTTTTATCAAATTCAACCGTTTACTAAAACTGGTTGTGATGGTGCATTCCTTTAATCCCAGCACCTGGGAACCAGAGACAGGTGGGATCTCTGTGAGCTTGAGGCCAGCCTGGTCTACATAGTAAAGGCCAGCCAAGAGTAAATACACAGAGCTATTTGGGGAGAGAGAGAGAGAGAGAGAGAGAGAGAGAGAGAGAGAGAGAGAGACTATTTCAGAACGACAATAACAAAAAATAGTTTACTTAGCATGCACAGGCTTCGGAGTAGATCCCCAACAACACACCATCACCAAAACCAAAACAAATACATATTTTTTTCTCAAGTTGTGGTACTTTATGTATGCAAAGCCATGTATGTTAGTCTCTGTCACGATAACAAAATTACTTGAGACAATCCATTTATAAAGAGACAAGGCTTATTCTCACAGTTTTGGAGGTTCTAGCCCATAGCTTTGGGCTGGTATTGCATCATGGCCAGTGTGTAGCAAAACAGAAGAGTTTTGAAAAAGCTGGGATTTACATACCACAGATTCCCACCAAGCCCCACCCAACAAAGACGCCAGGACTCTCCAGGCGTGTCTTCTTGTTGGCCAAGCCTGTAGCCCACTGACCTTTTAGGGGACAGTCAGCATCCAAGCTTAGTAGTATAGGAACCTAAGAAATGTCCAGTGGCCCGGAGCAATAACACCAGGGAACACATGTTCTAATTATCAGGGGCCACATGGACAAGTTGATACCCGAAATGGAGGCTGGTGTGTTCGCTTGAGGACAAGATTAGAACTAGGAGATGTGCCCACATTTTGGGAACATATAGCAGTAACAGGGAAGAGAGTGAGCATGTCTGCGTGTGGGCTGTAAGACCCTGTGCAGTCTGGAGTGGGTCCCTCATCCTGTCTACCTCTTGCCAGAGAAGGCGCTGTTCTCCAGTCCTGCCACCAGGGGGAGCCAGCCACCATTCACTTAGTGTTCCCTATAGCTGAGCCTGGGGTGAGCAGACTGGACGGCTGTCTGCGTTGCTGGGTGAGATCAAAGGGAAACGCATTCAGACGCTAAGATGTAGTCCGTGAAAGACAAAAGAAAACAGGACGAGAGGAACTGAAGGTTTTGATGCTTCGTTTCCTTCTGACCAGGATCCTGCATCTCTTTTGTTTAGCCCCGGATCTCACGGTTCAGAGAGATTTTGTTGTTGTTGTTTCTGGGAGTTAGAAATCTTTCCTTGTGTTCCTCACGACTTGTTCAGTGGTATTCTGTTCATTCACTGCCCGAAGTGCAGTGTGAACACCTTTGTCGGAGGCAGAAGAGATTCGTGGAGGCTTGTGTGTATTTATAGATGTGCAAGTTTAAAGACGTTCTCGTGAAAATTGGATTGACAGTATGACAGCAGTTTGGGGTGCCCCCTGTTCTCAGCGACTCCGGCTAGCCCGGGAAGGTTGTATTCACAGAGCTGGAGAGAGTGTTGCTTCCCCACCCGGGAGCATGCCGAGTCTTCACCGAGAAGGAGGGGTGTGTTCCCAGCGTCCCAGGTACCCCGGGTTGAAGAAGGAGGATATAGCCTAGGGATTCAAGACCAGCACGGGCAACATACTAAGACCCCACCTAAAAGAAAGAGATTGTTGATTTTCAGATCTGTGACATCCTCTTGGCTGACCCATCCAACATTTTAAAAGTACATTTTTTTAGTTTATCCTTTTTTGTGTGTAGCCCTGGCTGTCCTGGAACTCTCTCTGTAGACCACACTGACTTTGAACTCAGAGATCCGCCTGCCTCTCTGCCTCCTGAGTGCTGGTTAAAAGTGTGTGCCACCACCACTGCCCACCCAACTCCTTCAGTTTTTCTTTGGGCCTGGTTTATAGTTGTTTGTTTTCTCTTTTAAGTAAATGTTATTTTCTTGCCCTTGGTAATTGTCTGCTTTCAGTCCATGCTCCTCCACCAGGTCCTGTGTGCTTGAGGAGTGTGTTTATGGTGTGTGTGTGTGTGTGTGTGTGTGTGTGTGTGTGTGTGTGAGTGGTACTTGGGATGTTGGGGAGTGTCCTGTGTGTGACTTTGTGGGGATGTTTATTCTTGTAAGAGATTGGAAAACATGTGACTTTATGATGTGTGTGTGTGTGTGTGTGTGTGTATGTGTGTGTGTGTAACTGAATGAGACAGATATGTGTGTACGTGTGACTGTGTAATTGTGGTGTGTGTAACTCTGTGGTATTATGTGTACATGAAACTGTTCATGTAATTGTATGCAGTGCATTTAAGGTTTATTGTGTATCTGTGATTCTGTGATACTATGTGAGGAGGGTGTGTGTGTGTGTGTGTGTGTGTGTGTGTGTGTGTGTGTTCACATGCCCTGTACTGCCAGCCCTGACTTTCTCATAAAGCCTCCAGAGAGCAGTGACAATTTCACACGTGGAGATGTCAGACCTGTCAAGCTGCAGAGCCCTGTTGGGCCTGTCTGGTTGCTGTATGAATACTCTAGGTGACGGTATCCATGAGTACTTTACAGTCACAGAGGGATTTTTCTGAAGTCCCTCCCCAAGGGCAAAAGCTTCCCTGCCTTCTGAAGGTGGTAAGGATTTCAGCTCACATTTCTCCTGGTGCCGCCACGGGATCCCCCCCCGCTCCGCGCGCTCCCCCCCTTCCTCCCTCTCAGCTAGGCTGTTCCCCTCACACACTGGCAAACCCCCTGTGGAAGCTGAATCATGGTGCTTCCTTTTTTGGTCATAGCCGAGTTTCTTCTACTTTTGGAGCCTTGAGTTATGTGAAATGAATCAGTCCTTTGCTGTCTGAATGTCTGCCTCCCGCATCAGCTTCGGAACAAATAAGCAGCTCCCCCGGGGTGCCCTGTCCACCCCGAAAGCCGCTTGATGGGAGATTTTGAATGGTTGACTTATTAATTATAAAGTGTGAGTGCAGATGATAAAATGATTCTGAATATCTTGCTCGGGGAATAGAAATCAGCATTTTAATGAGAGCAGAGAAAAACTCCAGCCAAGAGGAAAGAATTAGGAGAATTCTTTAAGTTTGGTCCTTTTATTGATTGGTAGGGAGAGTTAATTCTGGGAACCACCGAGGCAGCATTTGGTCACACAGATGTACCAGGAGCTGTGGAATGAGGCTGAGGAATGGTTCGCACCATCTGTGTATGTATTTCTGGCACCTACCAACCTGGGAAATGTGGTTATTATAGAGGTTTAATTCAACATCTAAAATACAGGAATTAAAGAAGTTCAGAGGCCAGGGACTGATGGAAACCCCACTTTGTTGGCTAATTCAGCGCCGAGTCAGGTTTCTGCATATAAAGTCCCTAAGACTCAGCTCTTTCCCTGGGATCCTTGCTGGGTAGGTACCCTGCCTCCATCTCAGCGAGGCCATTTCTCCTATGAGGGTACAGGTGGGCAGCTTTTAGCACATTTCCCACGCTGGGGATGCTGATTTGCTCTGGAATCCTGCCACAGGGCCCTGGATTGGATCTACTAAACATGGTTCAAATGTGGAAAGGCTGTTGAGGGGCCGTGGTGGGTAGGTTTGGGTCCCGCTTGCTGGGTCGAATACTGTTTGGGGGCATGGGAGTAAAGAGATGGGGTGAGGAAGAATTGTGACTCAGGTTTGAATCACTGTCACACACTGCGCTGGAGCTGGAGCTGGACCCGGGGCAGGCAAACCATAAGCCTCGGAGTTCCAGAGCCAACGTGGATGGTGGATGGAGGAAATGGTGTCATGGAGACAGAATCAGAGCTGCCTCTCATAACTGTCCTCTGTCTGCTGAACCTTTGGGGGTCTGTGATGCTGTGGACTTGTGAGTTTTGCTGAGGAGATAAAATGCTGTGGATGAAGGAAGTAGCCAACGATGTGGCGTCTGTAAACACCAGGCTGAGCACAAAGTATTGAACTTGGTGTGATAAAAGCTTTCGGCTCTGGTTTAGATGCTGGAGACACGTGTCCCCGTGAGAGAGTACAGTTTTTCAGATGGTCACGGGGACAGGGAAACCACCCGGAAAAGGAGGAAAGGAGATCCAGATCTCTCATCCCAAACAAAAATAATCTCGACATGTGTCAGAAGCCTTCATGTATGTGAAAGGCTAAAACAGGAAACTGGAGGAAACTTGAAACTCTTTGGGATAGAGGCCTGAGCAAAGACTTTCTCAAAAGGAGATTTCAGCCCCCAGGAAATGATCCCAAGAATTGTCACATGGAATACATGGATGTAGAGGCGTCTACACAGCAGTCATTGAGCAGATGACAGAATGAGAGAAAACTCTTTACTAATTACAGGCCTGATAGAAGATTAATAGGTAAAATCTATGAAGAACACCCTCCCCAAATTAAGTACAAACCCCAAATCATCTAATCCATAAATAGCCAGTGAACTGAAGGCAGTTCTCAAAGGAAGAAAACACAAATGGATAATAAATATTTGAAAAACTGTTCAGCATCCTTAGCTTTCAGGGAGATGGGAATTAGACTATACTGAGATTCTATCTCTTTAAAATCAGAATGGCTGCCATCAAGAAAACAAGTGTCACCAGGGCTGGCGAGGATGAGGGGGGAGGAAAGATCTTATTCACTGCTGGAGTTGACTTGTGCGACCACTATGGAAATTAGTGGTCCTCAAGAAAAAGACAACAGAACTATTGTGTAACTACCGGATGACTTGCCGCTGGGTATGTACCTGAAGGAGTCTAAGTCAGCATTCTACAGAGATGCTTGCACACCTGTATTTGTTGCCAAGAGATGGAGCCAGCCTGTCCATCCACAGAGGAATGGTTGGAAAAAAGCACAGTATATACATATGCACGACAGAACTTTATTCAGCGGTAAAGAACGAAATTATGAAAGGAAAGAAAGTGTATGTTATTACGTTGAGTGAAATAAGCTAGACTTGGGGGCTGGAGAGATGGCTCAGAGGTTAAGAGCACTGGCTGCTCTTCCAGAGGTCCTGAGTTCAATTCCCAGCAACCACACGGTGGCTCACAACCATCTATAATGAGATCTGGTGCCTTCTTCTGATCTGCAAGCATATATGTAGGCAGAACACTGTATACATAATAAATAAATAAATAAATAAATAAATAAATAAATAAATAAATAAATAAATGAAAGAAAGAAAGAAATAAGCTAGACTCAGACAAGTGTCATCTTCTCTGACATGTGGAATCTAGACCTAAATGTGTATGTCTAAATACATATATATTTACATATGAAAGTAAAAAGGAAGCTGGGCTTAGTGGTGCATTCCTATAATCCTAGCACTCAAGAGACAGAGGCCGGAAGATGGTTGCAGGTTCCAGGACAGCCAGGGCTACGTGATGAGACACCGTTTCAAAACAACAACAAGGAGTAGGGTGTAGCAAGGGGACTATGAGAAGGGAGAGGAACAAGGGAGGTAGTGGAATGAACGGACCTGGAACGCAGAAGCGGGGACTGGTGTGGAAAGGGGACCAGGAAGTGGAGGCCAAGGAGGAAAGTTGGGGTATAAATAAAAGTGAAAGACATATAATGATACCGTGTATGAAAATGTCATGACAAAAGCCATTTCTTTGTATGCGGGGCGGGGAGGGGGGAATAAAAAAGAATGTCACTTGGCAGTTACCCAGAGAAAACGTGGGATACTCATTTTCAAATAGGAGCATTTCTTTACCAGTGGCTCCAAACTACACCCAAAAAGGAGAGAGGAAAGGATGGAGGGAGGAGGGAGGAGGGGGAGGGAGGGGGAGAATGAATAACCTAACAGAGAAAAACCAAAGGTAGTTCTGAATAAGCAGACACCTCCCCTGAGGGCTTGTCATAGCGCAGGTGGTGGGGCCACCCCCGGCTGACCACTCTTGAGTGACATTTGCATTTCTAACGTCCTGGGGGCTGCTGATCCAGTGATCACCACTTAGTACTACGGATTTAAGGCAAAGGAGTTAAACCCTCCATTTTCAAAAAGAAGAGAAAGTAGACAAGAAGGGGCGGGGGACAGGGGAAGGGTGTTAACTTTTGGAACAAAGAACATTATTTGTATACGAACACTTTTTTTTTTTTGTTTGTTTGTTTGGTTGGTTTTTCGAGACAGGGTTTCTCTGTGTAGCTTTGCGCCTTTCCTGGAATTCACTCTGTAGTCCAGCCTGGCCTCGAACTCACAGAGATCCGCCTGCCTCTGCCTCCCAGTGCTGGGATTAAAGGCGTGCGCCACCACCGCCCGGCTCAAGATTTATTTATTTATTTTATGCCTATGAGTCCTCTATCTGCATGTACAACTTTATGCCAGAAGAGGGCATCAGACCCCACTATTGATGGTTGTGAGCCACCATGTGGTTGCTGGGAATTGAACTCAGGACCTCTGGAAGAGCAGCTAGTTCTCTTACCCACTGAGCCATCTCTCCAGCCCACGGACACTTTTAATCGCAGCACTCAGACTGAGGCAGGCAGGTGTCTTTGAGTTTGAGACCAGCCTGGTCTACACAGCGAGTTCCAGGACAGCCAGAACTACACAGAGAAACCCTGTCTTAAAAAACCAAAAAAAAAAAAAAAAAAAAAAAATTCTTTGCTTTCTAAAATAAAAATCAGATTGCTTTTTAGGATGAGGTAAATTTGGGGGAAAAGTTGCTTCTTTATTACATATGCTAAGCATCCTTTAGTGTTGGGGAGAAAGTCTCATCCGCATTCATTCACCCCTTCCCCAAGAGTTATGAATCTTAGCCGTACAAGCTTTGGTGCCTAACTCGACAATTCTCTAATGTCCCTGGATGAATTGAGGCCACTGAGCACAGTGATCTCTGACAAACATCCCTTTCGGGTTAAAAAGCCCCGTGGTCCTGTGAGATCGGGGGTGGATGCTTAATTGAGGAACGAGCAATTATGTTAAATCGTTTGAGCTGTCATGATACTCTCAAGAACCAAGTGTTGGGGCCGGAGAGATGGCTCAGAGGTTAAGAGCACCGGCTGCTCTTACAGAGGTTCTGAGTTCAATTCCCAGCAACCACATGGTGGCTCACAACCATCTGTAGTGAGATCTGGCGCCCTCTTCTGGCCTGCAGGCAGAACACTATATATACATACATAATAAATAAATACATCTTTAAAAAAAAAAAAAAAGAACCAAGTGTTTCTGGACAACAGAAAACCTACTTGCCACCACCCAAGGATGCAAGGCAAGGACAATGTGCTAACAGACTGGGGTTTGAGTAGGCCCCCCTCTGGTTCAGAGAGCCTTCTTCCCAGGGGCTCACATGGCAGAGGAGGGGAGGGCTCCAGGGTCTCTCTTTGAGGACACTGGCTCCCAGCTGAGTTTCCTAACCTAAGTACCCAAATCTGCCTCCTGGAGACGAGCTTCCAGCATCTGAATTGAAGGCTGGGATATGTAAACATGCAGCATATAGTAAAGAATGGCATTTGTCCAGAAAATAATTTAAAACGAGTCGTTTCTAGCTGGGATGTGGCTCAGTAGCAGAGAGATGGTCAGCTCGGTCTCAGCACGCACACACTCACTCACAAACAAACAAACAAACAAATGTTCTGCTTGGTGGCTGTCTCGGCTCTGGTTACAGGGCATTAAACGTGCCCATGATCTTCTTAGACCATAAATGATGAGACAAATGAAAGGCCAGTGGGATGACCTTATTTATGGTATTTCATAAGATAATACAGCAAAAACAACAACCACAGAACAAACCCCAAAAAACCGAAAAACAAAAAAAAATTAATTTTAAGTTCTTAAGAAAACTGTTTCTAAGGAAACCATTGAAGAGAGTCCTTAAAAACTGTTATAAAGATGCTGAGGTGCAGCTCTTGACAGTTGATGGCTTCTGACGGGGGTGGGCTGGGGAGGGACTCAGTTCTCCTGAAGGGGCTGGCCACTGGCAGCTTGCCCATGCTCCAGTGGGTGTATGGGCAACTCAAACTGGACTTGGTGTTTTGTGTTTCTTGTTTTAGGGAGGGCACAAGGATGGGAGGGTGGGCCTTCGGAAGTGGGGACTTGGATCAGAAGTTAAGGAGCCTGCCTCCCGGTGTGCTCAACTCTCCAGTCCTTGGCACCACACAAAAAAAGAACCAGATGTTTTCGGTGCTGAATGCTGGTGTTTGTTACTAACATTAGCCGGTGTTAAATCCAAACAACAGCAATTGATTTATAGGATGTGGGTTAGTTATCTTTTATTCTGGGAATTGAGCAAAGGCTCATATTTATTATTTAGTATTGTTTAGACTTACAAAGTTATATTGTTTCAAGGGCATCTCCCCAAAGACATTAATATTGATTAATCAGGATCCAAATCCATTCTGTCTGTACGTCTTGGCCTTTGATGGAGCCTAAATATTGACTCCTTGCCCTTCAGATCCGCACCTGGCCTCCGAAGTGGTCCTCACCTCAGCCATTTACAGCTGACCAAAGAAACAGCTCTCACCTCAAAGGAATAAAAGACCTGGTTTATTCTGGAGTAGGTATGAGTGACCATGGCCAAGGGACACAGACTTAGGCTACCCCAAATTCCGTGTTCTCACGTGGAAACAATTCCATGAAATTTTACAGTTTTACAGAACAAAGTAGTAAGTCTAAGCAAGTTTTACATACATTGGTGAGTGTGTTAGAGAGGTAGATGGCAGCCGAATGGGAAGAAGCTTTTCCATAGGGCCCAAGATGCATTCTCAGCTTTTGGGTTGGTGGAAGCTAGTGGTCTGCTAAATTAATAGATCCCAAAAGGGCTTTTTTTTTTTTTTTAATCTCTTTGTCACGAGATGTTAGTTCTGACACAGAGGTGGGCAAGGAATTTAGCCCCCCGATAAGGTAAGTAGGGCCCTGGACCTCAACATTCCAATCTCTCCGTAGCATTGACGTTCTGCTCAGCCCATCCGTCTTGTAGACACAGCCCCTTTGTATCAGTCAGGCTGTCTCTGGGGACACAGCTCCCTCCCAGGAATTTTCCTTTATGCAGGAGAGGCAGAAGGGGGCCTCCCAGTCTTGTTTGGGGGTGGTCAGGGTCCAGGTGGCAGATTTGAGTCTCTTGATTGAGATGGGATCTTAGACACTGGCATGGCTCAGAGGAAGGGGGCTGTGCTGCTGAACAGTCCCCGAGGGCCTCGGGCTGCTCTGTTTCAGGGAGTTGCCTGGTTTCGGTTTTCACCTGTCTTCTTAGTTACCATCTCTTTTCCTGTTATCCTAACCCACACGGGGCTGCTCACCATCTGCAGAAGGCAGCCAGAGAGGAATTTCTTCCTTTCTTTTTTTTAATTTTTATTTTTTTGCAGGGGGTGGGGCAGTGTTTGCTTTGTTTTTTCAAGATAGGGTTTCTCTGAAATCCACTCTGTAGACCAGGCTGGCCTAAAACTCAGAGATCCGCCTGCCTCTGCCTCCTGTGTGATAGGATTAAAGGTGTGCGTCGCCGACGCCCGGCAGAGTGATTTTCTTTTTTAAATGTATTAAGTATGTATTATGTTTCTGTTGCTGTGATTGTTGTACTCGTTTCTGGAAACCCCCAGAGACCACCAAGGAGCCGGTTTCCGATGCAAGCACATAAGGGTCCCTTTATTGTCAGGTTCAACCTGGGCCACCGCATGGCAGATGGAGGGAAACACGGCATCGGCGGGCCCAGGTGTAGAGAGTTTTTACAGGGAAAAACCACAAGCCGGCAATTGGCAACGTGGGATTGGGTGGAAGAGATAAGGGGCAAGGTGATTTTTTGAAACTATTGGTCTAGACTTTGGGCGCAAAACCATATTTGAAACCATTGGGTTAGACTTTTGGTGGGGAACCACAACCCCCTGAACAGGATTATCTGGACTACTCAGCAGGATTATCTAGATATCCTCAAGGGCCATCAACTGCAGACAGGATGTCTGCAGGAGGATACTGCCCTGTATCCGCTCCAGTTGTCATGGCACATTCCTGAGGTCCTTCCTGGAACTGAGTACAGCAGGTGGTCTAAGATGGTGGCCCTTCCCTAAGATGGGGTCTGTATTGCTTTCGCAGTGATAAGAGCCTCACTAAAACCAACTTGGAGAGTAAGGGTTTGTTTGGCTTACAGGTCACAGTCCATCACCAAGGGAAGTCAGGCCAGAAACTTGTTTTTTTCTTGATACAACAGGGTTTAATCCTTGACACATAAAGGTAAACAAGGTACTGAGACACACAGAAGGAAGACTTTCCCTCCAAGCACGGACACATCTTACACATCGACTTCTTAATTGAAAAATAAGGCCACTGGTCTCCAGAAAGTAGTCGGGTTCATTAGCCTACCACTTCGAAGAAGTGAACCTACTTCAGAGGGTTGGTTGCTACCTTTCAGGTTGGGGGTACCCGGGGAAGGGCAGGTATTTCAGATCCTCAGTATTGCTTCTGGAAGGGGAGCATTTATAAAGAGCACCCCATTCTTTGAAAAGGTGGCTGTGTGCTCTGCCCATCCTGGAGGGAAAACCAGGGTGAATGGTCGTCTTTTCAGAGGCCTGTGCTTCATAAATGGAAGAAGGGGAAGCGTGTACTTGTTGGGCATGTGATTCCTGTCCTTTACAGACTGCCACAGTCCCCATCTCCACACAGATATGGGGCGGCAGGCCAGGAGCTTAAAGCAGGATCCCGGAGGCAGGACTGGAGCAGAAACCATGGAGGAATGCTGCTTACTGGCTTGCTCCCTATGGCTTGCTCAATTTATTTTAATATACAACCCGGGACCCCCTGCCGTAGTGGGCTGGGCCCTCGCACATCAGTCATCAGGCAAGAACATGTCCCAGAGACTTGTCTACAGGCCGTTCTGATGGAAACAGTTTCCAGTTGACTTCTTTCTTCCCAGATGTTGACAAAATACTATGCAGTGCAGAGGCATGGTCCCGCTAGTCAGAGCTGAGTCACGGGCCCCACTCAGCTGCTGTGGAAAACTGTGTCGAGCTGTACAGGGGTTTTCCTGAGGTGGGGGCTAAGGCATGGTGGTTTTCTGGAAACGCCAAGTGTAAGCATGTTCTTCGCTGGAGAAGCGTTCTAGTCTTTCTCTTTTGTCATAATAATGAACATTGTACGTGCATGTTTACAGTTGGGACAGAAGGAAGGGAGTCGGGGTTTGTGTTTCACGGTCTGTGTAGGAGATGTCTTTTGACAGTTTTATCGAGTTTCCAGAAGTTAACATTTTTCATTTCCTCTGAGAAGATGGAGGAGGTCAGCACCATCCCCTTCCCTCAGTAAATCAATATTTTCACTTACCGAGGCGAAGCCAGCTGGCCTGCTCAGGAGCCACAGGTATCTCCGTTTTACAAGATGACTTGAATTTCCCGTGAAGCTAAGCCATCTCAAGCTCCGGGCTCCTTGCTGGTGTGAGTCCCTTTCTAAGTCCCCGGTGGGGTCCTGGCACAGTGCCCATGGGTGCCTTCTCATTTTTCTTCATCTCTGTTCTTTGAAGCAGTCTTGCTCCGAAGCCCATGCCAGCCTCTAATGAGGTATCTCTGCCCCCTCCTCCTGGGGTTGAGATTACAGGCCTGCGCTAAGGGCCTTCTCTTTGTTTTCCTCTCTCAAAAGAAGCTGGCCATGGAAAAGTCTATTGAAAGAGAAAGCGCCCATTGAGAGCATGTGAAAATGGACCCTTTTGCATCTCCACATGAAGGATGTCTCTTACATCCTGGCCTGAGTTTTTTGTCTTTGAGGGTGAACCCTTGCATCAGTAAAAGAGCCTGGGGGGAATCTTTTCATGGCGTCTTGGGTCATGAGGCAAACACCTCCTTGGAATGAAGGTTCACACCAGCCACTTGATCACATCAGACCATCCTAGGCTGCCTCCTCCATTGGCCCCACAGGGCACCAGAGGAGTCCGGAGTGGTTGGTGAGCTCTGTACTGCCCACTCTTGCCTTTCCATCCTATGCATGCCATCAAAGCTTCCTTTTCTTCTTTTTCAGGGCTACACCTCAGGTATGCTAGGCATGTGCTCTTCTACTGAGATACACCTTCTTCCAGACTTGAAAACGAAACTCTCTCGTGTTTATTTACCAGGTTTGACACTGTAGCTCAGGCTGTCTTGGAATTCACTATGGAGCCCAGGCGGACCTCAAGCTCATGGGAATCCTCCAGCTTCAGCCTTCCAAGTGCTGGGATTACAGCTAGGAACCACCAGGCTTGGCTGAAAAATTAGACTTTAATCAGCCTAACATACTATTCCTGGATTGGAACTTGGCCGCATGTGGAGCTGAGGAGAGAGAGAGACTGAAGCAAATATGTACTTAACGTCAGGTTCTTTTGAAGTCTCTGCTCTGGGGGTTGAAAATGTAGCTGACTTAACTTGTCTCTCTGTTCTTTACCTTTTCTTTCACAAAAGCCATAATAATGCTTAAATATAACTGGAATACTGGAGTTTCTTGCTCCCGTTCAGTTGCTGAGATGCCAGTGAGCAAAGATAGGAACTGATTTTTCAAAGATGTATTTTATGTGGACGAATGATTTGCTTGCATATGTGTATGTGCACTGTGTGGGTGTCTGGGGCCCGTAAAAGCCAGAAGAATGTGCCAGATCCCCTAGGAACTGGAGTCACAGATGGTTGTGAGCTGCCATGTGGGTGCTGGAACCCGAACCCAGACCCTCTGCAAGAGCAAGTGCTCTTAATCACTGAGCCATCTCCAGCCCCAGAATCAGTTTTTTTTTTTTTTTTGGTTTTTCGAGACAGGGTTTCTCTGTGTAGCTTTGCGCCTTTCCTGGAACTCACTTGGTAGTCCAGGCTGGCCTCGAACTCACAGAGATCCGCCTGGCTCTGCCTCCCGAGGGCTGGGATTAAAGGCGTGCGCCACCATCGCCCGGCCCAGAATCGGTTTTTAAAGCTGTACTTTATTCAGCAAGCCCATATCTGAGAAGACAGTGGATTGACATTCTAAAGATCTGTCTGCTGGGCGGCGGTGGCACATGCCTTTAATCCCAGCACTCGGGAGGCAGAGGCAGGCGGATCTCTGTGAGTTCGAGGCCAGCCTGGTCTACAGAGTAAGATCCAGGACAGGCACCAAAACTACACAGAGAAACCCTGTCTCGAAAACCAAAAAAAAAAAAAAAAAAAAAAAAAAAAAAAAGAAAAAAAGATCTGTCTTCCTCTCATCTCCAGGCAGATAGCCTATAAGGGGAAGTGGGTGGCAGTCATTCAGGAACTCAGGCTCACCCCTCTGGTCCAGTTCTCAAGAACCTTTTGCCCCATTTTGTCTGTTTCTTGTTATCATCCCTTGCACCTTCCCTCATTCTGTGGATGTTTGCTTGGTCCCGTCAGTTTGTGCTGGTACCAACCTTGTATTCTTTTTTTTTTTTTTCATTTTTATTTATTTATTTATTTTTTTCTAGTATCAGCTTGATACAGTACAGATTCTTATCCTAATAGTGAAGTGTTTCATTGAGGCTTGCCCAGTGATTGAGTAAAACCAAAACTTATTCTAAGCCACGGTCATCCTAGGGTCCCCCCTGCTATATAGCCTCCCTCGTTCTGTGGGTTGCAGTCTGATTGTTCTTTGCTTTATATCTAGAATCCACTTATGAGTGAGTACACATACCATGTTTGTCCTTCTGGGTTTGGGTTACCTCACTCAGGATGATATTTTCTAGTTCCATCCATTTGCCTGCAAATTTCATGCTGTCATGGTTTTTGTTTTTCTTTCTCTCTCTCTCTCTCTTTTTTTTTTTTTTTTTTTTTTGGGGGGTTTTCGAGACAGGGTTTCTCTGTGTAGCTTTGCGCCTTTTCCTGGAACTCACTTGGTAGCCCAGGCTGGCATCGAACTCACAGAGATCTGCCTGCCTCTGCCTCCCGAGTGCTGGGATTAAAGGCGAGCGCCACCACCGCCCAACGTCTTTTTTTTTTCTCTGCTGAGTAGTACTCCATTGTGTATATGCACCACCCAACCTTGTATTCTTGCAGGGGCATCTGGGCTGGGGATTTAACTCAGCACAATGTGTACAAACTGAGTAATAACATGTACATTCTGATTCCCTTTTCCAGTATGGAGTACAAGTGTGTCTGCGATACAGAATAGGAAAGTTCCCCAATCATAAGGTTTTAGATTATATTCACTCTCTAGCACTCACTAGCCAGCCAACCTAAAAGACCCATATTAAGCCCCCCTCCCATTCCCCCCTCACCCCCCCCCCCCAAACTGTGGGATTCGAGGCAGGGACTGAATCTGATAGCTCAGGTCAAGTGCTTGGCAGTTGTGTGGTACCTAGAAAGTGTGACAGTTGTTTGATTTGCTGTGACCGTCAGGTTCCCGGTTGAGATTTGTGTGAACTCCAGGTTTTCACAAGTTTATAAGGTAATAGGAACTTCCTTTGTCCCCCCCCCCCAGCCTGCTGTTTGCCTTTTAATTTGAAGACGTGCATTTACAAGCCTTACTTTCCATATGTAGCCCCAATAAATCTGGGATTTGATTTTGTGTGTGGTTTCATTAATTGCTGCTGAGTTGGACTGGCATCCTTCTTACGGAGCATTGACAGATTCTGTTGTTTCTAGACTGCTTTCTCCCCATGGCTTGATTTTTAGTATTTAGCCATCGGATCCATCTGGAATGTCTTTTGATATATACTCTGGGGTAAGAGTTTATGCCGATCATTTTTTCCATTGTTAACCAATATTCTTCACACATCTCTTAGGCAACCATCCTTTTTTTATGTTGTAACATCTTTATCATATAATAAATGCTTAATTCTGGCTCCTTTCCTGAGCTTTCTGCTGGTTGAAAGAATAAAGATCTTCTTGTTTTTGCATAAATGAGTTGTGCTGGCTGGCTAATTTTGTGTCAACTTGACACAAACTTGAATCATCAGAGAAGAGGGGGCCTCAATTGAGATGATGCTTCCCTAAGATCAGGCTGTAGGCAAGACTGTAGGGCATTTTCTTAATTAGTGATTGATGGGGGAGGGCCCAGCCCATTGTGGGTGGTGCCATCCCTGGGCTGGTGGTCCTGGGTTCTATAAGAAAGCAGGCTGAGCAAATCATGGGGAGCAAGCCAGTCAGCAGCACCCCTCCATGACCTCTGCATCAGCTCCTGCCTCCAGGTTCCTGTCCTGCTTGAATTGCTGCCCTGACTTTTTTTAATGATGAACAGTGATGTGGAAATGTAAGGGTAATTGCTCTGGGATGTCTTTCTGTATGCTGTGAGTACGTGTTGCTCCGATTGGTTGATAAATAAAGCTGCATTGACCTCTGGCGAGGCAGCTTAGAGGGAGGCAGGAAATCCAGGCAGATAGAGAGAAGAAAGGAGAGGCAAGGGAGATGCCAGCTGCCTCCCAAGGAGCAGCAAGATGCCAGCAGACCAGTAATGCCACGGCCACGTGGCAACTTACAGATTAATAGAAATGGGTTAAGTTATAGGAGCTAGCTTGCAAGAAGCCTGCCATAGGCCATACAATTGGTAATTAATATAAGCCTCTGAATGATTATTCCATTAAGTGGCTGTGGGACCATGGGGCGGGGTGAGACCAGAGAAACCTTCTGGCTACAGCTAATAAATATTTTCCTCCCCAAGTTGCTTTGGTCACGGTGTTTCATCACAGCAATAGTCACCCTAAGATATGCATCATAATCTCTCTCTCTCTCTCTGGTATATGTTCATATGGGTGTGTGTAGATGCACCTGCGCATGCTTGCACATCTGTGTGGAGGCCAGAGGCCCAGATCAGATATCTTCCTCCATCACTCTTTCCTTTTGAGACAGAGTCTAACTGCATCTGGATCTCATCGATTTGGCTAGGATGGCTGGCCAGTGATCTCTAGGAATCCACCTGGCGGCATTCCCAAGTCCTGGGGTTACAGACCCGAGCTACCCTGTCAACCTCTTCATGCTGGGTGCTGGGGATCCGAGCTCAGGTGTTCATGCCTGTGCAACAGGCACTTCACCCAATGAACCATCTTTCTAGGTCCTGACATACTATCTTTGTGTGTGTGTGTGTGTGTGTGTGTGTGTGTGTGTGTGTGTGTGTGTGTGTGTGTGGTGCATGCTCATGTGTGTGTATGTGTGTGTGTGTGTGTGTGTGTATGTGAGTGGTGTCTGCTCATGTGTGTATGTGTAGGGGTGCATGTGGCCTCAGGCCTGAGGAGGACATCAAGGGTCTTTGTTCCATCACTTCTGCTTTATTCCTTTAAGACAGAGTCCCTCCCTGAACCTGGACCTGGCCTTGTGGTCAGCAAGCCCCAGCAACCTTCCTTCCTATCCCCGCCCTTCACAGGCTCCAGACTTGGCTTTTTATGCTGTGTTGGGGATTCGAACTCAGGTCATCATGCCTGGGCAGCACCTGCACTTACCTGCTGAACCGTCTCCTCCACTCCTGGTTAAAGTGTTGTCTAGAGCTGTTCCTTTCTTAACAATTGGCTGGTTTGGTTTTGTTTTGTTTTCAAGCATCTAAAACATGGAGCTGGAGAGATGGCCCGCTTTCTTAGTGTGGACTTTGTTTGAGAGGAAGCTGAGTTCTGGATGGGGACATAGCTCTGTGGTAGAGTGTTTTTCTAGTGTGTTAGAAGCCCCGTCACTGGAGGGAAGGAGAGAGGGAGGTGTGGGGGAGAGAGAGAGAGAGAGAGACAGAGACAGAGACAGAGAGAGACAGAGAGAGCTAAATTAAACACAAGGAGATAAGGTGCTTCCCCAGTACGGGTAATTATAATCAGTCTTGTGGGATAACATCCCCTCTAGCAGGAGTGCTCTGGAAATGCAGTGATGTCCCTGTGACAGACAAAGTCTATCTATCGGAGTAGGAGCTGTTTCTAAATCTGATGGTCATTTTCTGCAGTAAGTAGATCTTTGTGTTTGTTTTGACTTTGCCTCTTTTAAAGTTAGGGTTTGTGGAAGACTTAGGGCTACCATTTGGGTTATTTCTCTCACTTGGAATAAACAGACTGACCTAGTTATGTTTATGTCTTTGATACTTAACAACTGCTCCGCCAGGCGGTGGTGGCGCATGCCTTTAATCCCAGCACTCGGGAGGCAGAGCCAGGTGGATCTCTGTGAGTTCGAGGCCAGCCTGGGCTACCAAGTGAGTTTCAGGAAAGGCCCTAAAACTACACAGAGAAACCCTGTCTTGAAAAAAACCAAAAAAAAAAAACAAAAAAAACAAAACCCAACCAAAAAAACCAAAAAAAAAAAAAAAAAAAAAAAACCAAAAAAAAAACCAAAAAAAAAAAAAACTGCTCCTTGTATCCCAGGGTAGTGAACTAAAGTGAACTTTCTTTTTTTCTTAATCATTTATTTTTATTTTATGTACATTGGTGTTTTGCCTGCATGTATGTCTGTATGAGAGTGTCAGAAGCCCAGGAACTGGAGTTACAGACAGGTGTGAAGTGCCATGTGGGTATTGACCCGGGTCTCCTGGAAGAGCAGATAATGCTCTCAGCCGCCATCTCTCCAGCCCCCTAAAGTGAACTTCCTTATGGGGTCTATAAACAGAGCCAGGAAGTGTGACAGCGATGAATGAGAACAGCATAGACCCCAACACACCTGGTTCGTTAATGACACAATTTATTGTAAACATCATAAAACAGGTGTAGTCGTCCCCAGAGTCTCTGAAAACTAACAGCACACACAGACAGTTCCAGCACTCGGAAGACAGAGGCAGGAGAGTAAGTTCGTACCAACTAGGACCACATCGTGAGACCGAAAAACAAACAGATTTAAGAAGGAGTTTCTCTGATGTAATTTTCAGGGTAGATGGGGAGAACACATTCCTTGATTTGGGTGTGGCTGGATAGTGAAGAGAACATTGTAATCCCTTAGTGATGACAGTTATGGGCTCTATGATAACACCCCTCTCCCAAGACTAAGACGTCAACCTAAGTCACAACCCTCTAGATAAGACGATGTTAACATAGTTACAAGCTGTCCAATGCTCTTATGGACAGTGCTGTACAGGCATTAGCAGACACTTTGTGTTGGGAATGTGGGAGGACCAAACAATATGTGGGGTGATCTCTGGCCTCCTGCCAGAAATGGCACTCACTCTGTAGACCAGGCTGGCCTTGAACTCAGAGACCCGCCTGCCTCTGCCTCCCTTTGCCTCTCCCAGTGAGTGCTGGGATTAAAGATGTGTGCCACCACCGCCTGGCACATTGGTAGTTCTTTATAGCAGCAAGCCACAGTCTTCTTCTCAGCTGTGGCTTAGTAAGCTGTCCAGGGAAGGAGGGAGCAGGCAGAAGAACCGTTGCTGAGATGGACTACAGTGGAGTTGGGAGGTGAGTCTGCTTTCACCTAGGGTAGAGAGCAAGGAAGAGCAAGTTCTGAGAGCGAAGTTAGGGCTGCAGACTGGCACTTCCCTGCCCTGTCTGTGACTTCAGGCTGGCAGGTTGCCTTTTCTGCTTCAGTTACCTTATCCCCAAAAGAGAATAAATCTCGCCCAGCCCGTCGACCCGAGGGGAGGGATTGTGAGGACTGATGAAATCACTTGATTAGAAGAGCCTTATTGATAGAAGACCCTACCATTACACCCTAGGGACATTCTGTGCTTTGGGAAGGCAAGGAGGAAAAAGCCGGCAGCTGAGGGTGTTGAGCTTGGCCAGTGTGGGGAGAGCGGTCAGTAGTCAGGTTGTTGTAATGCCCACCAAGGAAATTCCTTCATCTCTTGGAACTCGTTATCCTGTGGAGACTAGAGATGCTCTACCGGGGTCCCACTGAGGCCCTACACATCATTGCTAGCTGCTGTTTGAATTTGCAGAGGCCTGTACCTTTCCTAAGGGGTTTTGAGAAGCCTAGCAATTTTGCTCGCATCATCAATCTGGAATTTATTATTATTTTTTAAAATTTATTTGTTGCAGGACTGGGTATTGAACTCGGGACCTTGAGCATACCGGACAAGTGCCCCATCACTGAGCCACATTCCCAGCTCTCATTCTGGCATTTAATCTTGGTTGAGTTAGGCACATATTTTGCTCATCAAAAAAAAATTTTTTTTAAAGATATTTATTTTTACTTATCTGTATGTGCATGTGTCTGTGTGAATGTGTGCCACATGTATGAAAGTGTCTGGAGAGGCCCAGAGAGGGCATCAGATCCTCTGGAGCTGGAGTTACAAAAGGTTGCATGCAGTTAGGGTTTTTATTTCTGTGACGAAACACTGTGATCAAAAAACAAATTGGGGAAGGAAGGGTTTCTTTGGCTTACACTTTACATTGTAGTCCATCATTGAAGGAAGTCAGGACAGGAATTTAGGCAGGATCCTAGAGGCAGAAGCTGAGGCAGAGGTGCTGCTTACTGGCTTGCTCAGCCTGCTTTCTTATAGAACCCAGGACCACTAGCCCAGGAATGGAACCATCCACCATAGGCTGGGCTCTCCCTGATCAATCGCTAATTAAGAAAAAGTCTTCCAGGCTTGCCTACAGCAGGATCTTACAAGGCCGGGTTTTCTCAATTGACTTCCCTCCTTTCAGATGACTGTAGGATTAGGGTTAGGGTTAGGTTATGTCATGTTAACATAAAACTAGCCAGCACAGCTCCCAACACGGGTGGCTAGGAACCAGATTTACATCTTCTGGAAGAACAGAAAGTGCTCTTAACTGCTGAGCTGTCTTGCCAACCACTTATCAAATCCTTAAACTGTAGTTAGACATGGTGGTGTACTCCTACAGTCCCAACACTCTGGAGGCTGACCCCAGAGGGTTATCTTGAGTTCAGGTTTAACCAAATGAAAATTTCATTTGGATGTTAGACAATAGACATGAAGCTGGGGACGGTGGTACATGTCTTTAATCCTAGCACTCAAGAGACAGAAGCAGGAAGAGCTTTGGGAGTTCGAGGCCAGCCTGGTCTACATAGCAAGTTCCAGGCCAGTCAGGGTTAGGTAGTGAGACCCTATCTCAATAAAGAAAGACAGAAAACAGGCAGTTTCTTGGGATTCCCGAGTGTCACCCTGGCCCTGTCCTCTCTCCTTGCCTCTTCACATTCATACCGTCTTATGTAAATGCCGCCTTGTGTCCACAGGTGGTCAACGATTGTTTTTGTTTGTTTTTAAGGCAGCCTGGACTTTCTGTTCCTCCCACTGTAATAGTGTTCCCCGAGTGCTGGGGTTACTTACTTTCTCATAACTTACTGACCAAGTGGACTGAAAGAACTAAGTGACCCCTAATTTGAATCTTGCTTCTGTGAGAGGAGCTATTATCTGCGCAGCTTCCGGGTAGACGATATGCAATTTCTTGGGTCTCTCAGTCCTGAGTCCTTTAATCCAGGCCTCCCAAAGTTGCTTCCAGAATGATCTACGGTCTTTCTAAATGGAGCCATGACTTCCTTGCTTTAAAGCATGAATACTCCTCTTTGCCTGTTCAGGTTCCGTGGGCCTAGAAGGTGCACACGAAGTGACTTTGGCTGGTCCTTCAGCTGCACCAGATTTCAACGGTTTACATGAGTGAGAACAATTATGATATTAAAAGATATCGTATAACAGCCAAGATTTGGGTGTTGGATGGAAGATGGGCAACAGGGCCTGCCGGAGCTCTCAGCTATGAGAGAGCTATGCCCGTTGATAAGCTGGGTGGGCTCTTGTGTTTGCTCCCCCTATTCCAGCAAGTTCTACACTCCGTAACAGGTCTGTTATGTAGAAGAATTGATCACAGTGAGGCCTCGCCTGACCTGCCTCTCTCATCCGACCCTGTCCTCACAGGCCTTCTCACAGTGGTTATGCTACGAAATAACGGCTTGCTTGTTAACGGGAGGTCTGCTGTGACTCTTGTTAAATATGGAAGACTTCATTTAAGGGACGACCCTGCTAGGATTTTGTAAAATAGAGATCTGGTTTAAGCCCAAACACAAGGACAAGTGAGTATTTATAGGCAGGGACCTGCATTGAGTGAGGTTGTGTCACTGACTGAAAAATTATTAAGAGGAAGTTCTGGGGGGGCGGGGGGCACGGGATGATTCCGGCTAAACCTACTTGACAAGATTCTTACCGAAGGCAGGCCCGTGGGAGAGAATGAGGGTGGAGATTTTCACCCAACAGAACCTGCAGGATTCCAGATAAAACTAGATTCTAGGAGAACAAAGATAGCTCAGGGTGGAGGCATGCTGAGGCTTAGGGGACCTGACAAGAATTCGGGCCAGCGGAGTCTTAGGCGGTCAGAATTTGTTTACTCGTTTTATTTGTAGATTTATTTATGTGTATGTGTGCTTTGCCTGCACGTTATGTATGTATACCACTTGTGCGTGCCTGGTGCCCCTGAAAGCCAGAAGAGGGTGTCAAGTACCTAGAACTAGAGTTAAAGATGGTTGTAAGTAGTCTTGTGGGTGGTGGGAACTGAACCTGGGTCCTGTGCAACAGCAGTTAGTGCTTTCAACCACTGAGCCATCTCTCAGCCCCTGCTGGGTTTCTTTAACTTTTACTGAAGATACCCATTTTGCAGACCCCTCTGTAGCATTGGTTGCTACATCATGCTTGACCTGGCCATCATTTGTAGCATGCTTTGAAGGAGTTATTTTTATTAGTGGGAAGTGAACCCAGAGCCCCATGCATGCTAAGCACTCTGCTATACCACAGAGCTACATCTCCAGCCCCAGGGAATTGTATTTTAGATTTTCCTGTTATATTGTTCCATTGCTTCTGGGAAGGGCAAGAAGCCGTGGAAAAGAATAAAAGGCCCTTTCTCAGCTTAAGGTCAGTTCCAACACAAGTAGGTTTCTTGGCTGCTCGGTTTTGCATTTGCAGACATTCTGTTCGGTAAGGCCGAGATTGGCAGCTAGGCCATGGTCCGCCTGTTCCAGAATTATAGGGAAACGGACACGTCAGACTGACTCAGCTTCCGTGAAGGCTATAGAGCGAGTTACTTGTTGCTCTTGACTCTGAGTCCTAGACGAGAACAAGATGGGAGTTTGGGAAACTAAGGCGTCTGCTTCTGTCATCTCAAGCTGCTGCTGTACAGAGCTGCCCTTGCTGGGCGGTGGTGGCGCACGCCTTTAATCCCAGCACTCGGGAGGCAGAGCCAGGCGGATCTCTGTGAGTTCGAGGCCAGCCTGGTCTACAGAGAGAGATCCAGGACAGGCTCCAAAACTACACAGAGAAACCCTGTCTCAAAAAAAAAAAAAAAAAAAAAAAAATGAAACAAAACATGTAGCTTCCCTGGGAGCTTCGTCAAACTTGGAAAGACAAATGGAAACTAGTATGTTTGTTTATATAATTTATTGAACATCGATTGAGTGTGCGCTCTTGTTCTTAGGTTCTAGAGAGACAAAAATATATCATAAGACATGGTCTCTGGCCTTTGGAATTTTATGGTACAAAAGTAGAATGAGTACACATAAATAAACGCGTTGCATATGCTGTGCTAAGTGTAGGGTGACCTTGCGTCCTGAGACAGGCGTGGCTTATGCTTGCTGTCCCTAGGTCACTACTAAGAACGCTCCTTTTCACTCTTTCAACTAAGGGCCACAGTCACGATCGCCACGAATGTTCAGATGTAAGACGGACACACAGCATAGAGTTGCTTTCCCACAGGAGGCCATTGAGCTGGGTGATGAGAGAGAAGTTTGGCTAGCCAAGGCTAGGGATCTTGCGGGGGGGTGGGGGGACTTGGGGTTCAGGTGGGAGAAGAGGTGTATTTCAGGAACGTAGAAAGCTCCGCAGGCCAAAAGAAACTGTTCTAGAAGTAAGTTTAGATATTGTTTGCCGATATCTTAAGCTAGATATTGGCTTAAGTTAGCTATTGTTTGCCAAGTTTACCCTTTGACAATTCCTCAAGGACATTATAATACACATACAACTGTCTAGACACCACTGCACCCTCACCCCCTCACCCCTTCCTCCTGGCTAGGAATGGATTTCAGGTCCCTGTGCATGCTAGACAAGCTGCTCCCTCTGAGCTACATCCCAGCGTCAATTTGTGTTTTTACAGTCTCCTAGGTGTTCTTGGGCATATAAAGGTTAGATCTAGGTCCCCACCGAGGGGCCTAGGGAAGCAGGATCAGCTAGGCAGAGGAAAGCCAGTTAGAGACTGACATTCTAAGGGGTTAGGGAGTGCACAGGAACTATGTAAGTCATACCAAGGATGGAGAGAAGGGAAAAAGATTCTGGCACTATTGAGGAAGAATGATCAAGACCCGGGTACAGCCTTACATTATTTTCAGGCCACAGGATACTTGTATCAAATGGAGGAACCTAAGGGATTTCTAATCTGAAGATTTACTTGGTGACCAACAGTTGGATAGCATTGGCATAGTTCTTGTAGACCTAAAACAAAATAACTTCTGCATACCTTTTTTTTCCCAAGTCTTACGACACTCTTAACAGTCTTGTTTATCTCTGGCAAGAAGCAGCAATGGATTCCAAAGCATCCTCCTGCCTTTTCATTATGGCAGGATACCTGCCAAGCCTTATCTCCCGTGTTTGCTTTGTTACCCAGTATGTAAGACCTTTGTGATTCATCAGCCGTCTACACAGTGCCAACTCCTCTCAGGGGAGATCCTCTGTGTCCTGCAAGTTTCGGCGTGACCTTGGCCTGGATTTTGGAGGCACACTCTCTGTGGGAATTGCGGCCACATCTCAGATTCTCAGAGACTGAGAAACGACAGCAGCACAAGAAACGCATTATTGACGCACCAAGTGTCTCAAGAATTGGAGACAGCGGGTTCACTAGGAGAGAAGGCCTGGGGCAGTCCCTTCGCTGAATCCTTCAAAGATGAAGGGAAAAAAACAAAACTCTTCTCTCCGCCTCCAAAGATACAACGATTTTATCCTACAGGCTGCGGTCACCAGGCCTGCTGGCTTTGGCAAATGACACCAGTAACCAAAGCCCTAGAAATTATCTGAAAAAAAGCCTTCAAGTTATGAAAAGAAAGGACAACGGGAAACCGCTCAGGCTGTCTTGTCAGGGGGCAATTTTGTAGCCTCTGTCCTAGGTCTGGCCACTCCAGAGCCCCAGTGAGTGTGGTTTGGTCCAGGCAAGGCATCTTCAGTTCTTGTCTTGGCTGGGGGAACCTTCCAAATGCTGGGAGTAATGGGGATGGAGATGACTAGTGTCAGGGAGAAGGTACAACAGTCTACCTAGGTTCCCAGTTTTATTTCGGGGGGAGGGGGTTTGTTTGTTTGTTTGTTTGTTTGTTTTTCAAATAAAGGGCTTAACTTCTGTGCGGTCCAGCGTCCGCCAACGCCATAAAGTCCTAACGGCAGGAAGAGCCGATGAAAGGGGAAGAGGAAAGGCGCAGCGGCGCGCACACGCGCTCGGAAACGGACGTCGGCGCCGCGCCGCGAGCCGCCAGGCGCGGGTCCCCGCGGGGAGGGCGAGCGCGGTCCGGTCGCCCCTGCCCGAACCAGGCCGGGCGCGACCAGCGCGGCGACGCGGGGGTGGGGGTGGTGGGGGGTGGGGGTGGTGGGGGTGGCGGCAGCGCGCTTCCGATCGGCAGCGGTCGCCCCCGCGCGCCGATCCAGTAGTTCGGTCCGAGGGGGCGGCTCCAGGGGCGCGGCTCCGCGGCGGCCGGGGCTGCTGGAGGCGGGAGCGGACCCCGGAGCCAAGCGGCGCCGAGAGAGAGGGGGAGAGAGGGGGATAGAGGGAGGGAAAGGAGAGGCGGGTGGGCGGGGGCGAGCGGGCGGCGCGGCGCGGCGCGGGGGCGAGCGGCGCTGCGGGCCGTGGGAGGAAGCGCTGCGCCCGGCCCGACGGCGCTCGTTGGAGCCACATCCGCCGGTCGCCGGCGACGCTGCCGGCGCCTGTCACCGGCCCCTCCATCTTGAAGGGAAGGAGGCCGCCGTTTGCCACCGCAGGGGCGGGCAGCCGCGCCGCGCTCATGGCGTTCAGTCCCTGGCAGATCCTGTCGCCCGTGCAGTGGGCCAAGTGGACGTGGTCCGCGGTCCGCGGCGCGGGCGCCGGGGAGGAAGAAGCCGGAGGTCCCGAGGGCGACCCCCCCGAGGAGGAGGAGGACTCGCAAGCCGAGACCAAATCCCTGAGTTTCAGGCAAGTACGCCGCATCGCAGCCGGGATGCCGGCGCGCGCCGTCCTCCCCCCCCCCCCCCCCCCCCGACCCCGCGGGTCCTGCTGCTGTGTGCGCGCCACCGTGTGTGTGTGTCCCCGGGTCCCCGCGGCGGCGTCTTGCACCACCACCCCCCCCCGCAGCCGCCGGGTCCCCCGCTGTGCCACCCGGAAAGTTCGGGCGTGTTGTGTCTGCCCAGTGTGCTTTCCGTCCCCTGTCTTGGCTTGTGAGCTTTCTGAACCCAGCCCCGCATCCGCAGTCTCCGCGCCCCGGTGTGCCGGGGTCGCTTTCTGTAAGCGTCGACACCCCGGCCGGCTCCCGACACTGTCACCCCAGGTAGTGTCAGTGGATGAGGCCAGGTGGGGTTTGTAGCTCCCCCCCCCCCCACGATGGGCAGGAAATCGCTCCCCCGCCCTGCTCGGCCCCGCAGTGTCTGTCCTAAAATGCAGCCGTGGTAAAAAGAGGAATCGCGTGATGACAGGCCCCTGGCAGCTGGTGAGAAATGGTGGTCTCTGCTGAGCTGTCACACGTGTGATTGTGGAAGGCAGGTGACGGCCTTTGCAGCCTCGAGTGACTTTCAGCCAGGTAGAGGCCTACCAAGGAGCAGGGCATGAAAGAATTGGCTTAGTTTGGCGGTATTAATTTTTTAAGCCTCTGGAAAAGGGGTCTATTAAGAGGAAAAGAGTTGATTGGAAAACCTGCCCCCCCCACCCCCCTTTCGGGTGTGAAAAGGCAAAGATGACCTCAAAAATAAGTGAGAAGCTCCAGAGGACGGAAGAGATTTCGGGGAGCGAGGATGCTGGGCATCCGCTGAAAAACTGCTGCGGCCTCTCTCAGCCGGGTTGAGGATTGATTGGTTGGTTGCAAAGTTAGATGGAGGTGCTGGACCCGCACCTTTGTGAATAAGTGCATTTTTAAAGGCAGTTGGAAATACCGTTGACTGTGGTAATGCCTCATTTTTCCCCCTTGGCAGCTCGGATTCTGAAGGTAATTTTGAGACTCCTGAAGCTGAAACTCCAATCAAATCGCCTCTCAAGGAGTCTTTTGATTCACCACTAGGATTGACAGAACCTGAGGCCAAAACCCAAGGTAATACAACTTTAATTTTCTACCTCTTTGGTTTTAACTTAAAAAAAAAAGAAAGTGGCAGGGGGCATAAAAAGGGGTGTGTGTACCTCGAGCACCACTTCAGAGAAGTTAGATTGTCTCTTTGCTGATTGGAAGGCCCTTTGCCTTTTGTTTTGTGAAATAAATGCTTTGGTCATTTGATGATCCAAAGCTTTCTTCATTCTCTGAAGAGAGATTGTGAATTTGGAGTATGAGATTATTGGTATTCTCAACCAGTTAGAAATTCCTTCGCAACCCCGAATAAGTAAAAACTGAATGCAGCGGTAACAGGTCGGGTTATGTTTAGGTCTGGCTTCACAGATCCCACAGTCTAGATGTTTTTCCTACAAGGGTGTGGCTAGACACAAAATTATAGGTAAGAGTTGATTGTTGAGTTAGGAATCTTAAGCAGTTTCAAAATTCCTTGCCTTTCCTTTCCACCAAGGACCGGTGGGGAGCCCTTCAGTCTAACCAAGAAAATCTGGTACACATAACTCTTTTCTGTCCCCCCAGAGCCCAACCTCAGACATGGCCTTTAATTGTAGATGCTTCTGGCCCGCTAAATTAATGGCAATCCTTTTTGTCGATTTTTTTTTTTTTTTTTTTTTTTTTTTTGGATAGCTCAGGCTGGCCTTGAAACTCACTGTGTAGTTGAATATAACCCTGGACTGGTCCTGCTGTCTTTAACTGCTGGAATGATAGGCCCGCACCACCCTGCTTGGTTTATTGTTGGCATAGTTTTGAGTAAAATTTCATTTGTTCTAATAGGAATTAATTTGTTCCTTCAGTAAATAGAGGCACTGTGATACAGAAGTTGAATTCCTGATCTCACTAAGCAACATTTTGGAGGGAGGTGGACCTTTTTTTTTTTTTTTTTTTAAATTTTCCGGAACTGACCAAACCCAGGGCCTTGTGCTTGTTAGGCAAGCGCTCTACCACTGAGCTAAATCCCCAACCCCGGGAGGTGAACCTTTTAAGGGTCAAAAGCAAGATATCTGTCTGTTGGGGTGTGTTAAGTTCTGTGGAGAGCAGGGGTGGGTGGGTAGGGGGCATGGCCTATGGGCCTGGTCAGTAAATGCAAGACGTTAGTTTAGGGGAAATTGGTGGAGAAGGCAACTTGAACAGACTCCTAAAAGGGGAGAATTGAGGGAAGAAAACTTGTATATTTTTTTGGGAGAAGAACCCTTTCTGCAGTGGGAACAGGACTTGCAAAGGAGGAGCCCATAAGCAGTGAGGCCCCAGGGGGTGGAGAATCATGCGTTCTGAAGGAGCAGGCACAGAGGCCAGTGTTGCCCAAGTGGAATGACTAGTAATAGGAGCTGAAGTCAGCAAGGTGAGAGGCAGGCCAAGCAATGTTAATGATGATTAGGTTTTCTGAGTGAGATAGAAAACGGCTTGTAGGTCATCTGAACAAAATACCATAAGCCGAGTGCCTCAAAACAAGTTTATTCTCATAGTTCCTGGGAACTGATCAAAATGGGACTCTGAGAAAAATCTCCCTTCTTGTCTATTCTAACTTCCTGCTGCTTGTCAACGGTCCTTGGGGTTGGGCTTGCGGCAACCTAATTCCTTTTGGCCTTATCACATGGTGGGTTTCCATGTAAGTCTGTCTTCACGTGGCCGTGCCATGAGGACTCCAGTCATTCAATATAATACTCTCTTTAATCTAGTATGACCTCATTTTAACCTCACTGCACCTCCAAAGGTGCTATTTCCAAATAAGGGCACATTTCTGGTAGATTATGTCTTTAAACATATCTTCTTGGGGACACAATTCAACTCATTGTGACAAGGCTTTGATTTCTTTTTTGTGAGACAGGGCCTCAGCTATGTAGCCATGGCTAGCCTGGAACTTGCTGTGTAGACCAAGCTGGCTTTGAACTTAACAGAGATCCATTTACCTCTGCATCCCCGGTCCTGGGATTAAAGTTGTCAGCCACCGCTTCAGGCGTATCATCCATCCTCCCCTATCCGCCCCAGCTGAGGACCGAACCCAGGGCCTTGTGCTTGCTAGGCAAGCGCTCTACCACTGAGCTAAATCCCCAACCCCCATATTTCTTCATTTAAAAAAATTTGTTTTTTGCATTTATTATTTGGTGGTGGTAGGGGCGTGTGCCGCTGTGGTGTGTGGAGGACAACTCAGGAATTGGCTCTGTTCTTCCACCATGTGGTTGTTGGTTGTAGGGACTGAACTCAGGTCTCTGGTCAGGCGGAGCAGTAAACACCCCCGGAGCCATCTTGCTGACCCAAGATGTCGTTTATGAGATAAATAAAAGAGTCTCCCCGCGTAGCCCAGGCTGGCCTTGAACTCAGTGCCCCAGCCTCTCAAGTGCTGGGCCTGACTTCCTTTTGGCAAGGCCTTTTGGCTGCTTTATGGAGGAGGGGCCCTGGGATGGATGTCCTTTGTAGGTGGCTTCCCCACCCCACTGTCTTTACCACCTGATCACCATACAGTGGGGGTTCGATGGAACAACTTTCAATACCCTATCTTGGAGTTGATCATGACTTCTTGGGCTCACGGTGATGTAGCTTAGTGCTTACTTCCTAGGTTGCCTGGGGAAGTCGAGTCACAGGACTTTGTAGAGGAGGTAGAGTTACTGGTGTATCGTCACCTCTTTTTTGCAGTTTGTTTTTTGACTAGAAATTGTGATCTCCATGCTGTGTGTACCCTGCTGAGTCTCAAACAGCACCTTGAGCTGGCTCTGGGCTGGTTCTGCTCCCGGGTCAGGACTGCTCGTTCCCACGGACTGATACGTGCAGAGGGGCGTGCACAGTACTTTCTGTAAAGAAGATCCTGCTGGCCTCCATAGCTTCCTTTCTCCTCTCAAAATTCTCGCAGGCAGATTGGGAGGGAGGACTGGATGCCTGAAAGAGCTGTTTTGTGGGCCTTCTCGTCACATTTAAATAAAGCCCACAGGCCGTATGTTAAGTAGCTGTTTGAAAGCCTCTTGGAATTGTCCTGGGCTTGGACAGCCTTTCCTCAAGGGTCTACCAGTCTGCTGTTCTGAATAATCTGCCGGGTTCTTTGGTAAATGAATAGAGGCTGGGATTGGCCCCGCCCCTCTATACCCCCCAGCCACAGACACTCAGTTGTTTGGGCCTTCCTGTTCCAGCGGCTCTCACACTCTTTCATTCTGTGCAAATGTTTTCTTCTTAGAGAGTCTCGGATCAGCAAAGTTCTCCGGGGTGGTTCATGGCTTCGGAGTGTGACTGTAGGGGGCGGAGAGTGGTGGTGTGTAGTCTGGGATCCTACCCTGCCTGTTATAAAATCCCCCGGTTTAAGGTCTTTACACAGTGGGGCGACCCCTCAGACTGGTTAGTGTCTGGCCTCTTAAGGACCTCATGGAGTCAGTCACTGGATTGTGACGTGGAGTCAGTGTGGATTGCCTTGGCACACGTACAAAATCGTCCCGAGAATACAATAGGAAGCATAGGTCTCGCTGAAGATGGTTTCACTGAGCAAAAGTTCTTTTTTTTTTTTTAAATGATTTTTAAAATTTTATGTGTGTTGGTGTTTTGCCTGCGTGTATGTCTATGTGAGGGTATTGGATCCCTTGGAACTGGAGTTACAGACAGCTGTGAGCTGCCATGTGGGTGCTGGGAATTGATCCTGGGTCCTCTGGAAGAGCAGTCAGTGCTCTTAACCGCCGGGCCATCTCTCCATCCCCAAATAATTTTTGTTTGTTTGTTTTTGTTTTTCGAGACATGGTCTCTTTGTGTAGCCCTGGCTGTCCTGGAACTTGCTCTGTAGACCAGGCTGGCCTTGAACTCAGAGACCCGCCTGCCTCTGCCTGAGCAAAACTTCTTAAGTCAGTTCATGGTGAAGTTTTAATTTCTTGGACTGGATGTTTCACTTTCATCTAAAATAGTTAGTTTTATTTGAATTTCTGTGGCTCCAAGACTTGGTTGGACAGCTCATACAAACTGGTGGGGGTAGGGGTGGGCTGTCTTCTCAGGACTTGTCATGAGCCAGGCTTCCTGGTGTCCTGTCAGTCTCACGTGTGTAGGCTAGTGCCATACGCCTGCTCCATCACCTGCCTCCTGGTTCTTTACATTCAGAGAGAAATACAGTTTTTCTTTTTATTGGAAACTGTTTTAAGAACGTATACAAATTTTGTATTGAGTCCTCTTAAGACAGTTTTATGCTAGCAATTAAATAGTAGGTCAGGTTGTGTTTTTTAAGACAGAAAAAAAAGTTGGCTTCTGAATATGTAATAAACTCAAACTAACCGAAAGTATTTCTTGGAAATACCACACTGGCGGCCATGAAGTTTCCACTGGTCGTTCTGTTTGCAGTTTGCTGTTCCCAACAAAAGGTGCTCGGGCGAGTTCGCTTGCTTTGTTTGGAAACAGGGTCTTACTAGATTAGCCTGAACTCCATATGCTTGGCCTCAAACTTAGAGATCCTTATGCTTCTGCCTAAATGTGTAAAGGTGCTCGGGCCGAGTTCGCTTGCTTTGTTCGGAAACAGGGTCTTACTAGATTAGCCTGAACTCCATATGCTTGGCCTCAAACTTAGAGATCCTTATGCTTCTGCCTAAATGTGTGTGCCACCATACCCAGCCATTTTAGCTGCTTAAAAAAATTATTATTATCATGGTTGTGGGGAGAGGCACACATGCCAGAGTGAGAGAGAGGGGTGTGTGTGTGTTTGTGTGTGTGTGTGTAGAGGACCCTACGTGGGTTCTAGGGATTGAATTGAACTTAGATCCCCAGACTCATGGCTGAGCATCTCACTAGCCAGTGAGCTACTTTAGTTCTTTATTTTTATTGCTGGTGTTGATGTAAGAAATGCTTTTTTTTTTTTTGGTTTTTTTGAGACAGGGTATCCTCTGTGTAGCCCTGGCTGATCTGGAATTCACTCTGTTGGCTATGCTAGCCTTGAGGTCACAGAGATCCTCCTGCCTCTGCCTCCCAAGGGCTGGGTTTAATGGCATGCACCACCACCGCCCCAGTGAGAAATGCAAAATTATTCATTGACATAATTTTGGTATTTAGATCAGAAACACCAATCCATGCTCAAGACCAAATTGGGTCACCTCCCTTTTTTTTGGCCCTCCAGGGATAGAAAGGATTTAAAATTTTTAAATGATTGAGCCAGAAGTGGGGGAGCACACCTTTAATCCCGGCGCTGGGAGGCAGAGGCAGGCAGATCTCTGAGTTCAAGTCCAGCCTGGTTCACAAAGTGAGTTCCAGGACAGAAAAAAAAAAATTTCCTTTCAAAAATTAAATGTTTGAAAAAAAATTGTGGTGATGCTGTTTGGGAATATAGCCATGCTCAAGTGGCTGGTTAGTGGTTGAGTACTTGGACCTGGAGAGGTTTGGTAACCTCTATCCATACTTCTGCCGGGTTCAGAGAAGTGACCGGGGTGATGCCGTGAAGAATAAAGAAGGTGGCTGTACTCCAATAACAAGTGAACAGTGTGTTATCAATTTCCACCCGTGTGGGCCCATGTGGTTGGGAAAGGCTTCCTTACAGGAGAAAGGTTGCCTGACACTGTCTCCAATGACTCTGTCTCCTTTGGAGACAGTGTGCTTGACTTGTCACTAAAGGATTCAGAGAGTTAAAAAATAATAATATGTATTTGGAAAAGAAAATAAAGCATGGGAGAAATCATTTTGGAATCATCTAATAATACAAGTACCAACATAGACTTTTAAAAACAGATCTTATTTTAGTTCTTGGTTATATGTCTGTGTGTGGGTTTGAGCATGCATGGCAATCTTTGGAGCTGGAGTTACATGTGGTTGTGAGCCAATCACGGTTAGTTCTCTGCAAGAACATTACAGATTCTTAATCACCGAGGCATCTCTCTGTCATCACCAACATGGACTTTGTATATTCAGTATTTCTAATGTAATATTGAGTACTGTGTATGAGTATATCAATATATGGTATATTTATTGGATGTTTAAGACCTAGAATACAGATCTTGCTAAAATCTGAGCCCTAGACATTTTATTCTAAAACTTTGAGCATATTTATAAGCAGATATTATGCAAATGTTTTTATTAGGTACATATTGAAGTGGTCCGTTCAAATCTACAAGTATGTTTTCTTTAGGATTTAATTGAATACTTTAAAAAAAAAAAAGATTTATTTATTATGCATACAAGTATTCTACCTGCATGTATGCAGGCAGGCCAGAAGAGGGCACCAGATCTAACTACAGAAGGTTGTGAGCCATCATGTGGGAGCTGGGAATTGAACTCAGGACCTCTGAAGAGCAGCCACTGCTCTTAACCTCTGAGCCATCTCTCCAGCCCCAGTTGAATATTTCTTTAACCACATCAAGAGATTGCTTTATTAGAAAGTCCTAGAAATAATGAGACTAATAAGGACATTAAATATAACCTAGTCTGCCAGTTTAACATATGTGGCCTCATCTACCATACCACAGCTTAATGCCTTGATTTTTTTGGTATGATTGGCTCTTTCACAGCCTAATTTAGTTTTTTTTCTGTGATTCTAGCCTAAGATGTTTAACACTTGAAGACGTTAGCTTTAGCGGCATCCTGCATTTCTGTTTTTTCCACTGGAGTGGGGAATGTTGGCTTCCTTGTTACAATGTAATGAGGTAGGGAGGAAGTATTTCCACGGCATCCTGCATTTCTGTTTTTTCCACTGGAGTGGGGAATGTTGGCTTCCTTGTTACAATGTAATGAGGTAGGGAGGAAGTATTTCCACTCCGTATGGCACTCCACCCAAGACACTGTTTTGTGTTAGGAAAGCTGTTTTCTCAGAACACAGAACAGTGTCTGATAAAGAGCACCAGGGCAGAAGAACTACCATGCCTGCACGAAGTGAAGATTTTAGTGACTTCCAAATCACTTACTCTTTTTAGATGTAGCAAAGTCAAGGCCTTTGTTTGTTTCAGTTTTTGTTTTTTCAAGACAGGGTTTCTCTGTGTAGCCCTGACTGTCCTGAAACTCACTCTGTAGATCGGGCTGGCCTGGAACTCACAGAGATCTGCCTGCCTCTGCCTCCCAAGTACTAGGAATAAAGGGGTGCGCCACCACCACCCAGCTACAAGGCCTTCTTAAGTATTCTAAGGATTAAACTCCTTCCTAAATATCACCCAGCATATTTACTCTGATACTCATTTTCTCTGATAATTTCTGTGGCAGAGACATTTCCTACCTATGGGGTTGGGAGTAGTCCTAAATGCCTCCACTGGGAACAATGGGTATGGTCTAAAGGCAAGCTCCAGCGATGCCCAAAAGAGTGGGGGTAGTGGACGTAAAGTACTCAGGAGCTAGAGGCAGGAGAATCAGGAGTTCAAGGTCATCTTTGGCTGCACAATAAGTTCAAGATCCGACTGGGTTATATGAAACACCTTTCTCAAAGAAAACTGGAAACCAACCAAGCAGTGATGGCGCACGCCTTTAATCCCAGCACTCAGGAGGCAGAGGTGGGAGGATCTCTGAGTTCGAGGCCAGCCTGGTCTACAGAGTGAGTTCCAGGACAGCCAGAGCTACATAGTGAGACCCTGTCTCAAAAGACAGGAAAACAAAAACAAAAAGCCAGAAAAGCCATTGTAATCTCTCCGAAGCAGCAGTCTTATCTATAGGCAGTCTTGGGGTGTGACTGTTTTCTCATAATCTCCAAAACCCACTGTAGTGTGGGGGAGTCCGTCATTTGTCCATGGAACAACCTGTCTTCCTGGGTCTTTGATAACCAAGGTTGCTAACCATGCCTGTGACTGACTGTAAGGGTTGACTGTAGAAGGGCCCCGATGCTTTTGAGTTGAAGACCTCGGCCTCCACTTTGTGAGCACCAGCCCTAGGGTTCGCTCTTCCTGCTGGCGAACTCGAACTCACTGGGGATTGCTGATAATGTTGCTAGAGTTTTCCTGCCTGGCCCACAGTCAGGACAAATCTCTCTCACCCGCCAGTCCCAAGCCGCTCAAACCCGATCAAATAAACATAGAGACTTATATTGGTTTCAAACTGTATGGCCGTGGCAGGCTTCTTGCTAACTGTTCTTACAGCTTAAATTAATCCATTTCCATTAATCTATACCTTGCCACGTGGCTTGTGGCTTACCGGTACTTTACATCTTCCTTGTCCTCTTGGCGGCTGGCAGTGTCTCCCCCACCAGCTTCCTGTTCTCTCAATTTTCCTCTCTGTTAGTCCCGCCTATACTTCCTGCCTGGCCACTGCCAATCAGTGATTTATTTATTGACCAATCAGCAACACATTTGACATACAGACCATCCCACAGCATCGGGTCTCTTGCTGCTTCACAAGGGCAGGTGTGCCTGGCTGCCCCGCTGGGCAGGCGGATACTCCTGAGGGCTCTACTACGGAACTGCATCCTTGGCCCCTGCCTTCTCTCCTCTTCATTCCTTTTGCTTTTGAGGCTGAGTCACCGTGGAGCCCAGGCTGGCCTCCAGCTCCTGGTTCTCCCGCTCAGCCTCCCCAAGCTGCAGGTGAAGGTGTGCCCCACGATAACTGGTCCAGCAGCCTCTTTTCTGGAGCACCGCTGGGAAAGGGATAGTGCATGCTTCCCAGTTCCCACTACGGGATGCTCACCTAACCAGCTGTCTTGTTCAGCTGTTTTAGGTGCAGGTGTTTTTTGTTTAGAGCATTTCCGTCATAGGGCAGGGGGGTGGGAGGGCTTGCACATCCAGGGCTCTGTGAAATGTGTTTCACAGTTTTCCCCTTCAGGAAATTTGTGGCTCCCCCTGTGCAGTGTTTGTGAAGGCTAAGAGGAAATGAAAGGCCTTCAAATGCTGCCAGGACAGGGTGTGTGCTGGGGAAAGCACCCTCCTGAGTGACAGCTAAAAGTCCACTAGGAGATCGGTCTTCCTGTGCCTGTGAACTTGGCATGCATACACGTCCATATGTGTGTGTCTCTACATTGTAGTTTGGGTTTCGAACAGCAGACGTTCGCTGCACATTTAGACACAACCAGCAGGAGCAAAAGTCGTCTTTGGGTAAGCGCGACAGTTGTACAGGAAACATTCAATTTTCCGGATAATCAGCTTCAGCAAACGCCTTTAATCCCGGCGCTAGGGAGACAGAGGCAGGCGGATCTCTTGAGTTCCAGGCCAGCCTGCGCTACAGAGTGAGTTCCAGGACAGCCAGGGATACATAGAGAGACCCCGTCTCTACACAAATAAGTAAAAATAACAACAGTATCAGCTCTTCAATGAGGAAAACGTAGGAAGGGCTCGGTTTCTCTTCTCCCCGAGTCTTGTCAGGTAAGGAAAGGAGGTATGGAGGGGCACACAGCCTCCTGGGACTCTGTGCCTATTCTGAGGTAGAGAGACAAGGGCTGTTTTTTTGTTTGTTTGTTTTTTCTGAGACAGGGTTTCTCTGTGGTGTTTTGGTGCCTGTCCTGGATCTTGCTTTGTAGACCAGCTGGCCTCAGAACTCACAGAGATTCATCTCGCTCTGCCAGAGTGCTGGGATTAAAGGCGTGCGCCAACACCACCCGGCCTGTTTTGTTTTTAAAAATAATTTATTTAACTTTGTTTTATGTGCATTGGTGTGGGATCCCCTGGAACCGGAGTTACAGACAGTTGTGAGTTGCCATGTGGGTGCTGGGAATTGAACCCAGGTCCTCTGGAAGAGCTGCCAGTGCTCCTAACCCCTGAGCCACCTCTCCAGCCTCTTGTTTTGTTTTTGTTAGTAGTGTTTGAGATTGGACCATGGTCTCACCCCAGGTAGACAGTGCTTTTCTCTGAGTCATGTCCCCAGTCCCCATAGGAGTCCCATATTGTTTGGTGGGTGGCAGCCCACTGATTGCTTCTTAGCCAATTATTTCAAAACTTAGCTTGAAGCAGTCTTTGAAAGTGGAGCAGCTTAGCCGGGCATTTGGCTCGGGTCACTTGTGAGAACAAGGCCCTTGGGAGACGTGACCTCCAGGTTAAGGGTCTTTTACTCGGGCCCGCTCCTTTTCTCCAGTTAGTGCTGGCTGATGGAATGAGGCTCAGGTGAGAAGCCCTGGACAGCATTGTGTCAGCATCCTCACGGAACGGCAGCTGGCTTCACCTCCCCAGACTGACTGGGCCACTAGCCAGCACGGCAGAAGCCTCAGAAGTCACACTGTTACTTCCCCAGAACCCTCTTGGTGGCACAGGTTAGCCCAGCGGTATGCCAGGAGGTGAAGGCTCACTGGGAGCTCCGTGCGGGAGCCTGTCACCACAAGCTTCGTAGGTGGCCAGCGGGTGTGATTTCCGGATCCACCAACTCCCCCCAGCTTCCTTCCCTTAAGGTCCCTTGTGCAGCTTTCCTGGGTACAGACAGGACGGCCGGCCGTCCTGCTCTGGGAGTGTCTCCTGTGCTCACTGTCTGGGGGGGGGGGGGCTCCTCTTGCTAAGCATTCCTTTCTCTTTTTATCATGAGCCTCAGCTGCTTCCCAGCGGTGTGGGTGGTTACTGCTTTCCGAGAGAAGCAGTTGGTATTTTGGGTTCTGCAGTCATTATTTCTGAAGAGATTGCACATTATGGCTCTTTGGCAGCAGTGGCTTGCAGTCCCACAATTTCGGGCCTCCTCACTGCAGACCCATCCGTCTGTTAGCACGTGTCTTCCTGCTGGGGTAGCGCAGCCCTGTGCCCAGGGCTTTCTGACTTCTCTCTGTGGTAGAGGATTTCTGCTCCGCTTGAAGTGTGGCCTCAGATAGATCCAGATGGCTCCAGAACCGATGGGCACCGCATTATTGAGAGGATCAAACCTAGTCAACTGTTGGTCTTGGCTTCTCTGGAGAAGGCTTTGGCTTGCTGGTAGACGGACGCTTCCTGGTTAGCCCTCTTCTTCGGTTCCTTAGAGTATGGCCTTCAGAGGGTAGAATTTGGATCTCTTGATTTGAGTGGATTGTGCTTGAGGTGGAACCCAGGGACTCAATGCACACTAAATGATCTTCCACTGAATCCCATTCCCAACCCCACCCCTACCCCCACCCCTGTTCTCTTGGGTCTCTTTTTCAGTGAAATAGCATAAAATGCTGTTTTGTAAACTTGAAATGAGTTCTCTAACATTGAAAATGCACCAGGTTTTTTTATTTTTTACTTGTTAAACTTTAGGCTGTGTGTGCACACTGAGGGGTGTGTGTGTGTGTGTGTGCACACTAAGGGGTGTGTGTGCACACTAAGGGGTGTGTGTGTGTGTGTGTGCACACTAAGGGGTGTGTGCACACTAAGGGGTGTGTGTGTGTGTGTGCACACTAAGGGGTGTGTGTGTGTGTGCACACTAAGGGGTGTGTGTGTGTGTGTGTGTGTGTGTGTGTGTATTTTGAAACAGGGTCTTTCTCTGTTGCCCAGGCTGTTCTCAGCCTTGGGATCATTTCCACCTGGGCCTCCCGAGTGCTGGGGTTCTCCTCAGCAGGTGCCACCATGCTGCCTCTGTTAGAATTTAAAAGTTACCTCAGAATGGCATGGTAGTGGGTACCCTGTCTCCAAACGAAAATAAAACACCAAAGAGCTAAACTTGCCCCCCCCTCCCCCAGCTTCTTGGTAATAAATATTTTTCAGTTTCAGAGGTGACAGGGAAGGGTTAGAATAGTTGGCCTGTTCTGGGTAGGTGAGTTAGTGTTGGTGTTCCGCCTTAGACATCCTCATGGTATGGTGACCCTAAGGAGACCTTCTGCCTTGACGGACCAATCCCTCCGCATGCTTCCAGGTGGCCTGGGGCCCAAGGGTTGTCAGAGGAATGTGAACTGCATAGTCCTCCACCCCCTGGAAAAGACCTTCATGGTCATTCAGTCCCTGGACAATGCATGACTTCTCATTCTCCATTTGAAGGCCCATGGCCTTGGCTTTTGTGATATTTTTTTGTTGGTTGGTTTGTTTGGTTGGTTGGTTTTTGGTTTTTCGAGACAGGGTTTCTCTGTGTAGCTTTGTGCCTTTCCTGGAACTCTGTAGACCAGGCTGTCCTCGAACTCACAGAGATCTGCCTGCTTCTGTCTCCCGAGTGCTGGGATTAAAGGCGTGCGCCACCACCACCTGGCTGTTTTTTTTTTTTTTTTTTTTTTAAATTTGACAAAAGCCGCCGGGCGGTGGTGGCGCACGCCTTTAATCCCAGCACTCGGGAGGCAGAGCCAGGCGGATCTCTGTGAGTTCGAGGCCAGCCTGGGCTACCAAGTGAGTCCCAGGAAAGGCGCAAAGCTACACAGAGAAACCCTGTCTCGAAAAAACAAAAAAACAAAAAAAAAAAAAAAAAAAAAAAAAAAAAAAATTTGACAAAAGCCAGGGTTATCTTGGAAGAGGGAATGTCAATTGAGAACATACATAGAATAGATTGCAACTTAGAGAGATCAGAGCCCCCTGGAAACCCAGACACGAAGTTCGAGGTAAAAACCCCCTTTCTCAAGTTTTGGACACTTGTCAGAAATGCTAATGTGGGCCTCATTACCATTCTCCTCAGGTTAGACTACCGGAGCAGAAAGGGGTGATGCCTGCTGGAGCCAGTTTTTCTCCTGACACCCTCGATTTCTGCCCCGGGGGGAGGGCAGGATGCCAGGCTAGTGCAGAGTGGGGGACCTGCGGGGCCTCCAGAAGGAAAGGGGGCAAACGAAGATGAAATGTCGTCAGTCCTGACACAGCTGTCAGTGTGCAGCTGAACGGCCTCACGGCGAACTGTGTCAGTACTCCTTTATCCATATGAAGAAGATCCCCCGGCCGGGCGGTGGGCACTGGGCATCAGCTCTGCTGGAGCACTGGATTCTTAGATGGGTAGGGTAAGGGGCTTTAGGAAGTGAAGGCCCCTGTGGAGGGCAGTCTGAGGAGACATTAGTTGGCTCATTTCCCAGACCTCTTGGCCTTGGCTTCTGTGCTGGTTAGGTTTGTGAGCTTGACATAAGCCAATCACCTAGGAGGAGAGGACTGAGCTGAGGGAATGCCGCACCCATCAGCCCAGCCTGTAGAGAGGCGTCTTTCTTGATGGATGATTGGTCGTGGAAGGACCCGGCTCACTGTGGGTGGCGCCATCCCTGGGCAGGTGGTTCTTCTTAGTATAAGAAAAGCAGATGAGTGAGCGAGCCCTGAAGAGCAAACCAGAAAGTCGTGTCCCCTCCCCCCTTTCTCTTAACCCTTGTGCTTAATTAAATGTATACTGACATATTTATTAAATTCCAACTCAGCTTTACAAAATAGAATTACAAACCGTAGCCAAAGTTAGGCGGCAGGATTGTGAGTTGGAGGCCAGTGTGGGCTGTCTAGTGTATATACTATACATTATGTTCTGTATCATCCCCAGAAAGCAAAGCCCCTGGACTGATAGCTGCTATGTTCCTAGGCTGTTTCATATGCATGGTTATTCCTGGTGGCGAGGGAAGGAGTGACGTCATTTTCACGTCTCTGTAAATAGAACTCAACTAGCACATGTAGGCTTCCTCAAGAAGGACGTGCAATCCAAAAGTGGCAGTGCGATCTGCCACCTCAGGTGTGGGCCCCTGCAAGTGACACACGAGAGATCGTTTAGGACATTCTCTGAGCCGTGAATCTGCTGCACAGTCCTCACCCTTTCCCATAGGACTGGAGCCATTTTAGTTTCGCTGAGTGGTTTCGATGGTGCCCGGAGTATGGCCCTGTCGGCAAAGCTCGTGTGAAGATCCGAGTTCAATCCCCAGACCACACTGGGCATGGTGGTGTGCACTTCAGGGAGGGGGTTCAGAGACCGAAGGCTTCCTCGATGGTCCCTCTATGGTCAGTCTGGCCTGATGTAAGTTCCAGGCCAATGAGAGAGCCTCTCTCAAAGGAAGGGAATGGCATTCCTGAGGGTGATACCCAAGGCTGCCCTCCAGCCTCTGCAGATAGATACACCTGAACATGTGCACATACATATGCAGACATTTTTAAAAAGGTGTGTGCAACTAAATGGTCTTAAAAAAGATTTCTTTTTATTTTATTAGGTTTTGTTTGTTTTGTTGTAGAGGCAGGGTCTCACCCTAGCTGGCCTGGAACTCAATATTTAAAGGAGCTGGCCTTGAACTCATAGAGATCCGCCTGCCTCTGCCTCCCGAGTGCTGGGATTAAAGTCAGCTTTATTTTTATTTTATGTGTATGAGTGTTGACCTACGTGTACATGTGTGCACAGTGTGCATGCCTTACGCCCTTGGAGGTCAGTCGAAGGTGTCAGATCCCCTGGAACTGGAGCTGTAGATTTCAACAGTTAAGAGTTCTCCTAACCATTGAGAGCGCTCCCTCTACCCCGTGCCATACCGCTTTCAAAGTTCAACTGTTATCCTAGCAAATATCAATACTTCACTGCCTTGTCGGTGAGGCTAGCCTTGAACTCCTGATTCTCCTGCCTCTGCCTCCCAAGGGCTGGGGTTACCTGCCTGAGCCACTGTGCCGGCTTTACTTCTGTGTTTTCTTTGGACGGTTTGAACTCATCTGTTTAGGTCCGTGGTCTATTTTCAGTTGACTTCTGTGTTTGGATAAGGAAGTGGTCTGGCTTCATTGTTTCACATGGGGCTGTTTCCTGAGGCCTTCTTTGTCCCCGTGCAGACACAGGTGCTGCACCCTCGGGTCAGTGCCTCACTAGGTCTTTTTAGTCTCTGACTCTCTGTTTCTAGCTGCACCCAGGGCTGTGACTTCCTTTCATCTCTGAAATGCTGAGCTTGGTCCAGTCCCTGAAAGTCTGTTCTGTCTTGGA
Organism: Peromyscus californicus insignis; assembly: GCF_007827085.1. NCBI lineage: Eukaryota > Metazoa > Chordata > Mammalia > Rodentia > Cricetidae > Peromyscus > Peromyscus californicus. Next base: position 17,577,704 of record NW_026294534.1, on the reverse strand, counting down.
GGCCACACCTCCTAAGGGAACCACGCCTCCTAAGGGAACCACGCCTCCTAAGGGAACCACACCTCCTTAGGGAACCACACCTCCTAAGGGAACGCCCACCTTTCCCCAGCTTGTTCCTCTTCTGCTTTTCTTTTCTTTTTTTTTTTTTTTTTTTTTTTTTTTTTTTTTGGTTTTTCGAGACAGGGTTTCTCTGTGTAGCTTTGTGCCTTTTCCTGGAACTCACTTGGTAGCCCAGGCTGGCCTCGAACTCACAGAGATCCGCCTGGCTCTGCCTCCCGAGTGCTGGGATTAAAGGCGTGCGCCACCACCGCCCGGCCTGCTTTTCTTTTTAATCCTGGTCTGATTGAAGCAAGAGCCTCACCACTGAACTACCCTGTGTCTGTGATATAAAGGACCTTTAAGATCTGCACGTTCAGGCTGGCAGGATAGCTCAATGCATAAAGTGACCAGAGTCCCAGCCCTGGAAACCAGCAACGTGCAGTGGTGTGTGCCTCCACTCAGACTAAATCAGTACATACGTGTGTGTGTGTGTGTGTGTGTGTGTGTGTGTGTGTGTGTGTGTGTATGTTTATAGAAATGTCTTTCAGACACAGATTTCTATAATGCTTCTAGATATGTCTTTGTTTTTGCTGGGTGTGAAAATTAAAAAAGGAAGTAGTTTATTCAGAAAAGGAAGTTGGTACTTCAGGAAGCCTAGCAGTCCAGTGAGGGTTGTGATTTTCTGTGTAAAAACATGAGGACTCTGAGGTGGTGGCCAGAAAAGGTGGTTGATACTTTCCTCACAATTGCGAAGAACTTTGAGGTGGTTTTGTGTCTTCACCGGGATCATAGCCTTGGTTCTGTGCCTGTGTCTAGTAGACTGTGCTGTGGATTATAGGGCTCTGTGGTGGGTGGGTGCACCATGTCAGGAACACATCCAGTAATTTGATTTTGCACTTTGAACTAGTAATAGAGTACTGGGTGGGATAATGAGAGTGGTGTTAGCGCTCCTCCCTGCAATGTAGGAAGCAGAGAGAGCTGACTGGGCCTGGAGTGAGAACAAGGCCACACCTCCTAATCCTTCCCAAACAGTTCCACTAACTGGCAACCTAGCATTCAAATGTATAAGCCTCTGGGGGCCCATTCTCATTCAAACCACCATACTACCCTTGGCTTTGGGGTCATTGTAGAGTGAAGTAAGGGTTACTTTACTACAAAATAGCCTGTTAATTGAGATGGCTAGAGAGATCATACAGCTTTTATTAAAAGGGTTGTCCCTCAGTTCCAGTACCGTAGGTGCTCACTCCTTTGTATAAAATGAAATGTGCTGCCTCTGCGCATCCTCCCATGTGCTTGTAAGCCACCTCTTGATTCCACGTGATACCTAGTGTAGTAATGTAATGGTATGTCAGAAGTTGTTATTGTTTAGGGGATCATTTCAAGACAAAAAGTCTGGACAGATGTAATTTTTTTCTGAATATTTTTGCTCTGTAGTTTATTAAATCCACAGCCGTGGAACTCACGAATGTCTCTGGCTAGTTTATTGGTGTTATTCTCTTCGTGTGCGGACTTACAAATTAGACTTTATCGTCGCTTTCTCTGTAGAGATGCCTTCCGTCCGAGGTTAGGTACTTGCAGTGGGGTCAGGAATGGACTAGGAGCTTTGGAGGATAAGGGAAGGGCAGGTGCACTAGTTTCTTATCACTGCTGTGGTAAAACCCTCACAAAAGCAGCTTAAGGGAGGAGGGGCTTAGCTTGGCTCATAGTTCCGGGGGGGGGAAATAGGCTGGGGTGGCAGGAAGGCCTGGTGGCAGAGCGGGATTGTGACTGGACATATTGCATCCCAGGAAGGAGGGAGAGAGAGAGAGAGAGAGAGGGAAGGAGGGAGGGATGGAGGGAGGGAGGGGGAGAGAGAGAGAGAGAGAGAGAGAGAGAGAGAGGGAGGAAAGGGGGGAGGGAGGGAGGGAGAGAGAGAGAGGGAAGGAGGAAGGGAGGGAGGGAGGGAGAGAGAGAGAGAGAGAGAGAGAAAGAGAGAAAGAGAGAGCGAGAGAGAGAGAGAGAAAGCGTGCCAGCCATTTCCTCAAGGTTTTACAACTATCCTAAGCAGTCTCACCAGCTGGGAACCAAGGGTTCGAACACATGAACCTGTGGGGGACACTTCACATTCAGACCACCACAGCAGCTGTATAATATTGGGGAATGATTTAATTCTTATCTAGGGTTATTGTACAGTAAAAGGCCTGAGAGTAGCTCGTTCTAGAAGAAAGCACAAAGTGGTGGCCTCAGTGTTCTCTGTAGGTGTCGGTTTTTCCAACAGCAAATAGAAGATATCTTGCATGCCAGGAATTACTTCAAGAAGTGTGTGTGTGTGTGTGTGTTGTTTTTTTGAGACAGGGTCTCAGTATGTATCTCATCTGGCCTCAGATTTGGAATCTTCTTGCCTCTGCCCTCTGAGTGCTGGGATTACAGGCCCCTGGTACTCCTCTGGGCTCCGTATTGGGCTCTGAATCACTGACCTGCATTCAGACCACTAGCGATGAGAAGTAAGCTGTGGGTAAACTTGCTCTTGTTTTTTTCTGGGGCCCTGTGCGTGAGAGGTCTGTAGTCTTAGAGCTTGCTGAGTTTTCCTTGTGCGGATGACCCTCCCGGTCAGTCATGAGCAGGATGCTCTTTCTGTCACGTGGAAATAGCACCTTCCTTCCTGTTACTGATGGATCACTTTGCTCCACTTACCCGAGTACAGCCAACAGTTTATAGGATGTGGTTTTTCACATCAGTCCTGTCGTACACCAACCACCTTCAGTTAACGTCAGTCCGGAGGGTTCATGGCTTAGACCCAGGCTGTCACTTCCTCACAAGATCTTGGTCTCTGTGCTCCCCGAAACCTGGCTTGCCTGCAGATTCTAGGGTTCCCACAAGTGTGGTAATTCGTTAGAACTGACTCTGGGACTCCTCAGTCCCAATGTCTACCCTAGTAGATGGTATGAGTGAGGGAATCATAGATAAAGGGAGTGAGGAGTGCTATATGTTCGTGATGTTTCTTTTTTCCTCTGTGTGGCCCTGGCCATCCTGGAACTTGCCTTGTAGACCAGGCTGGCCTCCAACTCACAGAGACCCACCTGCCTCTGCCTCCCAAGGGCTGGGATTAAAGGCATAGGCCCCCATGCCCAGCTCTGTTTTTGACTTGTAATCAAGGCCCTGTGTGTTTGCTGTGGTGGCCAAACCCCATCCTGTAGACACTGGATGAGAGATGTTAAGGTCAGTCAGAGCCAGTGTGCATGCCTGAAGTACGGGAGGCTCATTTTCTCGGGTTAATGTTAGATATTTAGAAACAGAAGAGAAGGGTCATCTGTCTGTAGCCAAGGAGAGGAAGTGGCAGATTGCGTGGATCTTCAGATCTGAGAGGAGCCCACGGGCGGCATTTCGCCTCAAAGCTCAGATCTGAGCTCCAATGCGTTTGTGATCACGCCGGACCTGGGGTGCTAGTTAGTGTGCATGTGTGCCGTGTTTCGACGGCTTGCACACCTTTTTCATTTGCATGTGCATTTGTTTAATGTGTGCTTGTTAGTGCGGGGTGTACATTTGCAGGCGGAGGCCAGAGGTTGATGCGGCTGTCTCTCCTGGATCACCCATTCTCCTTATCTTTTGAGACAAGGCCTCGGACTGAAGCTCATTGATTCAGCTCGGCCAGCGGCCTTCAGGGATTCGCCCCCCTCTCCGCCCATTCTAGGGTCACAGGGGTTCCACCATATACCTGGCTTTTGCCTGGGGCTGGTGATCTGAACCCAGGTCCTGTGTTTGTGTGACAAGAGTCACCTCTCCAGCCCTTTTTAGTGAGGTGAGGTTGTCCGTGTGAGAGCAGCTGACACACTAGTTCTCTGTTTAATTTCAAGCATTTCTTTGCGTTACAAAAACACTTGTGAGGCCAATATGGTGGCTCCTTCCTGTAATTCCAGCATTGTGAGGCTGAGGCAGGAGGACCGCCACAAGTTGGAGGCTATCCTGGGCTACAGAGTCAAACCTTTTTCCAAAAACAGGTCAGGAGAGGTGGCTCAGTAATAATGGTTTTTCCCGCCAAGCCTGGCAGTCTGAGTTCAGTCCGCAGGACCTGCATGGAAGGAGAAAACCGGCTCCCTTGGATTGTCCTCTGGCTATACAGGCAGGCTGTAGTCTGAACTCCCCCCCCCAACCCCCCACGTAATTAAAAACAAAACAAAAACAGGTTCAGCAGGTAAGGGAGTTTGTCTTGTAAGCCTGTTAACTAAGGCTGGCGGTCCTGGAACCCATGTAAAAGTGGAAGGAGAGAATTCACCCCACAAAGTTGTCCTCAAACTTTCTCATGGGGTGTGTAGCACACATGCCCACTCCTGCACACACATACATACACGATACGATTTTCTTAAACGTTTTTTGTGATGGCATTTGCTTTTTTCTAAGGTTTAAGAAAGGCTTTTGTAAGCTTGTATTTTAACCCAGAATATTCTTAGCATACAATCTAGAATAGTACTTTAGTTATCTTAATCCTTAATATTCTGGCATTCCATGCCCTTCCTTTTATTAATATTTTAAGGAGGGAGGGAGGGAAGAAGTCTCCCATAATAGTCTTTGTGTTGAGTCGGTGTCAAGAGCATCTAATGCTGAAAAGTGAGGGTTCGCAGTCCTCTTGTCCTGAAGGAGTTCTGTTAGCAGCAAATGTAGCTGGGTTGGCAGGCAGTCGCCTTGGTTCTGGATTTCCTCTGTGCTTGCTTTGGATTCATCGCCTGATCCATTCCTAGCGACTGAGTTAGTTCTCCCAGCCTCTGGCAGAGCCCAGCTTGTCAGAATCAAGCTCATCACTCACACTGGCTCTGGCGAAGGAGCCTCCGGCCCTCGGCAAGGAAAGCTGGGTTTCTGTGTGAGCTTAAGGCAGGAAGGCACGGAGGGAGATTAGCTGTTATGTAATGGCGCTTTCAGAGGAGAAGCAAGGCCGAATCTCGGGCTAAAACTGGCCTGAGATGGGACAGCACATGTTTTATTCATCCCTCGCTGGGGTGTGGTGTTAGACTTGAAGTTTCTGTCCTAGGGCAGAGGTCGGTATGCTGGGCAGCTGCTCTTGGGACACCTGCTGGTTGGTGGTATAAATGCAAATAAAACTTCAATAAATACTCCTTTTCTAAGAGAGGATAATTTTTTATTTTTTATTTTTTATTTTTTATTTTTTTTTCCCAAGATAAGTTTCTCTGTGTAGCCCTGGCTGTCCTGGAACTAACTTTGTAGACCAGGCTGGCTTGGAACGCAGAGATCTGCCTGCCTCTGCACCAGAGTGCCGGGATTAGAGGCATGGGCCACCACGCCTAGCTGCTAATTTTTTAATGTTTGTTTTTATATTTGTACAGCTTCACAAACTGATTAATTGGAAATTAATACTCTGACTACCCAGTCAGGATGTTTTTTTTTAAGTGGTGCTGAGGTGTGCTGTTGAAAGTGGGCTCCCAGTGCCTAGATGAAGGAATGGGTAGATTCTTGGCGTATACCCTGAGGAGGTGGCTAAGAAATGACCAGGGAGGAGAATGCCCCTTGGCAGGGTTCCTTCAGCTGTCTGCAGGCTGGAGGCTGAGGCTGGATCAGGGTGCTCTGTCCTGATTTTTTCCTTTCCCCGTCCCCTGCTCCTGTGGTACCCAAACATTGCTTAACGTTTTCAGTTCCTAACCATCACGACTGCTGATCTGGACGTGGGCGACAGAACAAAGCGCTCGTGGGGTCAGCTGTCCCACACCAAGCCCTTTGGTCCGTTTCCATGTGTGGTCCCACAGTTTAGCTGTAGGATGAGGAAGGAGAGGAGGGAAAAGTGAAAAGTTACAAAGTTAGGTGACCTCTCTGAGATGAGGGATTGATAGCGAAGGCCTCTGGCTAACAAAGGAGAAAACTCCAGAAGTTGATAGAGTGTGGGAGTCACGGGCTAAAGGGGAAAGGACCTCAGCTCCTGGCTCCTTCCTTCCTTCCCTGGTGACATTTTGTCCTAAACCACAAGTTTCCCCAGGCCTACAAAGGAGCCTGGAGGACTGGGGTGCCAGGGCCCGGTGCCCTGTCATGGAATGGAGAAGGGAGAGTGGCAGACAGCGTAGACTGACAATTACGTAACTAAAATAACAACAGAAACCATTTTATTTTCTTTTCCCATTTCTGTTTCTTCCAATCGTCATGCTGGAGATTGAACCCAGGGCCTCGTGAATTATAAATAAGTGTTCTGTGGGTGAACTGCAGCTCTAACACCCCAAACTTGTAATTACCATTACCAGGGGCTGGAGAGACGGATCAGCTGTTAAGAGCACTGGCTGCCCTTCCAGAGGACTCGGGTTCAATTCCCAGCACCCACATGGCAGCTCACAGCTGTCTGTAACTTCACGACACCCTCACACAGAAATACGTGTAGTCAAAACACCAATGCATGTAAAATTAAAGGAAGTAAATCATTAAAAAATGGTGATCACCTTGTGAAACACACGTTAGAGTGTGTGTTCTCCTCATCCATGTTAAACTCCATGTGCTCCCAACACCGTTTTTTATTTCTTATTTGTTGCTCAGATATTTTTAAGATAAATTATAGAGACCATTATTAGTTCAGTATTCTTTTTAAGATGTTTGGGCATTTTCCTGTGTGTCGAGGATGCTGTTATATCAATAATATCACTACTTTAAAAAAGATAAAGTTTAGGTTTTAAGTTGGGTTAACCTTTTTAGGTAAACTTTTAAAAATTGACATCTATTTTAACAATTTCGATTTAAATAATGTTAGGGCTCAAGGTGAAAGTGTAGGATGGTGATCATTTGTACTTCAATAGTAGTCAGTGTGATTTTTTTTTTTTAAAGAATAGTCACGTCTCTAGCTATGGCTTCAATTAACAAAATAGTTCCAGCCCCTTAATTCTTGAATTTTTAGCCCATGCAACATCTCTTCCTCAGATTCCCCAAATAGCTATCACCCTCACTGGCTTTAATAGGCAACCTCTTTCTTGGTATTTCCCAAACTCACCCGAGAGCATGACCCAGGAGCCGCCTCTGATACCGCCCACCTCAGTTCATATCCGGCCCATCACCAAGCCCCGCCAACCCACCTCCTTATTTCTCCCAAGTGTTGCGCAGCGTTTATTCCGGTGATTGGCAGTACTCTCAGGAAAGCCCCAGAGTAACTCACAGCTTTGTTCATCTCAGCCCTTCCAGAGCATTCCCTCACCGCAGCTGGGTGAGCTGTTTAAGATACAACCTGACTGTCTCTCAAGGTAGAGCCAGACTTGGACAAGGCTCCCAGGACTCTGCAGAGTAATTATTTAATCAGTATCCGTCCGTCTGCTTCATTGGAAGGACACCCCATCCAGAAGTCTGAAAGGATAGGGGGGAATGTGTTGTAAAGTTGAATTGCTGAAGATTTCGAGCAGTTCATCTACTTTTCTTAAAACAACTTATTTTTTTACTTTATGTATATGGTGTTTTTGCCCACAACTATGTCTCTGTGAGGGTGTCAGATCCTCTGGAACCGGAGTCGCAGACAGTGGCCAGCCGCCATGTGGGTGCTGGGAATTGAACCCGGGTCCTCTGCAAGAGTGGTCAGTGCTCTTAATTGCTGAGACTTCACTCTCATTTTTTTTTAATTTTGAAAATGTAGAATTTCAAAAATGGTCATAAAGTGATTCCGCACGAGTTTAAACCTTTTTGGTGAAAAGTACATTGAAATATTTAAAAGTATCGTTTAAAAAAAATCTCAGCTATTTTAGTGGCTAACGTCAGCATTTAGGCCTCTGTACTGGCCTGCCCTTAGGGTCCTGACAGGATAGACCTCAGCTGCAGCCACTAAGAGCACCCCTGTGTGCATTCGCTGTTCCCTTGTAAAAGGTGGCCTTGCCCACCTTCCGTCTCCTTTCTCTTTCCCTTCCTCGTCCCCAGGGACCCGTCCCTGCCCCCTTCTCTGCCCCTTCCCTTCCCTTCCCTCAGCAAACCTCCCTCATGGGCCCTGTTGTATGGAGACTCCTTCCGCCGTTTTTAAAATACAGCAGCTGTGTCTGTTAAACATCCACTGTTCCAAGGCAAGTCTTTGCGTTACTGTTCTCTTGCTGCGAAGAGACCCCATGACCAAGGCAGCTCTCAGGAATGAAAACCTTTAGTTGGGGCTGGCTCACCGTTTTAGAGGGTGAGTCCATTAACCTCACGGTGGGCAGCAGACAGCTACGGCCCTGGAGCAGCAGCTGAGGACTTTATATACTGAACCTTAGGCCGCAGGCAGAGAGAGAGACTGGGCCTAGTGTGGGCTTTTGAAACCCCACCCCCACCCCAGTGACCCACCTCTTCTAGCAAGGCCACACCTCCTCATCCTTCCTAAGCAGTTCACAAACTAGGGGCCAGACATCGAAATATGTGAGCCCAGGAGGGCCATTCTCATTCAGACCACCACGGTGTTCCTTATTTTATGTAATCTTAGATTCTCTAACGTCACCTGAGTTTCTGTCCAGTGACTCAGGCCCATCTGATACTGTCTGTGGTTAGTATAGACTCTGTAAGTGAAGAACTCTGCCTCCCGAGTGTGGGGATGAAAGGCGTGTACCACCACCACCTAGCTAGGGTGCTGAGGGAAAGTCGCACAGCACAGACTCTTTCCCAGGGGTAGAAAGAATTCTTTAATAGAGTTTTCTTCCTTCTTTTTTTCCCCCTAGAACAACAAGAAGCCGATGAACAGTTTGTAGCAGAAGTAACTGAAAAATGTTCATCCGATCCGTGTTCTAGATCTTCAGAAAATGAAGTGCCGCAGGCGCCCACTGATTCTCACTCAGTCAAGGATGTCAAAGGAGAAACCCACCATGACGTTAGTAAGATCTCAGTGGTGAGGCCATTTTCAATAGAAACCAGGAGTTCCGCAGAGGAGCCGGCGGCTCTTGGACCCAAAGCATCCCATGGCTGTGTGCCTGCGCTCACGGGCGAGGCTTTGCCCTCTGCTGCATCAGAAGCCGCTCAGGACAAGCCAGGGACAGAGGGGGGGATGGGGGTCACATCAGAGGCTTTTACAGAAGCCGGTCTGAAGACTGGAGAGCCCATGGCCAGCAGGAGCAAGCTAAGGAAGCCCAAACCTGTCTCCCTGAGGAAGAAGACAGCCGGAGGTGACAGCGTGGGAGCGGAAATGATCATGGAGGGTTTGCCTCTCCCTAAGGCTTCCTCCCTGATGATTCCTGATGAATTCGATAAGAACACACATCCCAGGGTGCTGAGGGGTGCCAGGGCCCAGAAGTCTTCCCTTAACCTTAAAGAAGCTGCCAGCGCCCTCAGTAATGGCACCAGTGGTTCAGGGGTTGGGCCGCAGGAGGAGTCCAGGAACTCGCCTCTCAGACTTGAGTATGATTTTATAGAAGATGGGGAAAATGTCGAGACCAGGAATGCCCTTCCAAGGAAACCTGCTAACAAACTGATGCCCGACATATGGAAAGACGGCATCAGTCAGCCAGTGGATGTCGAACAGCCTGCAGACCCAAGAGTCCAAGATGCCGCCGTCTCCCAGACGTCTCCTAAGCCAGATCCGAGTAAACGGGGTCCCCCCAACTTGAACTCCTCCGGGAGCTGCCCCATTCTCCAGAGCTCCCCACCCCTCTCCTGCAGAGGCTCCTACCACTTTGACCCAGATAACTTGGATGAGTCCATGGATCCCTTTAAGCCAGCCGCAGCGTTGACAAGCAGCACCCTTGGTTCCGCCACTGGTAATCATGTTAATGAAATCTTAGACTCACCCAAGAAGGCAAAGTCGCGTTTAATAACGTGAGTGACCGCGGGCGCTGGGAGTGGTGCTCTGGTGTGTTCCCTGGGAGTTTGGCGGCTCCTTTTGGTTTCTGTGAATTGCACTCAGGAGTGTTTGAGGTGCAGTGGGGGGGGCACTTTCCTCTGTAGTCTTCGCCAAGCTCTTCGGTGCGTTTGGAAACCTCCGAAGTTCGCTTACTGATCTCTGCCTTATTTCTGGATCCTTGACTTGTTTAAGTCATTTCCCCCTACCCTGGATACTTTAAAAAAAAACTGTTTAAAAGAAATCAAGTACAGATTGGAGGTTTTCAGGAATCGCATTGTATATAGAATTCAAGTGTCAGTGTTAGCCACCGTCTTTACATTTCAACATTACCTGTCTAAGGTCAGCGGTGTCGGAAATGACCCAAAGCAGTCTTAGAGAACGGAAGTTGTGACTTTGGTGGTAGTGCTGAGAATTCTTTCCTCCTCATGTGTTTCTAGTTCATTAGCAAATTCCCGTGATGAGAACTGAGAGTATTCTCAATGGCCACTTAAATCTGGGTAAATTTGCTGAGTGTTCCTTCTACCTTTTACTTCTCCTGGGAAACAAGAAGGAACTTTTATTTGGGAGTTCCTAAAGTAAACCCCTCAGGCCATATTCCATGACAGGTTTTTAATTTTGATACAGGATTACATTATCAGGAAACTCAAGTTGAATAAAAGATAGTCTACCTGTTTATAACCCTGTGACATCTTGTGAAAAATTAGATGCCAGGGGCCAGTGACATGGAGGATAAAATGCTGAAAAGAAGTGTGTTTGTGGTGGTCGTTAGATTGGCTAGGGAAATTTGAGTGTTTTGCCTGCATGTATGTCTATGTACATAAAACTTTCATGCTTGATACCTGCAGAGGGCAGAGGAGGACATCAGGTCCCCTAGAAGTGGAGTTACAGACCATTGTAAATCTCCATGTGGGTGCTGGGAACCAAACCAGGGTCCTCTGGAAGAGCAGCCAGTGCTCTTAACCGCTGAGCTATCTCTCCAGCCACAGGAAATAATCTTCAACATTCCTGTGCCTTAAAAACACCCGATTGTCAGTTACATTGGAAAGAAAACTATCCAGAGGGGTAAAGAATAGAAATACTAATTTCACGACCAAGAAAGTTGAGCCACACAGCAGTCAGCTCTCCTGTTTAAGGGGACCAGAGGGACAGGCGTAGTTCTAAAGCTGCTCTTGGATGACATCTGAGCAGTGAGATGGACTTTGAAGACTGTTACTGGTGGCTTGTGCAGACCTCTCTGGACTTTCATGGTCAGTTAGCTATTCTGGACAGCACTTGGTGCATCCTGGGCGTCCTGCTGCCTTGGTACTTGTCTCCTAGATGTCTGCCAGAGTCTTAAGTCCTTAAGTGCCTTCTCTCCAGCTACAGACGGCCAGTGCGAAGTGCGTGCATTTCCCTAAGACGGGATCTGGGCTCAGGAAGGAGACCCTGACTCTGTCCCTTGTAGTTAGATCCAAGAAATGCCCTCTCTTGAGTCCTGCCGTCTTCACCCGGTGGCATTCTCTACTGTTCCGTTTTTGTGGAATAAATTTATTGCTCTAATAGATCACGCACATTTAACTAAAAAAATCTGTGCCCAATCAAAATTCTTTTCTTGCAAGAAAAGAGTGCTTGAGCTCCTGTGCAGTGTTAGGACTTGGAGAGCAGAGTCCCTTCACTTTTGCGAAGACGGAGCATAGTGGGGTTAACATCCACAGTGGATAGTTAGTTTTTGAAACACTCAAAAAGATGTGTTTAAATAGGGATGGTACGGGATGGTTAGGATTCTGCAGAGCACATAATATACATGACTGAAATCATTCTAACCTTCCTTGGAAGCAGAGTCTCACTGTGTCAAATTCAGGCTAGCCTGTAACTTTTGACCTCCTGCCTTAGCCTGCTAAGTGCCGGATGACCGACATACTGCCTCGGGCCTGGCTGCTTTAAGTTTCTTAGTGACCCCGAGGGTGGAGTGAGCCGGGTATCTTTCCAACTGTGTCCCTGACCTGGCCCTGCACAGTTCCAGTGAGTGTGCTCAGTGCTGAAGCTCACTGTCTCTATGTGCTGTACCTTCATACGCACCGAGGTCTTTACTTTCCATCTACAGATCTGAACGTAAAACGTTTCTCAGTGTTTGTATCTCTCTCTCCTTCATTAAAGCTAAGGTCTTGTTACCATTCATTCGCCAGGGCTGACCTTCATGAATATGACTTTTTATATTTTAATATTTTGTGGTTTATTTTTGCATTTTGTTTGTTTTGAAGCAAGGTCTCACTGGGTAGCCGTGGCAGGCTGGGAACTAACTGACTTTGTAGATCAGGTTGGATTTGAACTCCCAGAGATCTGCCTGCCTAGTGCTGGACTTAAAGGCATGTACCACCATGCCGGGTTTGAATATGATGTTTTGAATTTGTATCTCACATGATATCAAGAACTCTGCAACTTTTACATCTGGCAGACGAAAGATAAATGTTCTAGTTTTCATATGGTTCTTCTCCATCTGTGTGTCTCTTCATTTTGTTGATGCATCAGGACTACTGAGCAAGTGAAATTTCTCTGTTTTCTGGTGTAAGTACTTCTGCCGTCGGCTCTGTTTGTCCCGGGACTCCGGGCAGTCCCCTCTCCTCCTCCTGCCCGATTGTCTCCTCTCTGCATGTCAGCTTCTGTTTGACCTTCTGAGAACATTTTTGCATTTCATCTGCCACATCTTAGTCGGCTTAGCCTTGCGATTGTCTGTACCTAAAGGAGCAGATACTGCTTTTTCCACCTTGGGGTGCAAAAAGCGTGCGCCCCCCGGCTTACTCAGCATGTGTCGTGTGGCACTCTGGACCGTGTGGCACTCTGGACTGAAAGCTGGCTTGGCCCCAGTCATACCGCAGTGATGTGATGGACTGCCCTACTAGTCACTGTTGGGGATAATTAATTAGATTTCTGTTTTGGTAGGATGAGGCTGCTGTCTTAGAGCAGGTAATAAATTTTACCAAGTAAACTTCAGTTTGGTGACACTTAGAACAGTAGGTAAAAGAAGATCGTGAACTAGTAACCTTGTGCACTCTGATAATTTATATGCTTGTCTATGTTTTCGCTTTTTTCCGTGAAAGGAAAACAAATTGGAAATACTGTTTTTTTTTCCTTTTGTTGGTCAGAATGGTGTGGTTTTTTTTTCCTGAATATTTTAAGTTTATTAAAACATAGGAGAATCTGTAATAGTCCCGTGATCACAAATTCTGTACTAGTCTAAAAATAACAGGTGGCCACGTTTTCCTCAGTCCTGGGCATTGTGCAATACATGGTACTTTTTTTTTTTTTCTTCTCCACTTTACTACTTAAGAATGGTAACAGTTTGTTTAGGTTTTTTCCTTCGATGCTTTCTCTTGGCCCGTAGTTCCTTTCTGTAAGCACCCAAGTCTAGACTGGAGCTGTCTTTGGAGATTCCTATGGTTTTTAGTGCAATAAAGAATTTTCAAAGAATCTGGTCCAGCGTGGTAATTTTTCTGGTGAACGTCAAAACCAAACCTGTAAAGATCATAACCAAATATGTTTAGCTGCCGAGGCTGTTCTTGGAGGGACTTAGAGTCTCGCTCGGAAAGGTTTTTGTATTTTTGTGGTGTGGAATTAAACACGTGGGGTTCAGAGTCGTGGTGTCTGGCACTCCGTAGAACCGAGTGAGGTGGTCTTGCCAGAGCATGAGCCTGGCTGTGGGTCTCTAGGGTGTGCATCGTCGCCACAGCTCTCCCGTGCAAGCGTCTGATCGTGTGGTGCTATGCGCTTTGGCTTCTGTCTGCACCCTGTGCTCTGCTCCATCTCACTCCTGGGGAGTTGTCATTGGGATTCCAAACTGGCTTGTCTGTTCCTCTCATTTCTAGGAGTGGCTGCAAGGTGAAGAAATACGAAACTCAGGCTCTTGATTTGGATCCATGTTCTCAGGTAAGTCGGTGCTGGTCGCCAAAATGGGTCCCATGGGGGTGTCTGAGGACGCAGACTTAAGGAAACCAATTATTAGAGCCTTAGTGTCCTAAACTCATCCAGGAAGGCCCTGAAAAAGACAGCTCGGGGGCCTTTGAGAGATGGCTCAGTGGTTAAGAGCACAGGCTGCTCTTCCAGAGGACCCGGGTTCAATTCCCAGCACCCACATGGCAGCTCACAACTGTCTGTAACTCTAGTTCCAGGGCATCTGATACCCTCACACAGACATACATGCAAGCAAAACACCAATGCACATAAAGTAAATCATTTTAAAAAAACGAAAGAAAAGAGGACTCTCACAATGACCTTCAGTGGGGGAGGGGCGTGTCTAAGATTTTCAGCGCAGTGCACGACTCTCCAGGTCACCAGAGGTATAAGTATTGGTTCTATAAAGGGTGTTGACTTGTAACTGGATAGATTTTATTTTTTTATTTTTTCCCCCAGAGCTGAGGACCGAACCCAGGGCTTTGTGCTTGCTAGGCAAGTGCTCTGCCACTGAGCTAAATCCCCGACCTCAGATTTTTATTTTTATTAAAGGCTCAGGTGACTTTCCAATCTGTTACCTTTAACAAAATGGAGGACCCCAAAATGAGTCTGAAGAAAGACCGAACATTGAACCTGGAAAAGGGTTCAGAGAGTTGAGAGACATGTCGAATATAAAACTTCCTCCTCTTCATCTTGTTAATAATCAGTAATAGGTCTTATCATGGCTTTGAATGCTTCTACTGGTTATAATTATAAAGGTGGAATCCAGAAATTAAGTTAATACTGATTCTTACTTCACCCTAGTGATTTATGATATACATATATGAATATATGGAGTAGTTAAGAAACAAAAACCCTAAAACCAGAGCACACAGGTCTGTGATGCCAGCTTTTAATTTTTTTAGACCTTACCTCAGTGTAACTATAATTGTAGAAACACATGTGTTGGTTGATAGAATGCAGTTAAGTTTATTTTGTGCACTTTGTACCAACAACTTGATGAAGTATAAGATGCTTTCAAAAGAGTGGGAAGAGTTTCCAATTGGAATTCTTCTTCGACTGTTACAAATATGTGGGGAAAAAGTCCTTCCTCAAATTTTGCCAAAACAGGCAACACAAACTGAAATTTCTCTTCAGTTTTCTCAAAAATAAAATCCAGGTAGGTATGGTGACACTTGGCTTGAATCCTGGCGCTTGGGAGGCAGGGGCAGGTGTATATCTATGAGTTTGAGGCCAGCCTGGGCTACATAGTGAGTTCCAGGCTAGCCTGTGCTACATAGTGAGACCCTGTCTCAAAACAAAACAAAAGCCTTACGTATTGTATTGTAAAAGCTTTAGAGATGAATTAGTTCAACAGAATCTGCTTTTGTGAGTCATTTTCAAAAACGTTTTCATTACATTTATTTACTTACTTAGTGTGCATGAGTAGAGCATGTGTGGAAAGAAGTCAGGGAGCGACTTGGCCGAGGAGGGTTCTCTTCTTCCACCCTGTGAGTGAGTTCTGGGAATTGAACTCGGATCAGCCTCGGTGGCAGGCTCCTTCACCTGCTGAGTTATCTCGCCATATCCTGCCTTCGATAATTCTTACAACTCCTACAATATTTTAAGGATAATTTGTGCATCAGTAATTATAGCGATAAACTGACAGAATAAAGCAATCTAACACTCAGAGACTTATAGCGAAAGAGAAAGTTGTTTTTTTTTTTTTTTTAAGCCGAGAAGATACCTTTAACAAACAAAAAAAAAAAGGTTAAAGGAGCTGGGCGGTGGTGGCGCACGCCTTTAATCCCAGCACTTGGGAGGCAGAGGCAGGTGGATCTCTGTGAGTTCAAGGCCAGCCTGGGCTACAGAGTGAGTTCCAGGGCAGGCACCAAAGCTACACAGAGAAACCCTGTCTCGAAAAACCAAAAAAAAAAAAAGAAGAAGAAGAAGAAGAAGAAGAAAGGGCCGGGGCTCAGTTGGTAAATTGCTTGCTATTCAAGCATGAGAGCAGCCCTGGGGCTTACTGGCCAGCCAGACTTGCTAAGTGGGTGAGTTCCGGCAGATAACTTCTTTTAAAAAATATTTTATCTGTTCTTGACAACGTCTGTACATGCACACAGTGTATTTTGTTCTTATTGTTCCCCGACTTCTACCTCCATGGGGTCAGTTCGTCATAGAAGTGGAATAGAAATCCAGATTCAGAGGGAGAAAATACGGTAAATTGATGACTGTGAACTTGAGTAGTTTTGAAATAGCTCCTAGGATACCGAATCACAAGAGTAACTAAGTTACAATAAGTTCAGTATTCAGACTATGCCAGGTATTGATAATATCATTTGTGAGTATTCCAGTATGGTCCCGAAAGATTATTATAAATACTTGTTCTGAAAGTTTTTGGTTGTGACTAAGAACTTTATACTGCACAGTGAGGCGAGTGTACTTGAACTAAGGAGGGGATATATGCAAGAAAAATTGAACGCTTACCTCGGAGCTCTTGAAGCCCTTTAACTTTCGTATTTGGGTTAGAAAAGCACACCTTTTAAAATTTCAGGCCCAAACCACAGAAATGAAGTTCTAGAAACAACATCTCAGGTTTGAAAGACTAGCTTCCTCCTAGTTCTGTAGCTGGACCTGTGACAGACCCTGCAATACCCTCGCACAGTCACAGCTACATGCTCCATCCTCGAGATGTCACTGGTCGCCCTGACTGAAGGACAACATCTTCTCTGTTGCATTTCCCAGGATGAAGGAGCTGTGATCTCGCAGATCTCAGACATTTCCAATAGGGACGGCCACGCTACTGACGAGGAGAAACTGGCGTCCACATCCTGTGGTCAGAAGTCAGCCGGAGCAGAGGTGAAAGGTGAGCCAGGGGAAGACCTGGGGTACTACTGTGACTCTTCCGATGTTCCCGTGTCTATCATTTGCATTTTCATCCCCAGAAGCGGGCACAGAAGCATAGGCACGCTGCAAGGCCCGTGGCAGTCACCCGAGGGACAGTTAGGGCACAGATCTGTACTTGGTTCTTCTCTGTAACAGACACAGAAGTGCTTAACACAGTCCTGGGCACAGGGAGAAGTGTGGAGGGTGCCCAGGGGATGGCAACTGAATTTCTCTCTCGTTTCGCATCTGTACGGTCAGTCTTAGAGTGGCCTGTAAATACGTCCTGCGTGTGGCATTTGGGGTTTGTCGTGCGCATTGTTTGGGTTGTGGTACTTGCCTGTGGCGGCCTCACTTTAGCGCTCTGTCTGGCCTTGCTCTCGCTCTGCTCAGAGAAGCGACGTTGCTAAGCACGTTGACCAGGTCACCTGACGGGCCCAGGAAAGCATCTTGGTCCTGTTTGGCAAGGTTGATCGCTGAGACCTGTGTAGCCAAAATGAGACCCAGAGAACAACACCAATTTATACCTGAGGGTCTTTTTGATGGTTTCTGCCTCTGCGGTGATGGGGTTTGAACCCAGGGCTCTTGTGTGTGCCAGGCAAGCCCTCTGCCACCGAGCTGTATCACAGCCCGTGGTTTTGTTGAGTCAGACTTGCTGTGTAGCCCAGGCTGGCCTTCAGTTCAGTACCTTCCTGCGTAGCCCAGGCTGGCCTTCAATTCAGTACCCTCCTGCCTCTCTCAGTTGAGTATTGGGATTACAGGTGTATATCACCAGGCCCCCATTAAAGTAAGTTCTACAAAGTACAAGAAGACCCTTCTAAAACGAAGGCCAAATAAACGGAAAAGTATAGGGTTTGGTCTTAGTTTTCAGTCAATCATTCCTTCATTCAGTTTTTAAGACGAGGTCTAGCTCTATAGCCCTGGCTGGCCTTCGACACTTACGTGGATCAGACTGGCCTCACCTGTGGAGTGGTCCTCCACCCTGTGCTTCCCAAGGACTCAGGTGACAGGCTTATGCCACCATGCCGTCCGTGTCTTAGGTACTTTTCTGTTGCCGTGACAAAACGCCACAACCAAGGCAACTGATAAAAGAAAGCGTTTAGTTTGGGGGCTCGTGGTTCCAGAGGGTTAGTGTCCATGACCGTCATGGCAGCAGGTAGGCTTGGCGCTGGAGAAGTAGCCGAGAGCTCACGTGTTGAGACAACAGCCACAAGGCAGGGGGTAGCGGGGACTGACTAGGAATGGCTGGACTTTGAAAACCTCAAGGCCCACTCCCAGGGACACACTTTTTCCAACAAGGCCACACCCCCTAACCCTTCCCACACAAACAGTTCCACCAGTTGGGAACCACGCATTCACTATATGAGCCCACAGAAGCCCTTCTTTGGGCCTTCCACTTCCACTCTGGCCCCCAGAGGCTTGCAGCTGTATCATTATGCAAAAATGTATTTCGTTCAACTTCAAGAAAGGCCCCGTAGTCTCCCAGTCTCAAGGCTTTAAAGTCCAAAGTCTCATCTGAGACTCAAGGCAGTCTCTTAATTGTAACCCCCTGTAAAATCAAAAAGCAGATTACATACTTGAATATACAATGCACAGAATATACATTATCATTCCAAAAGGGAGGACTGGGGCCCAGCGAGGAAAAGGCAAACTTGAAATCCTGTGCCTCTGTCCGATACCAGAGGGTTTTGCTGGCCCTCCCCTGGCAGCATACTTCTCCTGGGCTGGTTCCACTCCCTGTCTGCAGCGCTCCTTGGCAGGGAGCCCGCGCCTGAGGCTTCTCCAGCATCTTGAGGTCTCCAACACACCCAGGCTTCACTTTCACAGCTTCACAGAGGCCTCTCAGAGCCTCCAGGCAGGGACTGTCCTGCCTCAGAGCTGACCTTAACCTTTCCTTAACCTCAGAGTTAAGATTACACAACCCCCTTACTCCCGTATCCTTCAGGACTCTAAAGCCAGAACCATGTGCCTGTTGATGCCAAATTCTGCCTCTTGCTTAGAACGGCACCTGCCCCCTCTTTGAATTACATCAGCATAAATAAGCATTTATTTATTGGTGCCTTTCAGGAACACGTAATTCCTTAGGCTTTTTCTTTTCATAGATTGCAGGATTAGCTGGCTGGGGTCTCACCTTGAGGGCATCATTCCCTTTATCTCATTTCTCCTTCTCTCTTTGAGCACAGACCATGGCTCCAGCATTAAATTTCCTGGTGCTAAAATGTGAAGTGACTCTTCCCACCTGATTAGGCTGCTGTGGTAGGTGGAGACTGACCAGCACCTGTGAAATCCTTCATGTCCTCGTCAAGAACTGAGACTAGCCTGGCCCAGTGCCTCTCACCATAGATAGGACTCTTAATCACTCCGGAAGAAGGACCCTCATTAACGTCCCATGTCACAGTGTGCTCTTAAATTTTGTTCACTGAAAGTTTAGAACTGTGGTCCTGACAACAGACATTATTAAAGTGTAATTTGTGAGATTTTATTTAGAGATTTAAAGGTCATGACCCGTCACTAACCCTGGGAAGCTGGTAGAAAGTAAAAACTGAACACATACACATACACACACACACACACACACACACACACACACACACACACACACACCTGCCACAGTTTGCATTTGTGGTAATCTCTGTGCTGTGTCTGATGCCTGAGATGGTCAGCTTTGCAGAGAGGAGAGGTGTACATTAGATTGTGGTTTAAAAGTGAGACAGATTAGCCGAACTGTCGTGACACATTCACGTCGGTGTTGTAAGTGTTGACTGAAGCAGTATTTAAATATTGCAACAAGGAGATTTTTAGCTTTGTGTTTTGTGTGCTTTTCTAAGTTGTAAATTTTCTTCAGGGATATATATAGGCCTGTCTGTCCAGGCCCTGATCCACCACCGCCTAAAACAGAAAAATAGGCCTGATGGACGACAAGGAGACCAGTTAAGATGGTCAAAACTAGGTTTTCAGGATTGGATTTCAGGCCATTTTATCTGCTACATGAGCTGAGAGTGTCCTCCTGAGCCAAAATTTAAATGTGCTCAGATTGAGGAATGAAGTAGGATTCAGGGTTTGTTTCCCGTTTCTGAAATTGGTTCTTTAGTACAGCTCTGCTAAATTCCCAGTGGACACAAGGGGGCAGACTTCCCATTGCTTCTGCCTGAGGGTTGACAGCTGGGGCTGACTCTGGAAGCCTCTCTTGTTGAGGACTTTTAACACCAGAGTTCAAGAAAGAATGCGAGCGCACGTCTTAGAAATCCTGAAGTTCTGGGTTCTGTTGTTCTAAGCCTGCACTGGAATTGCCTAGCCTTCACCAGGAACAAGGGACCCGTTCCTCGGGATAAGTATAAAAATGACTTTCTCTCTTTCAGGCGTAGAGAAGGAGACATGCCAGAAGACGGAGAAAGAGGAGTCAGCTGTGCATGTAAGTTCCCAAACTCGGAGGGGTGGGAGTAGCCTTTGTTTCTTTTGGTGTTTGTTTAGGAGCCCACACTAACAGAAGTAAATTCTAGTTACTATTAGGTGATGGAGGGGGAAGACATGTCTGGCTGGCTGGATGCCTTAGCAGGTAAAAGTGCTTGCTGCCCAAGCCTGACCACCCACATAGAGGTGGTGGCAGGAGAGAATGGACTCCAGAGTTGCCCTTTGACCTCTGTCTGCACGCCATGGTGCCCATGCTCACACTCATACTTGCATACGTAGTATATACAGTTTCTTCATCTGCAGAACTTACCTTTTGTGCATAATATTCTTTACACCAACCACTAGCCCCATGTGACTGTGTGGACAACTTGAACTGTGAGTCTGAATGGAAATGCCTTATATACTGTGAAATACACTCAGCCTTTGAAGACCGAGTACACAAAAGGGGCATAGTTAATGTCTCAGTGACTTCTAATAAGGTAACAATTCGGATATGTTAAGTGTGCTGTTAAAATCAAAGCTGGGCTGGTCGCTCACACTTCACTAACATCCTGGTACTTGGGAGGCTGAGGGACGAAGACGGCCCCAAGTTCTAGACCATCCTAGATTACTTACACAGCAAGTAAATGGGTTACTTTTCCATCGCTGCGGTGGAACACCATGAACAAGGCACCTCGTGGAAGAAAAGGTTTCTTTGGGGCTTACAGTTCTAGAGTCCATGATGGCGGAGCAGAGTGGAAGTAGCAGGAGGCAGGCAGCTGGAGCTCACAAGCTGGAGACAGTCCACTGGGGATGGCAGGAGACTTTTGAAGCCTCGGGCCCTCCCCCTAGGGACACACCCCTGCACCAAGGCTATACCTCCTAAGCCTTCCCAAACAGCCAAATGGAAACCTCATTGAGTTTTAGCGTTGCTCCACTGACCTCCTCCTTCTGGTATCAGCTCCAGCTGAGTCTTCTTTAATCTATGCTGGTTCCTCAGTCTTTATTTGTCTACAGAGGCCTTGATAGTTTTTGTTTTCATTTTGGGACAAGGTTTCTCCATGTAGCCCTGGCTGTCCTGGAGCTTGCTATGTAGACCAGGCTGGCCTTGAACTCACAGAAATCCTCCTGCCTCTCTTCCAGTGCTGGGGTTAAAGGTGTGTGCCATCATGCTTGGCTGACCTCAACAGTTTTTGAGAATGATGTCCACTTACTTTTGTGTGTATATATTTGTGTTTATATGTGCATATATGTGTGTTTACATGTGTGTGGGTGCACATGCATGTGTTTGCATATGCCTGTAGAGGCCTAAAGTTGATGTGAGAAATTTTCTTTTCTTCTATTTATTTATTTATTTTCTAGGCAGGGTTTCTCTGTGTAGCTCTGGCTGTCCTGGAACTTGCATTGTAGACCAAACTGGGCTTGAACTCAGAGATCCACCTGCCTCTGTCTCCTGAGTGCTGGGATTAAAGGTGTGCGCCACCACCGCCTGGCTGATAAGAGGAGTTTTCATCCATCATTTTACCCCCTTATTCTTTAGAGACAGACTCCACCAGTTAAACTTAGAACTCACAGATATGGTTGGTTAGTCTGGCTAGCCAGCTTGCTCTGAGAATTCCCTGTCTCCACCTCCCAAGTCTAGAGTCACAGTCCTGAGCTGCCCTGCCCACCTGGCTTTTCCTTGGGCTCTGGTCAGCCAGACTCCAGTCTTCTTGCTTACAGAATGACAAGCACTTGCTGGCTGAACCCTCTCCCCAGCCCCTGGCCGTTATTTATAGAACATTTTCAGTTTGTGGTCCTCTAGTGTTTCTTCATGATTAAGCTAAGTTTATCTGCTTTTTGTACAGATAGAACAGAAGTGACAATGTTTGTGTCCATGTGTCCCTTTCTTGGTGGAGTGTTTTTTTTTTTCTCTTTTGGGGGGCCCACCATCCAGCTCCCAAATAAATCACACATGGAAACTTATTACTTATAAATGCTCAGCTTTAGCTTGGCCGGTTTCTTGCAGCTTTCCTTAAATTATCCCATCTGCCTTTTGCCTCTGAGCTTCTCCATTCTCTTACTTGTGTAAATCTTACTCTTACTCCATGGCTTGCTGTGTAGGTGGGTGGCTGGCTCCAGGAGTCCTCCTCCTTCTCTGACTACTTCTTTTTCCCCCAGATTTCTCCTTCTCTATATTCTGACTGCCTGCCAGCCCCACCTATCCTTTCTCCTGCCTTGCTATTGGCCGTTCAGCTCTTTATTAGACCATCAGGTATTTTAGACAGGCACAGTAACACAGCTTCACAGAGTTAAACAAATGCACCAGAAACAAAAGTAACACACCTTAAAACAATATTCTACAACAGTGGAGTTAGTCATGGCCACTTGCGTTTAGATGGCATCTATCAGGTTCCTCCATTTGAGTAAGTGTTAGAGAAGGAAAGATTCTTGGCAGATGAGGTCGTCTGCAATCCAGGTAGGACAGTTGGTTTGTGCAAAGGAAGAGGAAGTGAGAAAAAAAAGCATACATTTTACAACAATTGTGAATAATCCCATGCAGTTGCATATGGCCAGCAAGGACTAACCCGTCGGGGCCACAGACACCCTGCTAGGAGGTTTGGAGTTCCTAGTAGGGTTGTGGAATTGAGTGGGGAGCAGCCTTCAGAGGAGGGGAGGGGGGTGGAGAGAAATCACCCAGCGGTGCTGTTTGGGCTTCAGTGACAAGCATGGTGGCTGCAGTGTGGATCATAACCAGAACGACATTGGCGAGGTCAACTCCCAGTTCTGCTCCTGCAGCCGCAACTGTCAGAGCGACCAGAGGAGCCTCCTTACCAAATGACGCCGCTGTCCACTGCGTTGTCTGAGCCTTGAACCTGTGTTGTTCCCTCCTCTCTCACAGGCAGGGTCACTGGTTTCTGTGTTCAGAATTCAGGGAAAATTTACCTTCTCTTCTTGAGCCCGTAGCCCCTACCAGTCTTTTAAAAGATGACAGCAGATTTTTAACTAGTCTCCCAGTTTCTAGACTTGGTGATACACCATAGCTTTAAAGGTGTATAATGAAAGTATAATACATATTTGTGCATGTGCATATCGCTATATGTGCTTTTAGAGACAAGGTCTCTCTAGGTAGCCCAGGCTAGCCTGAAACTAGCAATGCTGTGTCTTCGCCTGAATGTGTCGCTGCTGGGATGCACCGTCACGCCTAGCTTTCGGGGTAATGGATTTCTGTATTTTAAACCCCAAGCTGGCCTTGTTTCTCATGGCTTTGCAGTGTCTTTCCTTCTCTTAGGATAGGTTCAGATTCGCTGTGGTGGACAGGAAGGGTGCAGTGTCTTCCCTCCCTCCCACATTGGGTGCTAGCCTGCCTGTGTGGAGTTTCTTTGATCTCTGTGAACCTGTCTTTGAATCATGTGTTTGCCCCCCTGCCTTCTCTGTAACACCGTAAGGTTGGTGAAGGTAGGGACCATGGCTTTCCTGTGGGCTGCTGTACCCCGTGCTTATTCCTATAACATTGTTGAATGGAGGGATTACTCAGGACCCAGGCAGAGGGAAGAGTGGAACTGTGTGGTTTTTATAGATCTGTGGCTCTGAGGAACCCATCTCCCAATCCATGTGTCCTGTAGGCAGTAGTATCTAACGTGAGCTCATGCCAACTCTGAGTTAGGTTATGAGGGTCCTCAGGACACAGGTGGTGGTTGAGTAGGCAAAGTGTGAGCGAACTACTGTAGTTTAAAGTAGATGAAAGCACACGAGAGTAGTAGAAAGCACACGAGTATAGTAAACTTTCATCTACTTTAAACTTAACGCGTGAAACATGCCTGTAATCCCAGCACTCAGAGGCTGAAACTGGAAGATCAGGAGAGTTAAAGGCTAGCCCAAGCAACTTAGTAACACCCTGCCCCAAATAGAGTTTAAAAGGACTCAGGATGTAGCTCAAAAGTAGAGGTCACTTTCCACACACGTGAGAGTGCAAAACCAAGCACAAGAACATGTCAAGTTTTGACCGATGTACAATATGGTGTAACACATGTGTTTGTGTATTCATAAAGCGATGCACAATTGTCTCTCTTCATGTGGTTTCCCCCTGATAATTTCCTGGAGGTTTTGGTATGTGTGCAGATTTTCTCAGTACTCAGGACTGAGCCACGGCCCACGGTATTTGCCTAGAGAACGGAGCTGCCTACCCTCTTGCACTGCTGGAGGAAGAGCTTCTGCATGGCAGGAAGTGGGAAGGCAGAGCACCCGGGCACAGGAGGAATGAGAAGCACGGCCTCTCACAGGGTCTCACTCATTAGCGACTGGTTTCCAGACAGAAACCGTCTTTGCTTAGAAACCGATGGCATCCTTGGCTTCCTGGTGTCTTAGGTCATGGAGCCCAAAGCAACCACAGCTGGGGCAGGGCTGAAGCCTCCGTTTCCTCATTCCTGCTGTCCATACCTGTGAGAGGAAGACTCTTGAGTTACAGAACAGCTCGGCTGGATAGCTTAGGAAGCCAGTTCCTTTGAAAGTTTCCCCAGCATGACAGGAGCACTTCTTAGGCTCTTCAGGCTACAGTTATCGAATGGAGAGGGCCTTCATCTGTCTGATGTAGTCAGGTGCCTCACTCAGCCCTTGAAGTGACGGGTTGGGACTCCCAGCGGTGCCTGGCTGCCTCGGGGAGAGTGGTGAGGGACAAAAGGAATGACAGGGTGAGGGGCTCCAGGGGATCAGGTGGCATTCTGATAGGAAAGGGGGGAAAAAAACGGATGGAGAGAAGCCAGCTGGGGAAGACTGGCGCGTTTGTCGTGACCTCTTAAAAGCAAGGCCGTATAAACTTAGTGTGAATTAGTCCCCACTCCTTGTGATGTTAACCTTATGGGGAGAACTCTCAGTTGAAGACTGAGGGCATAACTTAGAGGTAGAAGACTGCCTAGCCTGGGCAAAACCTTGGGTCCATCCCCAGCACTACAGAAAGGAAAGGAGTCGTAAATGTATGATCTATGTTTATCTCTAAGCCTGCCTGTGTTGAGTGTCTGGTGTAGACCCCTGCCTGGTACCAAGTGGTGACCAAGGCCACCTGTTATTACGTTGTGAGGATTAAGTCCGTCACTCGGCAGCGTTTTCCACTTAGGACTCAGCTATTTATTTATTTATTTATTTATTTATTTATTTATTTATTTATTTATGGTTTTTCGAGACAGGGTTTCCCTGTGTAGCTTTGTGCCTTTCCTGGAATTCGCTTTGGAGACCAGGCTGGCCTCGAACTCACAGAGATGCACCTGGCTCTGCCTCTCGAGTGCTTGCTGGGATTAAAGGCGTGCGCCACCACCACCCGGCTATTTATTTATTTTTTAAAGAAGTCTTAAAACTTGTTAAAAG
Organism: Peromyscus californicus insignis; assembly: GCF_007827085.1. NCBI lineage: Eukaryota > Metazoa > Chordata > Mammalia > Rodentia > Cricetidae > Peromyscus > Peromyscus californicus. The sequence continues at coordinate 17,552,407 of NW_026294534.1, read as the reverse complement.
TTGAATTCTTCGGGCTTTTCCGAGCAGACCTCTAGTAGAGCAGTGGCGGGGACTTGGGGACAAATGGGACAAGCAGTCATCGTGGCACAGACCGGTTACTGCTGGTGCTCCCAGGCAAGGGCCTCCTCCTCCATGGCGTCCCTGCTGACTGCAGATTGTGATCAGGACGGTAGATAGAGCTTTGCTGCTCCTCAAGGTGTTGGAAGAAGTCTAGTGCAGTTTAGTAAAGCTGGACCCTTTTTAGAAGGGTGCGATTGGTTGGTTGAGGTCTTTGGGCATATGTCTTCCTGTGTGTGGAGTTGTGTGTATCTGTTTTGTGCATGTGTCTTCCTGTGTGTGGAGTTGTGCGTATCTGTTTTGTGCATGTGTCTTCCTGTGTGTGGAGTTGTGTGTATGTGTTTTGTGCATGTGTCTTCCTGTGTGTATGGGGTCTGTGTCTATGTGGGGAAGGGTTCATGTGGAGGCCAGAAGAGTACTGTATATGTCATTCATCAGGGGCTGGGCCACCTTGTTATTTGAGACAGGCTCTTTCTGTGGCCTGCTGCTTGCCAAATAAGCTCAGCTGGTTGGCCCGTGGGTCCCAGAGCTGCTCCTGCTTGGACAAGCGTGTACCACTACAACCAGCGTTCTTACGTGGGTTCTGGGTCCTCGTGCTGAGGAGGCAGACACTTGACTGACTGAACTATCATCTCTGGCTGAATTCGAGCATTGTATTAGACATGTACTAGGTTCTGGTGCAGTCCTACAAGAGACTTGCCAGTCCTCTCTGAGGGCAGGTCTGAAGGCTTTACACTGGTTGTTAATAACGAGGGCGAAGTGCCGTCAAACTCCAGTCCTAGAGGACAGGAAAGGGTAACTAAAATGGGCCACAGCGTGAATTCCTGCCCTGATCACCTCAGGAGAATTGTATTTGAATAGCTACACTCACACGCACTTGGAGGTTGAGAGTGTTTCCAGGTCACTTTGGCTGCCATTTTGGTTGTTAGGTCACACATACACAAAAACCTCACTTTCCTAGGTTTGAGGAAATTGCTTTGAAAAATAAAATGCTTTTGGGAACACCAACATACCAACCAAACATGGCTCTTTAGAACTTTAGCTGTCCTGGAAGTAAACTAGTGTACCAGAAGGCCAGAGGCCGCTGAGAAGGAATTCCAGACTCGACTGCAAACTGAACTGCTCATTAACCTCTCTGTTCTCAGAATTCACCTACCCACAGGTTTTATGTTGTATCTGGCCCCTTTGTGCAAGGGTTAATGTGGGTGTGTGCTTGAGATCATCACCCAAGCTGAAGTCCTTAGCCATCCTGAGTCAGGCAAAGGTCAAAGGTCAGATAGATTCGCCACGTCTGCCCGCCTAGGCATGGAAGTTGGTAATAGGTGGTAGAATATTTTAAGGTGTGTTACTTATGCTTATGTTATGTTGCATTTGTTTAACGCTGTGTTACTGTGCCTGCCTAAAACACCTGATGGTTGATAAAGAGCTGAGCAGCCAATAACAAGGCAGGAGAAAGGATAGGCGGGACTGGCAGAGAGGATAAATAGAAGGAGAAAACTGGGAGAAGGGGATCTAGATCTAGCAGCCAGAGGAGGAGGAGGATTCCTGGGGCCAGCCCCCAGCTACACAACCAGCAAGCCATGGAGTAAGAGTGAGATTTACAGAGGAAAAGAACTGGAAAAGCCCAGAGGCAAAAGGTAGACTGGATAATTTAAGATAAGGAAAGCTGGCAAGAAACTAAGCCAAGCTAAGACTGGACATTCATAATTAAGAATAAGCCTCCATGAGTGATTTATTTGGGAGCTGGGCGGTGGGCCCCCAAAAGAGCAAAAACCTCCAACAGCAGTAATACATGTTAGAAACTTTGCCAAAATGGTTAAACAGACATACACAGCATCCATATATGATTGGAAGGGTTCTCACTGTTGTTGAAAAATTATTTGCATAGGACATATCCCCAGAAAATGCCACAAAAAAATGAGATATTGAGACGTGTTTCTTTTCTCTGGTAACTGACCACTTGGCATTTACACTCTTTTCCTTCTCATGAGAAGAAAGCTTTCTTATGTTTTCCATCCCTCCAATATAAGCCAACCCCAGTAGTCATTAGAACCTCTTCCTTTAGTTAGTATTATAACTAGATTGCTTGTTTAAAGCTACCCTTTTCTCCTGGTTCTTCTGCAAGCACATTTTAAAAGAATTTGATCTGTTTTGTGGTGAGGAAGTTGTTGAGGGATATTCAGGGTTAAGCTAGAGGCTGACCATGTTAAATGCAAATTCTGTCCCTCAGGGAGCGCTGGAGTCCTCTTCAGAAAAGGCCCCCGTGTCGGTGGCCTGTGGGAGTGAGAGCCCCCTGGATGGGATCTGCCTCAGCGAAGCAGACAAGACCGCCGTGCTCACGTTGATCAGAGAAGAGGTAAAGGTCTCTTTCTGTGTGCAGAAGGCCCCATCTCTGCTGACTTGCCTCACCTTAGCCTGCAGGTTCCTGTTCTCTGTAGCTCGTGTGGCTCCCATAAAGGGGTTTCTGTAGACTTGGGTGTTGGTGCTGGTGTTCAGCGAGGTGATGCACTGGGGTGTTGGTAAGACTGTGTACACTGAGGTGACTGAAGGAAAGCTGTGTCTGGTCAGTGGAAGCACACAGGGTAGCCCCTGCATTCTTTTATTTTTATGTGTATTCCAAAGGAGCACCTGATCCCTCAAGCTGGAGTTACAGGCAGTTGTGAGCTGCCATGTGGGTGCTGGGAACTGAACTCAGGTCCTCTGCAAGAGCAGCCAGTGGTCTTAACCTCTGAGCCATCCTTCCACTCCTCCCTCTCTCTCTCTCTCTCTCTCTCTCTCTCTCTCTCTCTCTCCCCATATATATATGTATGTTCATATATATATATAAAATGTTCATTGGTGTTTTGGCTGCACGTGTGATGGTGTGAGGGTGTCACATCCCCTGGAACTAGAGTTACAGGTGGTTGTTAGCTGCCATGTGTGTGCTGGGATTTGAACCTGGGACCTCTGGAAGAGCAGCCAGTGCTCCTAACCACTGAGCCGCCTCATCTCCCCAGCCCCCATCTCTATATTCTTGAGACCCCTCATATACGCACAAAACCAGAAGATGTACCAATTAGGAAGAAGGGAGAGCCCGAGGCATTTAGTGAGAAGAGGGCTCTGGGCGCCCGTTCAAGCCCTGTGCAGGGCGAACAGAATTGAGAATCAAGAATGTCTCAGATAGGAAATGGGGTTCTGGTCCGAATAGCAGGATCTGCCTGTACTGATGGATCACACAGTGGGATGCACCCTGAGCCCCTTCATTCTGACTCCACTCTTATCGAGTGCTGAGACACCACTACAGACAGGAATGTAGTAGTGCATTTTTTCCGCACGTGGGTGGCTGAGGCAGGAGGATCACAAGTTCAAAGCTGACATGGATGCACTCTCTCTTAAAATAAAGACAAAAAATTCAGAAGAGTTGCAAGTACCATTTAAATGTGAGGGAGCTGTGCTGATCACCTGACCTGGTGCTGGCTGGGCACTGTGCTGGTCACCTCACCTTACACTGGCTGGGCACTGTGCTGGTCACCTGACCTGGTGTGACTGTATCCCAGCACCCTGTGTAGCTGAGAATGTGCTTTCCCAGATGTTTATGAACATTATATACAAACATTGCAGTGTACTGTATTCCTAAATGTTAATTGATCATCTTGTGTCAGACTCGGTCATGTGTTATATTTCAGTTTCCAGTAGATTGATGAAGTAAAACAGACCTTTCTTATAATCTAGATAATCACTAAAGAGATTGAAGCCAATGAATGGAAGAAGAAATATGAAGAGACCCGAGAAGAAGTCTTGGAGATGAGGTTAGCCTGGTGCCCGGGTGGAACATGGATGCCTTTGTGCTCTGTGGGTTCAGTCAGCCATGTTATCTTGTCACAAAATCAGTGGCTGACAGTGTGAGGGCTTTGCTCTTTGCACCATACTCTGAGGTAAAAAATGTCTGTGCAGTCTGGGCATGGTGGCACACACCTTCAATGCTAGTACTCTAGAGACTGAGGCAGAGGCAAGTGGATCTCTGAACTTGAGGCCAGTCTAGTTTACTTACCAAGGTCTAGGATGGCCAGAGCTACATAGAGAGGTCCCATCTCCAAAAAGAAGGAAGTCAGAGCTGGTATGGACTAGCTATTTTTCAAATACCATAGCTTCTTTGGGTTATTTACAACATCATGTGCAAACAGAACTCATATAATTCTTAACTTTTTAAAGAATGTCAGAAGTCTATTTAAAAATATCCATTTGCATTAAAGAGTAATACAGTTTCCTGATACATTCGATGATGGAGGTGTTGAGATTAGTAAATAGAAATCTTTTAGCCATGATGATGGTGGTGGTTGTGGTGGTGTTTCAATCTCAGCACTCTGGAGACTGGGGCAAGAGGACTACCACAGTTTGAGGCCAGCCTGGGCCCCACAACAAGTTCCAGACCAGTCAGGGCTACACATTTGTCTCAGATTTGTGCCCCCCCCAAAAGAAACATTTTTGTCTTTTTCCTGTCCAGTCTAGAAATTTATATGAGTCATTACATTACTAAAGATAACCTCAAAGAAGAGGAGAAAGCATAATCCTCCCCAGCGAGCACCAGAGTGCAGACGAGATATTTTAAACATGACCACTGTGATTGGTGGCTCCTGTGTTATGTGGTTTGGGAGGACTTCCTGGTTGGAGGCCCAGCGCTGGGCTTCGAACAGCCTTGCTGTTAATGAGCGTCCAGTAGCCACCATAAGGACCTTGAGTGCAGAGTCCAGCTTGGTGGACGCACCAGGAAGGGGCAGCTGCAGGGAGGATCACCCAGCCCTGGGTCGGTCAGAATAACCAGGCTTCACTGAGAGAAAGGCCAGCTCGAGGGCATGATCGTCAGAATCTCCAAAAAGTAAAATATTTGTGGGAGGAGGACACAAGATCAAACTTGGAACTGAACCAGAGGAGAACAGTGCTTGGAAAGGTGGATGGGCCAGGAAAGACAGAAGTCAGAGTGGATCTCATAGGAGGGGCTCTGAAGAACGTCTTTAATTTAAAAAGGTTGTCTTACAGTATTTAAATAGAAAAAAGTGAAGACAGTTGTTTTTACAAAAGGCTTATGTTCTAGCCGGTCTTCTGTTGCTGTGAAAAACACCATGACCAAAAGCACCTTGGGAGAGCGAATGGTTTCGGCTTACACTCTCAGGTCTTGGCCATCATGAAGGGAAAGTCAGAGCAGGAACTCAAGCAGGAACCAAGGAGGCATGCTCCTTACTGGCTTGCTCAGCTGCTCAGCCCGCTTTCTTTTTTTTTTTTTTTTTTTTGGTTTTTCGAGACAGGGTTTCTCTGTGTAGCTTTGCGCCTTTTCCTGGAACTCACTTGGTAGCTCAGGCTGGCCTCGAACTCACAGAGATCCACCTGGCTCTGCCTCCCGAGTGCTGGGATTAAAGGCGTGCGCCACCACCGCCCGGCAACCAGCTCGCTTTCTTGCAGAGCCAGAGCACCTGCTGAGGGACGGCATGGGCTGCTCACAGTGGGCTGGGCCCTCCCACATCAATCAAGAGAATCACGGGAGGGCACGGGCCAGTGTGATCAAGACAGTTCTTCAGTTGAGGTTCTCTCTTCCCAGGAGACTCAAGGTTGTATCGAGTTGACAATTGAAATCTAACCAGTATATTCAACATGAGATTATCAAAAGCTTTTGGAGTTCAGGATGTAGCCCAGGGGTAGAGCGCATACTTAGCTTGTGGGAGCCTAGGGCTCCATTCCTAGCACCAAAGACATAAGCCTTCTTCATTTAATTTCCTTTCTTCCTTTTTAGCTTGTGCTAAGAACATTTAACGTTTCAGAACTTTACTAACCTTATGTATATAAGAAAAACCTAAGAAGGGAGACAGAGCGAAGATGTGGTTTATGTGCGTGTTGTTATCTGGTCATGAATTTGTTTCAGACAGTGGTCCTCTGACTTCAACTGCTTTCTTCCGATCACAGAACAAGTTTTAGTGTTAGGATTATAATACATTACTTTTTTTTCTTTTTAGGAAAATTGTGGCTGAATATGAAAAGACCATTGCCCAAATGATTGGTAAGGAAGAAGATTTTTTTGTTTGTTTTGTTTTGTGAGCATGGGCCATAGAACCTATCTGAGCCTGTTTGGATTGCCATAACAATAGACAAACACTTGTTTTTACAGTTTTACCCTTGTTTTTAGAGTTTTGGAATCTGTGGAGTCTAAGCTGAGGCTCTGGCAGATTCTGTGTCTGGAAGGGCCCATCACCCTCGGTGCCTTCCCACTTAATCATTACATTCTTCCTGGAGGAGATGGCTAGCTTTCTGAAGCCTTATTTTCTTTCTGTAGTTTTAAAGATATATTGATGTATTTGTACATGTGTGTGTGCGCATGTGCACGAGTGCGCTGCACAAGTTTACATGCACCAGGTGCCCATGGAATCTGCAGGAGGATTTCAGATCATCCGGAACTGGAGTCACAGATGGTTGTGAGCTGCCTAATGTGGGTATTAGGAACTGAACGCGGGTACTCGACAAAAACAATGCATGCTTTTAACTGCTCAGCCATCTCCCCAGACCCTTTCTGGCCTTTTCAAAGTGACCCGTAAAATTGTACATATTGTGGGGAACAGTGTGGTACTCTGTACATGAATACAGTGGCCAATGATTAAGCTGTTACAGCTAGCATTTCCGCTTCCTTAACCGTTTGTCATTTCAAGGCAGGTGAGTAGCACCCCTGCACTCAGGAGGCAGAGGCAGGCGGATCTCTGAGAGTTCGAGGCCAGCCTGGTCTACACATCAAGTTCTAGGCCAACCAGGGCTACATAGAGAGACCTAAAAAAAAAAAAACGACACTTGTCATTTCTTTGGGAACATTCGAATTCCTGTGTACTTTCTAATTCTTTATAAAGTATATAACAAATTCCGGTAGGTGGAAGCTGTCCTTCTTTATTATAGGACACTCAAACGTACTCTTCTGCCTTCTGATACTCATTCCCCAGCCGTCCTCTGTCCCTCTGTCCCAGCCTACCTTTCCAAGCGTCTCAGGACCACCATTCTGCCCTCCACACCTATAGGATGAGCTCATTTAGCCTCTGGGAACGTTTAGTCTTTGTCCTCCTGTGTCTGGCTTGTGTAATACGATGTTCTCTGGGCTGGGCTCTCCTTTCTATAGGTTCTGATTCTGTCTGTTCTCATGGCTTGTTTCTGTATGTTTTCTTACCACTCGGACCAAAATACATGATTATAATCGGAAGAGAAATGGCGTCTTTTGGCTCACAGTTTCCGAGAGTCCATTCTAGAGTCACTGGGCCCCATATGCTTGGACAGAACATGGTGTTGGTGGGAGTATGTGACCAACCAGAGAGCGGAGAGAAGCAAGATAATGCCCTTCAAAGACACCCTAGGGCAGCATTGAACTCACTGTGTAGTCCACGCTGGCTTTGAACTCAGCGTTTCTAGCTCAGTATCCCGAGGCCAGGCATGGCAGGTCTGTGCTCTGCACTTAGTGAGTCTTTTGTCCGGTGTGATGTGGTAGCTCGCTGCAGGTGCTGATCTCCCTCCTTCAGACCCAGCACAGAGCGCGTAGACAGGGTAACAGTGACCGATTTTCAGTACCGAGCTTCCAGACTTGTTTAGTTGCTGTTCTGAGGCTTGGCTCTTACATGACTCTATTCTGGCCTTGCAGCATTTAAGTACTGAGAAGATTTCCCCACTGTCCACTGATAGCAGATGATATAAGATTACTTTATCGTTTATTATCAAGCAAAATCCATGCACAAATATCACAAGACAGATGGGGAATCTGAACCAAGTCACCAGCCTCTGCTTACATTCCCCTGCGTCTTGTTCCTGACCAAAGCCCCCACCACGCATGCACATGCACACGCACGCAAATGCACACACACACACCTCCGCTCTGCCTTTTTTCCCCCATCACTGTTCATTCCCAATAAAAGCCCCACCTCTTGGACCAAAACGCTCCGTTCAATTGGCTAGCCAGCTGGTGACAGAATTCCTGTAACAGTCCGCACCACCAGCCTTCCCAGCCTGGCCTTGGCCCTGGCTGTCTGCTCTGTGCAGCTCCTATCCCCAGTCCCTGCTGGGTCCCTGCTCCAGTCTCTGCTCTGAGAGGCTTCTCTGTGAACACCAGCTCTGTCCCCACCCCGCGCATCCTGCTACTACCCCATCACTTGTCACAGTGTGTATCCTCCCATTAGACTGTGAGTTCCTGAGAGTGGGGACACCTAGGCCACATGCCCTTTTCCAGAGTTGCATTCACTTTGTCCCCTTTGACTTGTGGTTCTCAGAAGACGAGCAGAGGACAAGCATGACCTCTCAGAAGAGTTTCCAGCAGCTGACGATGGAGAAGGAGCAGGCCCTGGCTGACCTGAACTCTGTCGAAAGGTCCCTTTCTGATCTCTTCAGGAGATACGAAAACCTGAAAGGCGTGCTGGAAGGGTTCAAGAAGGTAGGCTGGCCTTCCGCCATGTCTCCTGTCAGAGTGATGGGCAGCCTTTTGTGTGGGGCTGAGGCTAGCCCGGCGCTTTCTTCTTGATCGTTCACCCTTTGATATTAGTAAAAGTAGAAGAGATCTTAGCTCACTGAACAGGGGCCAAGCTGTGTACTACGGGAGAAGTGAGTGGGATCATTCAGTTGTACTGTCAGAAGGATTGTGGAATTCTTTTCTTGGTAGGTCTAACGCAGGGCCTTCTATACGTGAGGTGCTTTATGACTTCAGGCTTGTGATCCTAACTAACATATTCAGGAAGCTGAGACAGAAGGATTGCAAAGCCAGAGCCAGGCTGGGTTGCAAAATGAGCTCTGTCTTAGAAAACCAAATACTAAAAATAAATAATTAATTAAAGATGGGGCTGGTCAATCATCTAATATAGGGATTGAGAAAGAAGCTGCATTAGGAAGTTGAAGCCCTGGGTAGCAATGCGAATTAGGACATGGAGAACCTCCATAGGCTTTCTTTATGGGGGCTGCACAAGCCTTTTGAGGTTGCTGTGGACTTTGAATTAAACACATCTCCATTAAGCAGGCTTTCCCGTAAAACAAAACAAAACCCCCAAAAGCCAACCCTTGGGGTACACTGGGCAAGAGAAACAAAGAGACTACATGTTTGTTTTGAATTTTCGCTTTGGAATAGAATGAAGAAGCCTTGAAAAAATGCGCTCAGGATTACTTAGCTAGAGTTAAGCAGGAAGAGCAGCGGTACCAGGCCCTGAAGATTCACGCCGAGGAAAAACTGGACCGGTAAGAGCTTGTAAATGTGCGCTGCACCTGCTTACTGTTGCAGGTGGAGGCGGACAGACGCTGTTTGGTCTGCAAAGTAACATGCTTGCACCTTTTGCTATCTGCATTCTTGCTTACGACTTCAGGGCACCTGCATGCTTGTGTGGGTGTGTGGGTGTGTTTTATTTCTCTACATGGTTAAAACATTAGAGTATAAAAAGGTGTGCATATGCACACACAGCATCCCTCTGTTTCTTACCTCTTTGGCTCATTAGTGTTGATATTCTGTGTTTTTCCTCAGACACACATGCTAACCCCCTTGGTTTATCTTTCCCAAATAAACTCAAACTCTCAGAGATCCAGCTGCCTTTCCATGTGCCACCATGGTCAGCTCCCATCCTCTTTTTTATTTATATATTTTTTTAAAGCTGTAAAGCAATACCGTATGTGTGTTTTATGAAAATGAGAGATTCTCTCCTTCCCACTCCTTTCTGGCTTCTCATCAAGGATTTGCTGCATGTCCTTGTGTTGTCCTTGTGCTTTTAGAAACTGCCCCAGATGGTTTGGTGTCCTTTAGTCGTTGTAGCTTTGAGATCTGTATCAAAACGGCCTGCAGATTCCCCTTCTTACTCACTAGCATATTAGAGCCACTTTCCAAGTCAGAACTCATGGCTCAGTCTGGTCCCTTTATTAAATGGCAGGATTTTTTTTTTTTTAAAGCTTCACTTACGTTTATTGTATGTGTGTGAGTGTTCTGCCTGCATGCATGTCTATGCATCACTTGCGTGCCTGGTGACACCCATGGAGACCAGAAGAGAGTGTTGGGTCCCTTGGAACTGAAGTGACTGTTGGTTGTGAGCCGCCATGTGGGTGCTGGGGATGGAACCCGGGTCGTCTGCCAGAGCAGCCGGGGCTCTGGACCACTGGGCCATCTCTCCAGCTCTGTAACTTTTCTTCACTGATGGACGTTTGCATTGGTTCATACACTCTCCCTGTTGAAAAGAGCTACATTAGCAGAGTCTTTCTGGGAAGTGAGCTAAAAATGGAACTGCTGTGGCCTAAGGCATGTGTATTTGTTTTCTTCATCCCCACACGATGGCCTCCATCTTTCCCACGGCACGTGATCCTGTCTTTTTGCATTCTTAGGACAAGACCATAAACTGCACTGTTTGACCTTGATAGAACACCCACTTATCATGCAGGAGATTCTGGCTTCAGTCCCCTACACCTGCCACCTAAAAAGCTTATTTTACTTTGTATGTCTTTTATTGCTGGTGAAGTTTTAGCATCTTTTACCAATTAACCGGATGTTTACTAAGTGACATACTAATGCATCTCATTGATAAAGACACTCTTGAGGGCTGTAACTCACAGACATCAGTATCTCTTCTCTGTGTTTAGGGCAACAGTGTTGACAGTGGAAAAAACTGGAACTGTTACCTAGGAGAGCCTAAACAAGGCAGTGTTTAGCCCTGCAGTCTAATAAAAACGTTAGACTGACATGGGCGCTTTGATGTGGAGTTGCCTTTATACACCATTTCAGTGGGAAGGACATTTGTTGAATGACTCCCATATGATATGATCGTGTGCAGAATAACCCAGCCACCATTGTACCAACCCTTTAAAGTTAGGATTGTCATAAAAAAAATTCGGTAATGTCATTTTCCCATGAAATACAAATACAATACAAATACAAATACATTGCCGTCCTTGAGTTTGATCCTGCTGTCGGGATGTACCATGGAAATTTGTAAGACTTTGTTCTTTGGCTTTCCTCTCAGTTCTTTGGAGTCTGGGTTTTGTGGAAGTCGGTAGTCAGTGCCCTGAGTCTCTTTGTTCCTCGTGGCTGACCATGTGCTTCTTCTTCCTTCTGCAAACAAACCCAACCCTCCATCACAGAGCCAACGAAGAGATTGCTCAGGTTCGCTCCAAGGCCAAGGCTGAGAGTGCGGCTCTCCATGCTGGACTCCGGAAAGAGCAGATGAGGGTGGAGTCTCTGGAGCGGGCCCTTCAGCAGAAGGTAGGCGAGGGCTCTGTCGTGGAGGGTTCTTCTGGTTGACACAGAGACACTGGCTGCTCTCCTCCTCTGTGGCTCACTTAGCTTGCCATGGACCTGGAGGAAAGTGGCTTGCCCTTTTTACACAGACACTCCAGGCCAGCTCCTTTATGAGCCGATTCACAGGACACTCGTCACATTGTTAACCAAGGCTAAGGGGAGCCATCAACCATAGGCAGGATTCCAGGGGAAAGGTTGTGTTTTAGCTGGAGTTCAGGGGCTTGGACACTTAGTCACAAGCTTGCCTTTCATCCCCTCTGGTTTTGTATAGTACGTGAATCATCTTCTCTTCCGTTGCTATAAGTCATCAGTTTTCAGAGCCGACATGCCCTCTAGGGACACAAGGCCATGTCTAGAGACTAATTTGGCTGTTGTGACTGGGAGATGCTAGTAGCCCCGAAGTGGGTAGAGGCCAGAAATGCTGCCAGGCATCCTATAATGGACAGGATAGTCCAACTCATCAAATCTCGGCCCAACATAATGGATGCTGAAAAACTGTGGCAGAGAAATTGAAAGCGGAGATATAATGTCACCAGGCTCGGAACTGGCTGCTTGCCATTGGTCATGCCAGTGATGGCAGAGAGACGAGGTGTTGAGGTAACCTTGGAGGGCGCGTGCCCAAGCTGAGTTGGGAGTGCTTTATGGAGGCAGGTGTTGGGTACCAGCCTGAAGCCCGCCCTGGCTCCCACCCACCCTTGGTGGTGCATACTTGATCCTGTTCCTAATCCCCCCTCTCAGGATGCTCTTCCCTTCTACATACCACTTCCTCAGGGCATCTGTGTCCACGCTTGCCCCCTTGGAGTTACATATACATCTGGGTGGGTTGGAAGGGCAGCTGCTCCAGGGCCTCTTCTGATCCCTCACTACCATGGGAGAAGCCCTCCTTAATGCCCAGTCTCCATGACACCAGTTGGATTTCTCACTGCTCAGCGGGGTTCGGCCTTTCTCCTCCTTCAGTGTCTGACTCACTGTGTCGCCAGATGGGCGTTCATGCACTGATGCCCTTTGGCTCATGGCTTGTGTCTGGTGGCCCTGACTCAGGCTCTGGAATCTCAGGCCCTGAAGCTGTTGGTAGACGGAAGTGAAATCCATGAACTTGTGTGTCAGTAACTGAGCCGCTCGACAAGAGAACCCAGATGCTGAGGTTTATGGGCTGCAGACTCCCCTCTCCCTCAGCTCAGTGCCGTGCGGTGTCCTGAGCACACGTTGATGGATGGAACGCATTTGGTCTTCTGCCTCTGAGGACTGTGGTGCAGGGGGGCAGGGGGGGGACCTAGGAATGGCCCAGCCACTGACTTTTCTCTCAGAACACAAGGCGGCCTGCAAAAATCATCTCCTCTGTCTTTCAGAACCAAGAGATTGAAGAACTGACGAAAATCTGTGACGAGCTGATCGCAAAACTGGGGAAGACGGACTGAGGTTCCTCCCGAGAGCCGTGTGGATCGGAGTCTGGCTGCTTGTGTCGTGACCACAGTTATCTTGCCTTATCCAGAAGTAACCCCTCCTTTGCAGAGAAAGACAACTTTTTAAAAAGCACATGCCTGCTGCTGCCTCTCCCGCTTCACGGCCCCTGCCGCAGCTGGAGCCTGGCTGCTGGGGAAGGAACGACGGGACGCAGAGGCCCGCGCTCGCGTCCAGGCTGTCGCTTCCGTTAGACGGGCTGCTGGGTCCAGTGTGTGCTGCTCCATCTCCACTTCGTCTTCACCTTTCCCGAGTTTGTGAAGTTTCTAATTTTGTGGCGACTGTGTGGGATTATCTTCCCAGCACATATTTGATATTTTTATGACCTGGTTAATCTTTTAAAATTTCAATATCAGCGGTTTTATTGAAGGAGACAGTTTGGCCTATTGCTACTAACAATGAGACTCTGAGTTCCCTTTTATTTCCAGACTTTTACTCATGCATGTACCTCTCTACATGCCGCTGCTTTTTCCCTGAGGCGTATTCAGATAAGAATTTCTAGGGAGGAGCGTAGTCACATAAGTAAATACAGATCCTTCTTTCGAAACAGAACCCTAGGTCTAAAAGCCAGCTTCAGACTCTGAAGGGGCTGACGACATAGCCCTGTTGCTAGAGTGCGTCCTATACACAAAGGCCCTGGGTTTGATCCCCAGAACTACAAAAGCTGGATATTGTAGTGCATGCCTGTTATCCTAACACTCCCAAAGTGGAGGCAGGGGGGTCAGAAGTTCAAGGTCATCCTCAACTACATAGCCACTTGGAGGCCAGCCTGGGCTATATGAGACCATGTTTAAAAAGGTGTGAATGGAAGCATGGTGACATCTTAGCTTTTGGGAGACTAGGGCAGGAAAATCACTCGAACCTGGGATTTAAGGACAGCACCGCACTAGGCAGTGTAGACCTTTTCTTAGAAGTCAAACACCCAAACCAACACTTGAGTCAGGGTGGGGAGAATGGGGATATGAAGATCAGGGACATAGGTTTTGTGTCCAAGGAAGACGTTTGCTGCCCAGTACTGGACACCCCCAGGCCCCAGCATGGCCCTTTGTACTCACAATGAAAGTAGCCTCTCACATCCATGAACAGCAGCGTGGGCCTCCCTCAGAGCTGGCATTTGATGGATGTGTCCACCTGGGGGCAGTCTCTAAGACAAAATCAGCCATGGTTATCTATCTGAAACACACACAAAAGGGACTTGGGAAAGGGTCAGCTGATCTTGTTCACAGATCAGGGCATCCCTAAGGACCAGTTAGAGGGTGAAGGACTGGTTTTCTGTGTTTACAAGCATGGCACACTTCCGAGACTTCAAAACAGCAGCAAATGCTTTCATACTGGAGGTGGACTTTTAAACAAAACAGGCAATAAAAAGTCATGTGACTCATGCCCCAAATCAGCTGAATGCTGGGGAGGGCAGTGCAGGAGAAGGTCCGCACAGACAGAATGAAGTTCTGTTAACTCATACTGGGGGACCTTAACCCCCAAATAGAGATCTCCCACATTGATGCCAGTGAGTTCCTTTCCATTTGATAGGCAAAACCAAATCCATTCAAGTTTTCACGAATTTTTTGCCTTAATCTTCTACCCTGAGTTGTCGTGGTAAAAATGCACTATTCAGTACACATATATTTTCCTCCTTGTAAAACTGTTGCATGAGCCAACTCCAGAAATGAGCTGTGCCTCGTGGGGAACCTCTGTAGATCTTAGAAACAGTATCCCTTTAGCAGTGTGCTACCATGTGGGCGCAAAGCTTTTAGCCCTAGGGAGTGAGTAATGTCTTCTCAAGCTAGAAATCACATTTTGTCAATATGCATTTATTATAATTGGTGCTTAGGTTAGGCTGTATTTGGAGGCCTACTGTCTTAACATTTTGTACAAAAACAAACAGAAGTTATCTGGGGTTGGAGAAATGGCTTGACAATCATTGGGGCTCTGAATTTAGTCACAGTGGCTTAATGTGAAGGCTGTAGCTGTAGGAAATACTGCCAGCTTCAAGTGTCTTCAGGGGGCCTAACCAGCGTCCGCTTAGCTCTCTTCCACAAGAGGAGTCAATTTTGCATTTCGAGAAACACCGCAGAAGTTTCTGCTGCAGTGTTACGGTAGTATCTGTGTGTGTGTGTGTATGTGTGTGTGTGTGTGTGTGTGTTTTGTAATGGCTTTTCTTTTCAGTCTGAAAGGCCTAGAGTGGTCTCCATCATAAATCTATAGTCCTTGTTTCCTGAATTTTTTATTTCATTTTATTTTTAAATTTTTTTTTTTTTTTTTTTTTTTTTTTAGTACTGGGAATTGTACCCAGGGTCTTGAACGTGCTAGGCAAGTACTTTACTGTGGAGCTACATCTCTGGCCCTGGCCCTCTTTTTAGGCTGGTTCCTCTACTGTATGTTACAGAGCCTAGAAGAGGCATGGTGACCGCCCTTTCCTGCCACACTGGTGGAAGAGACTCCTTGAAAAACAGGCCCTGCTAAATGAAGTTGCTGTACAGGGGACATAAAATAGTCCTGTAAGCAATATTTGCCAGTGGCCTCTTAGTCATCACCATTACCAGGAAATGTCCACAACTTCTGGCTTATGGATACTCTCCAACAAGCATAAAAATGTAGCTCGCCCAGCTGGCAAATTAAGAAAATATACCAGGCAGAGTAAAGTATATTTATTTTTCTTTTAATTAAATGAGCCCTAAAAAGGCTCTTAGCACTCTAGAGAGTAAAAATATAAAGTTTCCTTCAACACACGCTGGGGGCCAAATACTTGTTTGTTACTCAGTTAAAAGGGGGGACCAGGCCGGGCGGTGGTGGCGCACGCCTTTAATCCCAGCACTCGGGAGGCAGAGCCAGGCGGATCTCTGTGAGTTCGAGGCCAGCCTGGTCTCCAAAGCGAGTACCAGGAAAGGCGCAAAGCTACACAGAGAAACCCTGTCTCGAAAAACCAAAAAAAAAAAAAAAAAATAAAAGGGGGGACCAGGCATGGTGGCACACTCCTATAATCCTAGCATTCTGGAGGCACAGGCGGGGACCAAAAGTTGAGGCCTGACTGGGCTTTACAATGAGACCCTGTCTACAAAGACTTAAGAGCTGAGGGTGTGACTCAGTGGCTGCCTTTGCTCACTGTGTACAAGGCGTTGGTGTCAAGCCCCAGCTTTGTAAAAGTAAATAACAAAAAACTTCAAACACAAGGGTCGTGGATGCTGCTGGAAAGTGGTGTGGGAACATTAGGTGGTCTTGTTGAGACTCTTCAGCACAGACCTAAAATGAGTTCTACTTTGCCAAAGTGTCGACAGCTTTGACCTGTCAGTATCGCAGCTTACCGTGCGGTTACTCTGTTTGGAGACTGGTCACTTCCCTAAATTTTGTATGCTGTGTGCTTGGCGCGCCAGTGTGGAGTCAGGCATCTTCAGAACCAGACCAAATTAGGAAGCGCAGAAGCCCACGGTGCGGAGCTCTGCCCCGGCAGGGGATTCCTGTTGTGGAGAATTATAGTTCAAGCTCAACTTTCTTTCCAGCCAGGGCCCCCTCCCTTCCTCCCTGTGCAGACTTGCCACTACCCATGCACAAATGCTCACTCCCTGGGCAACCCTGGATTGACCACAGTAGACCAGAGCCCCTCCGCAGCTCCCAGGCATCAGGAACCGCGGCAAAGTTCAGGGCACACCCGATTGAAAGTGATGTGGACCTTCTGCGTTCCCTCCCCTAGTTCTTAGTCTCGTGTCAGTTGTGATGTGTGAATCGGTCGTTCCTGCTGTCTCTCTGTAGGTCTGTGACCCTCTGAGCTTGCTCTCAGGTTTCTTTTCTTCTTGGGAAGAGAGAATGTAGGTGTTGAAAGAGTAAATGATTCAGGCAAGGAATTTAAGGATGTATATATTGTGAAGACTTTTAAGGATAGGAGATTACTATTTACTGACTGAAGAACAGATAAAGTCTGGGAATCCCAGGACACCAAGCCAAAGGTCTAAGAAATCATCTTTCAAAAAGTTTTAATAATGAAGTTATTTCAAGGAAACTGATGTTCACAAAGGTTTGGCTGGCCTCCAGATTCCAGTTACTTTTAAAAACCCATTTCCCAGGGCTGGGGATGTAGTTCAGTTGGTGGCACCCTTACCTGGCACGCCCGAGTCCCCGGCTTCCATCCCCAGTGCTGGGGAGGGGCAAGCATTTACCACTAGATTCTTCAGGGTCCCATATGGATAGTAAAGGGAAATAAATGTATAGAAATAGCATTTCTCCTTCTCACTTCCCTTCTGAAACAGAGTCCAGAGCACAGTCAAGCACTTGGCATGGCAGAGACTAAAGATTGCACCTTCTATAGTAGTTTCTACCCAAATGCAGCCCCTCTCTGTGCCTGTCAGCATGCAGTTAGATCTGGACAAATAAGATTCCCGAGGAATGACTTTCTTAACTATTCTATGGTTTCAGCTTTATGTAAACACATATATTCTGGTTCTAGTTCCACTATGAAGATGCTGCTGCAATGCTGGCCTTAGGTAGTCTGTATGATGCTTTAATTGCTCAGAGGAGGCCAGGCATGGGGCTGAGGTGTGGCCTGAACCTTCCCTGTATGGAGTCTTCAATACCGACTGTCCAGATGCCACTCTGTCCCTCTGCCTTTTGGTGGTATCTGAACATGCTCAACAAAAGTTCTTCCTCTTCATGTAAGTCACTGACTCTATTTGTGAATCATTGCCAAATGGACACATAGAAATTTGAACTCTGAAACCACATCCGATCCAGATACAGGGCAGCGTCTAGGTCACACCTGCAGCCTCAGCTTGGTCCTTTGCCACCCTGGGGACAGGATTCAGGCATTCTGATAAGTCCCCCAGGCAGCAGTCAGCTTTCCAGTATCGCTGTTGGCGAGTCAGTGTTTGCCAGTAGATACCCACTGTACTAACGTGCCAAGTGTTTATTGCACATCTGTTTCCACTGTGTTCTCCAGTGCCCTGAAGTGTGCGAGGAGCCCTTCACCGGGTCAGGGGGACACGCCACATTGACTCCTGTTGTCAGGGCTGTGTTGTGTGGAATAATCATCCTCATAGATTTTATACACATAGTAATTTCCCTTTTTATATGTCAGGTAAATATTTGTAAAAGTTATACTCACACAAAAGAATTATTATGATAATTACTAATATATTTTTTCCATGTTTCATTGCCTGAATAAAAACTGTTTACCACTGTTAAATCTGGGGTATGTTTTTCTGGTCGTCAGATGTTTTATCCTTGAGTATTTATGGTAGGGTAGCCTCTCATAAGTTCCCTATGTCTGTCTGAAAATAGAAAACATGACATTTTCCTACACTCGTTTTCTGGGGCCTCATGCATTTCATTGGGCATGTAATTGAAAACAAAACAAACTCTGGAATTCAGACCTCGCCGTACAAACCACCATGACGGCATCTGTGCAAACAGAATTTTTGCTGAGTGTTCCTCGGTGTCACTTAGAGACGAGTCCACTCTGGCATTTCAAGTCCTCAGAAGCCAAGTTCCTCCTAGCTTTCCGCCTTGCCGGAGGACCTGGAGTGAGCTGGATCTGTGTAGAAAATAGCTGATGGGCTATGTGTTTTCTAGATTAGTACCAGGAAAACTTTAAATGTTGGTTGGACCAGCTCTCCATCTAGGGTGGGCCAGGGTAAAGCTGGAAGAGAGGAGTGGAGTCAAGACCCCATTTTACAGTTTAGCTGAGGTATGAAGAAATCAGGATACTTACTTGTTTATTTTGAGACTCTGCACCTGCAATGGTCCTGGTTTGGGGGACAGAGTACTTCATACCAATGTGTGCAGAGGGCACCCCACAACAGATCTCATTTCCTTACCATTATTGGGGAAATAAGATGAAAATTTATCTTCTTAGATAAAACTATCCAAGATAAGACTGTCTTGATTACAATCAACAATAGGAGCCAGGCAGTGGTGGCGCATGCCTTTGATGCCAGCACTCAGAGTCAGAGGCAGTTGGATCTCTGTGAGTTCAAAGGCCAGCCTGGTCTGCATACAAAGTTTCAGGACTGCCGGGGCTGCATAGAGAAACTGTCACAAACAAAGACAGCTTTGCCTAGTATAAAGCTTTGGCATGGAAGGTTGAGGTAAAAATTGTAGCTTTTGCTTAGGTAGGCTCCTAGTGCCCTCATTTGGATGGAGAATACTAGAAGGGAGCTGAGGTACGACTTCACACATTTTCCTTATAGAAGCACTGCCTCTGAGGCAGGATAGCCCTCCTGTTTGTTGAGCCTGGCCTGGAACCTGTGACCTTCTACCTCTGCCTCCTGAGTGTTGGATTACAGGCTCCAGTTTATTTTAGAGTGGTCACAAAACCCGCTTGAGATGTGTATACTAAAGCAGGTGTCTGGAACCAGTGAGTCCACGTTGCCTTTGACTTACACAATTAGGTGATATTGCTAGCTAGCCCATGCCACAGTGAGGGAAGAATCTAGCTTTAGATCCCAAACCCACATCCAAGTCTAGGCTAGATGCTCTGCTTTACTTTCTTAAAATTTTTTACTTCTATGTATGGGTGTGTGGTGGTTTCAATAAGGATGGCCCCCACAGGCTCATATATTTGAAGGCTTATTCACCAGAGAGTGGCACTATTCGAAAGGATTAGAAGGATTAAGAGTTGTGGTTTTGTTGGAGGAAGTGTGTCACTGGGGAGTGGGCTTTGAGGTTTCAAAAGCCCCTGCCAAGACCAGAGTGTGTCTCTCCGCCTACGGATCAGGATGGAGCTCTCAGCTACTTCTCCAGTACCTGTCTACCTGCTGCCATCCTTGATGATAATGGACTAAACTTCTGAAACTGTAAGCCAGTTTCCAATTAAATACCTTCTCTTATAATAGTTACCTTGGTCATAGTGTCAGTAATAGAACAGTGACTAAGAAAGGGTGTGTTGTATTGAGTTCTAAAGACAAGAATGCATCACAGATACTTAGCAGTAAGACTTTGTGTAGAAGTAGGCATTTTTGTTCAGGACATCAGAAATGACAGGTAATTTGGTTCTTGTAGGTGCAATTAGCTGATGTGATGCATACAGGCAGAGACGTAATATTTTGATGAATTAACATCCAGACAGCCTCCTGCTCTGATGTTCAATGTGGAATGTGCCTTTTGTTGAAAAGGGCTGGCATTTCCATTGGTCTTGCATGAAATTTAGAATTTTCCCAGGCACTTTGTTGTTGTTTGTTTTTTTAACTTTATGTGGATGAGGCAGGGCATGACATTGTGCATGTTTGGAAGTTAAAGGACACCTTCAGGAGTCTTCCGCCATGTGTGTCCTGGGGATCAAACGGAAATCCTTTGGCTTGGGAGCAAGCACCTTCACCTGCAGATCCAGCCTTCCAGTTCGTTTTTCCAAAGTAACTTTTTTTCCCCCCGAGACAGGGATTCTCTGTTTAACAGCCCTGGTTGCCCTGAAACTCACTCTGTACACCAGGCTGGCCTGAAACTCACAGAGTGCTACCTCTGCCTCTGCCTTCCTAGTGCTGGGATTAAAGGTGTGCCTCACCATGCCCAGCCTTAAAGTAATCTGTTTTCAGCCAAAGCTGTGTAGAATGTTTCACATTCACTGATGAGCTTCAGTGCAGACATGAAGATGGCCACTGGGTGGCTTCACTCTCAAAGTTTTCAAACTGCTGCTCAAAACCTGATTTCGAGGCCAGGAATGAAAAGCAAACAGAAGGGCAGCAGTGAATACTTGGTGTGCAGGCACAAAGGGAGAATAAGTACTGTCCACAACTGGTACTGCATTACATGTGGGTATGTGTATTGGGCTGCATTTGAAAAGGTTTTGTACATCTGTTTATGCATGTATTTTGTCTGCCCCCATCCCTGTGTGTGTGTGTGTGTGTGTGTGTGTGTGTGTGTGTGCGCGCGCGCGTGTGCCGTGTACATGCCTAGTGACTGTGGAGGTCAGAAGAGGGCATTGGATCCTTGGGACTAGAGTTATTGACGGTTGTGAGCCACCATATGGGATCTGGGAACCAAACACAGGTCCTCTGAAAGAGGAAAATGCTGTGGGATGTTCTGTATGGCAAATGTGTTGCTGATTAGTCATTAAATAAAACACTGATTGGCCAGTGGCTAGGCAGGAAGTGTAGGCGGGACAAGGAGGAGAATAAAGCTGGGAAGTGGAAGGCTGAGGCAGAGAGACACTGCCAGCTGCCACAATGAGAAACAGCATGTGAAGATGCCGGTAAACCACGAGCCACATGGCAAGGTATAGATTAATAGAAATGGGTTAATTTAAGCTGTAAGAACAGTTAGCAAGAAGCCTGCCACGGCCATACAGTTTGTAAGCAAAATAAGTCTCTGTGTTTACTTGGTCGGGTTTGAAAGGCTGTGGGACTGGCAGGTGAGAGAGATTTGTCCTGACTGTGGGCCAGGCAGCGTCCAACGTGGTGGCAAGAGTTTCCACCTAAAACTGAGAAAAAAGATTTTAAAACGGAGCTAAAAACAGTTCCTAATTGTCTCTCTCAAATGAGCAGCAGCTGCTGGTTTGAGCTCCTTGTGGGTTTCTGGTGTGCGTGCTCGACCTGCAGTTTGGCGGGAATGAGGCCTTTGCAAGTGGCACATTAAGCTGCGTGGTGGATTTAGCCTTTGCAGGTATAAAACAAAAAAAGAGGTTTCTGGACTACACGCTGCTTGGATAAAAGCATAGACCCACAATGGCTCCCAGAGCTGGTGGTAAACGTAGCCATGATGGGAAGCTGAGGTGGGCGGAGCCAGCAGCCACAGCTGCTGCAGCTTAAAGCAATAGATTCACAATAAGACAGATTCAGATGTAATAGTTTACAATGTGTGTAAAATATACGTAGGCTTGAAAGAGACAAAAAAAGGTGATATATAAAGTTATATAAACAAATACATAGTTTTAAAAAATAAAGTCTTTAAAGAGACAGTAAAGGTAGTATAAAAAATAAGCCACGTAAAAATGGATATTACACAGAGAATCTGGATTGTGTTGTCTTTGGGATTTTTAACTGCAGAAAAACATTTGATTGTAAAAGCTGTTGAGTTATGCCAAAATGTATATTTTAAAGATACCTTGACTTCAAAATTTGGATATAAGGATATATTGCTTTGGAAAAGAGTCTCTTTTGTTTCCACAGAAAGCCAGAGGCTATGGATTTGTTCCAGATTAAGATATATCAGGTTTGACCAGCCAAGACCACCTGAAAGGTCTCCTATGACACCATGGCCCAGATGATCCAACATCCAGAATGGTTTCAAGGCAACTGGCTCAGACGATGCAGCCTCATGGACTATTCCATAATCCTAAAATTTTCTTTGTTTCCCCATAAGATACAGCGCCCCCCTCCAGCAGGAAGTAGTAAGAGAAGCTACGCCCAAATTCCCAAATTATATGTAATTTTACTTTGTTAAGGTTAAAACCTTCCTTTTTGAAAAAAAAAAGGGAAGTGCTGTGGGATGTTCTGTATGGCAAATGTGTTGCTGATTAGTCAATAATTAAAACACTGATTGGCCATTGGCTAGGCAGGAAGTGTAGGCGGGACAAGGAGGAGAATAAAGCTGGGAAGTGGAAGGCTGAGTCCGAGAGACACTGCCAGCCGCCACAATGAGAAACAGCATGTGAAGATGCCGGTAAGCCATGAGCCATGTGGCAAGGTATAGATTAATGGAAATGGATTAATTTAAGCTGTAAGAACAGTTAGCAAGAAGCCTGCCACGGCCATACAGTTTGTAAGCAAAATAAGTCTCTGTGTTTACTTGGTCGGGTTTGAAAGGCTGTGGGACTGGCAGGTGAGAGAGATTTGTCCTGACTGTGGGCCAGGCAGGAAAACTCTACCTACAGGAAAAATTCCCCTTAACCACCGAGCCAACTCTCCAGCCTCAGGATTGTAATCATTAATGTCCTGAGCCGGAGGCCCGGGAAGTTTAAACCCATTTTTCAAACATTAAAAGCCCATAGAAAAGCAAAGCAAAGCTCTTTCCTCCCTTTTCGTAGCATACCAACCTCTTCCCCTTCCGGGGCAGCAGAGGGCAGCATGCTCAGGCTCAGCTCCCTGTTTCTGTTCAGGGGCCATGGCTAAAAGAAACCTGACTCATGGCTGAATGAATGCTGGCGGCTATGGGCTGGAGTGCAGCTCAGGACGGAGTGCCTGACTGCAGCGGGGAAGCCTGAGTTCCGTGCACAGCGCTGTAAAGAACTAAAAACGAAACCTTTCTTAGAAGGGAGAATTCGCCTCGATTCCAGGTCCTCACAACTTTCTCCACACAGTTCAACTGTGAATTACAAGTATCTATATAAGCGTTAAACCATCTCTTATTTAATCTTAACTTGATCTGAGTAATTTTTTTTCTACCTGCCAATCTTCCCAGGCCTGTGTTATTTAAATGACTAAATGACCGAGGCATGAGTTTGCCCCATAATCACAGAAATGTGAAAAAATTGAAAGTTGAGTCCTAGGAGGAAGCAAACTCAGGTCACGGCAGGCTCATGCAACACAGTCTCACACAGCGAGAAAAGAAAGGTTGGTGAGATCATGAGTCCATTAGAATATTTGTTGAAATAGCCGTTAACTTCTCTGAACATCTTAAACTTGTGACCATTTTATACTTAGAGAGAGTGGTAAGGGTTCTCCAGGCTTCTGTAATCAGCTCTGGACTTTTACCCCCCTACTGACCTTGCTGATGTGGGGTCCTCCCTGTCCCCTGCTGGTGTGGGGTCCTCCCTGTCCCCAGCTGGTGTGGGGTCCTCCCTGTCCCCTGCTGGTGTGGGGTCCTCCCTGTCCCCTGCTGGTGCGGGGCCCTGCACAGCCTCCAGGGCCAGCTGTCCTGTGGAGACGCCGATTTTCTCTCCTTTTTTTTTCTCTCCTCTTTCCTGCATTTGCCTCTTCCTCTTCCTCCCTCCTCCCCTCCCCTCCCCTGCCCTCCCTCCTCCCCACTGCTCATTCCCCCTTCTGTTTTCTTCTGCCACAGCGGGGGGGGGGGGGGGGGGGGGGGGGGGGGGGGGCTGTCTCTGTACCCAGGAGCCTCTCTCTCACTCCCCTGCCGCCCTAAAGCCCTGCTCCTCTTCTCGGACACTTGTCCTGGTATGGACAAGGCCCCTGAGTCTTTCTGCTCGGTTTCAGGAATTACTGCAGTTAGAGCAAGGTGGGGTATCCTGAGCAGTCTCTTTCCCAACAGCTGTGTCTAATGACTTTGTAGAAACTAGAAAAGGACAATTCAATACGCAACAATTCGCACCAAATGAAGAAAGGTCTCTTTCTGTTGCAGCTCTGCGTGCTGCTGCTGTGCAGTCCTGAGCCTGGTTCAGAGGACTGGGGGGAAGTTCCTCTCCTCACCACGACACCTAAAGACACCAGAGATGAGTCTAGTTCTGGAATCTTGTTCTGTGTGGAACTGCATATGTTAGAATCTATGTGTGTGGAACTGCATATGTTAGAATCTATGTGTGTGGAACTACATATGTTAGGTCTATGTGTGTGGAGCCATGTATGTTAGAATCTATGTGTGTGGAACTGCATATGTTAGAATCTATGTGTGTGGAACTGCATATGTTAGGTCTATGTGTGTGGAGCCATGTATGTTAGAATCTATGTGTGTGGAACTGCATATGTTAGAATCTATGTGTGTGGAACTGCATATGTTAGAATCTATGTGTGTGGAACTGCATATGTTAGAATCTATGTGTGTGGAACCATGTATGTTAGAATCTATGTGTGTGGAACCATGTATGTTAGAATCTATGTGTGTGGAACTGCATATGTTAGAATCTATGTGTGTGGAACTGCATATGTTAGTATCTGTGTGTAGAACTGCGTATGTTAGAATCTATGTGTGTGGAACTACATGTTAGGGTCTATGTATGCAGAACTACATATGTTAGAATCTATGTGTGTGGAACTACATATGTTAGGTCTATGTGTGTGGAACCATGTATGTTAGAATCTATGTGTGTGGAACTGCATATGTTAGAATCTATGTGTGTGGAACTGCATATGTTAGAATCTATGTGTGTGGAACTACATGTTAGAATCTATGTGTGTGGAACTACATGTTAGGGTCTATGTATGCAGAACTACATATGTTAGAATCTATGTGTGTGGAACTGCATATGTTAGAATCTATATGTGTGGAACCACATGTTAGAATCTCCTGTAATACCTGAGCTCTTTTCCAGGTTGTTGGCGTTGAGTCCTCGAGGTGTGATACCCCTCGTTCTTCCCGCCATGCTCTCTGTTCCTGTTCTTTCTGTTTACAGGGTGGAGGTCAAGCCCAGGGTCTTGTTCGCACTAGGCCACCCCTCTGTCTAGCTGTGTCTCTAGCTCGTCTTTCCTGTAAAGAGCAATCAGACTCCTCCATTTTCAGGCTGAGTTTTTACCCTGGGCGCAGGGATGGGGGTGGGGGGCGGGGGGGGGGGGGGGGGGGGTGGGGGTGGGGGGCAGGGGGAAGGATATTTTATTGTTTCTCACATTTTAATTAAAATATCACATCCTTCCCTACTTTTCCTCCCCTATGGCCCCTCCCATGTCACACTCCAACCCTTTCAAACCTGTGGCTTTAATGATGGCTTTCACATATATTCAAATAAACACATAAATGGAATCAGCCGCATCTGGTTGGTGTTGCTCGTGTATTTTTTAGGGCTGACCACTCGGGATTGGGTAGCCACGAGGGAGTTCATCTCTGTGGAAGACCAATTCTCCCTCTTTCAGCGGTTTTTAATTATTTATTTTTATTATTTATTTATTATTTCAGCAGTTTATTTATTTATTTCAGCGTTTTTTTTTTTTTTTTTTTTTTTTTTTTTTTTGGTTTTTCGAGACAGGGTTTCTCTGTGTAGCTTTGCGCCTTTCCTGGAACTCGCTTTGGAGACCAGGCTGGCCTCGAACTCACAGAGATCCGCCTGGCTCTGCCTCCCGAGTGCTGGGATTAAAGGCGTGCGCCACCACCGCCCGGCTTATTTCAGCGGTTTTTAATTGCCTGTAACTCTTCATCTAAGAGCGGGGCCCTGTCTTAGTTATGGTTTCTGTTGCTGTGATGAAACACCATGACCTAACAACAGGTTGGGGAGGAAAGGGTTTATTGGACTTACACTTCCACATTGCTGTCCATCGTTGGAGGAAGTCAGGGCGGGAACTCAAGCAGGGCAGGAACCTGGAGGCAGGAGCTGCTGCACGGGCCATGGAGGGGTGCTGCTGACTGGCTTGCTCCTCACAGCTTGCTCAGCCTGCTTTCTTACAGAACCCAGGACCACTCGCCCAGGGATGGCACTCCACACAGTGGGCTGGGCCCTCCCCCATCAATCACTAATTAAGAAAATGCCCCACAGGCTTGCCTACAGCCTGATCTTGGCATTTTCCTTTCTTTCTTTCTTCCTTTCTTTCTTTTTTTTTTTTTTTTTTGGTATCTCAAGACAAGGTTTCTCTGTGCAGCCCTGGCTGTCCTAGAACTCACAGAGATCCGCCTACCTCTGCCTTCCAAGTGCTGGGATTAAAGTGCCTTTTCTTAATTAAGGTTCCCTCCTCTCAGATGACTTTATCATGTGTCAAGTTGACATAAAACTATCCAGCACAGACCCCATGAGATTTTCCTCATCCATGCTGACATGTAATTGGTAGCATCATTCAGGTCTCTCTTTTTTTTTTTTTTTTTTTTTTTTTTTAAAGATTTATTTTATTTGTCATGTATACAGTGTTCTGTCTGCATGTATCCCTGCAGGCCAGAAGAGGGCACCAGATCTCATCCTAGATGGTTGTGAGCCATCATGTGGTTGCTGGGAATTGAACTCAGGACCTCTGGAAGAACAGCCAGTGTTCTTAACCTCTGAGCCATCTCTCCAGCCCCATTCAGGTCTCCTTTAAGCAGCCATGTTGTTGAGATTTTATGGGTATAACTTCCCTGTCATATCTAGAAGATACTCTTACAGCAGACTTCCTGGGCCTCTCACTTTTAGAGTCTTTTGTCCCTAAAACAATTCTTGGACTGGCTCAGCAGGTAAAGGCGATCGGCTGCATAAACCTGATGAGGAGTCTGATGCGGAAGTTCAATCCTAAGGACCCATGTAAAAAGCCGGATGCAGCTACATGAATCTGCAGTTCTGGTAAAATAGGAGGTGTGGATAGAATCTTCCAGAAGCTTGCTGCCAGCTCACCTGCAGTGCACCGTGCAGAAGCAGAAACAAAAAGAGACTCGACCTCAACAAAAGGTGAGAACCAACTCCTGAGACTTGCCTTCCACCGTGTTCGCTCAAGGTGGCCTTGAACTTGACGACCTCTGCCTCTGTCTCCCAGGTGCTGGGATTATAGACCTGTACACCACCATGCTTGGTACCCAGAGGACTTTAAGAAAGATTTTTGATACTGAAAAGTGACTTTGAGTCCACTGTAATTGATTTTCAGTGCAACTGTTTCAAACACGGGCAACCTAAATATTCACAGTAAATCACTTGCCACATACCAGTGAGTGATGGGGAGGCAGGCTGGGGGTTCTGGTTTGTGCATATGTTAGATTGTAAGTTTGTCTCAATGTCCCAGAGAATTGTCTGTGCCTTCATCTTACCACTGGAACAACAAAGGCTTTTTAAATGTATCGGCTCACCCCGCAGTTTTCTGGGGCTTGGAATCAGATAAAAGGAGAGATTAGAGTCCCTTCGGTACCATCGTCCATAGCATCGGTTCATGACCTCCGCCAGAAGACCTGAGCCAACTTGTGGTTTTGCCACAGAACTAAACCCCAGGGAGTCATCACTGGACCCCACATCTAACAGCCCGGAGTGGAATTCTTCACTCCCTAAATTTCTGCAGTCTTTTGGTTACTTTTCATGCATCTTTTGTTCTGTTTATAAAAGTGAGATTCTGGACTGCAGGATGGTTCGGCAGGGGGTCGCCACCAAGCCTGGCACCCTGACTTCAATCCCAAGGATGCATATGGAAAGAGTGAATCCACTCCCCTCCCATAGATTGTTCTCTGACCTCCGTGTGCACACCCTGGTGCACGTACACACGCGTATTTGTTCGTGTGGGTGAGCACATAGTCACAATAAATGTCGTGAAAGAGGCTGGGCAAGTGCTAAGCACCTGCGATTTCCCAGCACCCACGTGGTTGGATTCCTCGAACTCACATCCTGGCTCACAATCATCCATAGCTCAGTTCCAGGGGATTTGACACTCTTCTGAGCACTGTGGATGCCCAGCACATGTGTGATACACCTATATAATGCAAGCAAAACACACATACACATAAAAATATAAATTAAAAAGGATTTTTGAGACAGGGTCTAGTTGGCCTGGTACTGACTATGTAGACCAGGGTGGCCTCAAAGTCACAGAGATCTGCCTGTCTCTGCCTCCCAAGTGTTGGGATTAAAGATGTGTACCACCACAACCATCCCACAAATGTTTTTAGTATAATTAAAAAAAATTAAGAGTCAGCAATGGCTCAGTGAGTAAAGGTGCTTGCCACCAAGACTGATGATCTGAGTTCAAGCCCCAGGACCCACCTGGTGGAAAGAAAGGACCAGCTGTCAATGGTTGTCCTGGCTTCCACATGCACAATATGGCATGTACACAGACACACAAATAATTTAAAAACGTAAAATTCGGGGCGGGAGAGATGGCTCAGAGGTTAAGAGCACTGGCTATTCTTCCAAAGGTCCTGAGTTCAATTCCCAGCAACCACATGGTGGCTCACAACCATCTGTAATGAGATCTGGTGCCCTCTTCTGGCCTGCAGGCATACATGCAGGCAGAACACTGTATACATGATTAAAAAAAAAAAAAAAAAAAAAAAAAAAAAAAAAAAAAAAAACGTAAAATTCTTTGAATTTAAAAAAAAAAGTGCCCCCTAAATTTGTCCCAGCTACATGACTCCGAATGACCGTCATAGTCAACTCCAATCAGTGACTCGGTCACTAATGATGCAGAAATACCCAAGCCTGGCTTGGAAATTGGAGGGAGAGACTTTGGGGATTCATGGCCGAGTGGGCAATCTGTGCTCATGATCTGGCCCTGCTGACGAGGGTGACTGGCCTCAGGGTCATTTTTAATTGAAGTTTTATTTTGTAGCTCCCCATGAGACTACACCAGGACAGAGCAGAAGGAGCAAGCAGCTGAGTGTGTCTCAGAGAAGGTCAAGAAGCCCAAAAGAAAGTAGAAGAGGCACGCAGTAGCCTCAATGCCTGGGCTTTTCTCTTAGAGGCGCCAGTTCAATGGTTCTCAACCCGAGGGTCTCGACCCCCGTGGGGATTGCATGTCAGATATCTACATCATCATTCATAACAGTAGCAAAATGGCAGTTCTGAAGTAGCAACGACATAATGTTATGGTTGGGGGGGGGGTCACCACGACATGAGGAACTGTATTAAAGGGTCGCAGCCTTAGGAAGGTTAAGAACCACTGGTTTAGTTAGTGATGCTGCTTTTTCTAGTTCCAGTTACACTATCTAGTTTGTGGTGAACCTCGTTTTCATAACCCTAACTTGCAAATACTATTTTTTTAAAATTTCCATATGAAAGGTGACTAACACATGCTATAACAAAATCCTGGATAGAAACAATTTTTTTTTTTTAAGGTAGTGTGGTCAAGATGGCTCAGTGAGCAAAGGGACCTGTCACCAAGCCTAGTGACCTGAGTGGGATCCCTAAGATCCATGGGGTGGGAGGAGAGAACCAGCTCCCACAGGCTATCTTCTGATTTTCTTTCAATAAGTACTCAATAAGTAAAGTAATAAAAAAAATTTAAAGGCAGGGAAGGTTTGCTTTGATCCTGGTTTCAGGGGATCCCTTCTGACAGAAGCAGGGGCATGGCGGGGCAGCTCAGCTCACACACCTTGGCCCACCAGGAAGAAGACGGTTGTGGTAGTTTGAATGTAATTGGCCCCCATAAGCTCATAAGGAGTGGCACTATTGGGAGGTGTGGCCTTGTTGGAGGAAGTGTGTCACTGTGGGGGCGGGCTTTGGGGTCTCTTTTTTTTTTTAAAGCTTCCCTCATTCTGATAGTTCACTTCCTGTTGCCTTCTGATCAAGATCGAGCTAGCACCGCGTCTGCCTGCATGCCACCATGAATAATGGACTGAACCTCTGAAACTGTAAGCTGCCACCTCAATTAAATGTGTTCTTTGTAAGAGTTGCTGTGGTCATGGTGTCTCTCCACAGCAATAAAAACCCTAGCTAAGACAAACGTTGTACCAGGGACTAGGGTATTGTTGTGATAGGCCTGACCATGTATTTGGAGGAATTTGGACTTTGGTACTTTGGGTTAGGAAACATCAGCCTGTGACACAGGCTATATAGCAAGACACTGTCTAAAACAATTAAAAGAAGAGGGCTGGAGAGATGGCTCAGGGGTTAAGAGCACTGGTTATTCTCCCAGAGGTTCTGCATTCAATTCCCAGCAACCACATGGTGGCTCACAACCATCCATAATGAGATCTGGCGCCCTCTTCTGGCATGCAGGCAGAACACTGTATACATAATAAAAATAAATAAATCTTTAAAAAAATTAAAAGAAAAAGAGAAGGGGAGGGGCTGGCAACAAGGCAGCTCAGTCACATGCATTCTCTCTAAGTAAGTAAAAAAAGAAAAAAATCACACATATAAAACAGAGTAATTTGACGTTCTGAGCCGTATAGACATTGTGCAACATAAATCAGGTTAAATGTATCTGCTGTTCCTCAGATACATTTTCTTCATGTTAAAATACCCAACACTACCAATAGAAGAAATGACCAATCAACTCCCCTTATTGTGTAATTTATTCATCAAAGAACTATTTCTTTATCCTGGGCACAAAATATTACTACCAAAGGACAGACCCTGAGAGACCAGACCCTGACAGAGGTGGTGGTGGCGCATGCCTTTAATCCCAGCACTTGGGAGGCAGAGCCCGGTGGATCTCTGTGAGTTCGAGGCCAGCCTGGTCTACAGAGTGAGATCCAGGACAGGCACCAAAACTACACGGAGAAACCCTGTCTCAAAACAAAACAAAACAAAATAAAAGATGGTGAGAAGACTGTAGTTGACACTTTCCTGTGTCCCACCTGGCCTGTGGTCAGGACAAATCTCTCTCACCCGCCAGTCTATGCAGCCACTTGGACCCAAGTAAACACACAGAGGCTTATATTAATTAAAACTGTATGGCCTAATGGCTCAGGCTTCTTGCTAGCTAGATCTTACATCTTAAGTTAACCCATTTCTATAAATCTACACCTTGCCACGTGGCTCGTGGCTTACCGGTATCCTTACATCTTGCTTCTCTTGGCAGTGTTGGTGGCTGGCAGTGGTGGTGGCTGGCAGCGTCTCCTGACTCAGCCTTCCACTTCCCAGAAGTCTCCTCTCTGCTTATCCTGCCTATACTATACTTCCTGCCTGGCTACTGGCCAATCAGCGCTTTATTTATCAATCAATCAGAGCAACACATTCACAGCATAGAGAAAGACATCCCCAGCAGAAGACAGACCCGGAGAGACCAGATCCTGGGAGAGCCGACCCTCAGGGGAGAAACCCTGAGGGGACAGACCGTGAGAGATCTCCAAGCCTCACCCTTTTATTTTACGGGTTTACATCAATAGCACAGACACTGTCTGAGCTCACATATTAAGTGTGGCGCGGGGATAGGATCGTTCATTACTCCGGCCCTCTTTCCACGGATCTGCCTTCACTTTCTGAATGCACAGGAGGAACCTAAGGGTGTCTTTGAACTTTAAAAGCGGGTAAGCGGCAGCTGTAACTGAGATGGAGAGAGTTTGCCTGGGACTCAGTCCCCAGCACCGAGGTGGAAAATCTAGAAGGGAGAAGTACATCATTGTTTTGATAGCTGTACTGAATTCCTGTGAAGGGTGTTCCTTGGAGGTGTGCTGTGCCCACCAACATGGCTGTCTGTGGTAGCCCAGATGCTTAGATGTGTTTTAAAACTGAATAGCAGTCGGCAAAAGGAAACTCATACAAAGTCTGCAGCAAGGTCCCCTGGGCACGGGGATGCAGGGCTCTAGTAACAGCGCTTAAGAGGGTGAAGTGGAAGATCACTTTCAATGGAAACATTGATAGGGATGAGAAGACTTGAGAGGAGGTTACCCTTGGGGGTCCACTGTACTGATTTTCCTACCTTCTCTTCGGTGACCTCTAGGCTCCTTTCAGGCACATGCGAGGAGGGCTCCTTCAACGGGTCCTTGCTCTGCTCTGAGCCTCCCCTTGCAGAATGCGAGCACCTTTCCTGCCTCTTGCTGAGGCCTTCTCTGTCCTAGGAGGCCTGGCTTTGTATGCAGCACAGGGAAGGTAACCATGAGAAGAGGGGATTTCAGAAATTAGGGGTCATGTTTAAATGAATAATAGAGCGCTGGGCGGCTGGCGGGGCCAGTACTTCCCTAGCATGCGCGAGGCCTGGGGTTCAGTCCACAGCTCGGTTATGGGGTAACAACAAACAGAAGAGTCACTTGGCCTTGAGTTGCTGAGAAATGGGGAAGCAGGACGAGCAGGAATCAAGCGGGGATTTTAGCAGAGGGAACAGGCTAGGGAATCAGTGTGACTGGAACCTTGTAAGAAGTTTCCTTAAAATGTGAGAATAATTTTGCAGGGGGATGTTTATATAAAAACAAATCTAAGGAGAAACTAACTCAGGCACAGGAATGGAAATGTCACTGGGTTCCCAGCAGGAATGAGCTCACAAGTTAAAGGGGGCAGGGTGCTCTCCAACTCTGAAATGTATTTTTAAAGGCCCCTTTGGGTTTAAATTGGCTCCAGGAAGAAGCCAGGCCCCTCCCCCAGGGGAGGTATCATTGCAAATGTGAACAGAAGAGCCTTGAGGCACTCTGTGTCCAATGGGGGTAGCAGGTGTAGAGGGCAAAGGGCCTGCCAGAAAGGTTTTGTTCATGGCGGTCTCAGTGACAAATTCTGCCAAATTTTGAGATCAAATGTTTGGAATCTGAGGAACTCCCTTTAAGGCCTCTTTTTATCCTGTTTTCCCAGACACTAAGTCCACATGACTGATGTCACCAGCAGAGCTCACAAAGCATGCCCAAGTTTTTTTGACTGGCAACCTTGGGAACCAAAACCAGCATGGTGTGTGGGTTTGCTGCCTAAGCAGTTGAAGATATTGCCTGCTACAAGCAGCAGGAGGGCCACTTCAGAGCAAGGGGATTAGCTTCTGGAGACCCAGTATAATGCTTTTTTTTTTTTTTTTTTCTTGGTTTTTCAAGACAGGGTTTCTCTGTGTAGTTTTGGTGCCTGTCCTGGATCTCGCTCTGTAGACCAGGCTGGCCTCGAACTCACAGAGATCCACCTGCCTCTGCCTCCCGAGTGCTGGGATTAAAGGCATGTGCCACCACCGCCCGGCCAGTATGATGTTTTTTATCATAAACGCAAATCATAAATCAACTTGCAAGTATAAAACTAGCTTCAGATATAGAGTTGGTGTGGTGGCTCACACCTACAGTCCCAGTATTCTGGAGCTGGAAAAAGGAGGACAGTGAATTTGAGGCTAGCCCGGACTCCATGGTAAGACTCTATCTCAAGAGAAGAAAAAAAAAAAAAAAAAAAAAAAATGACAACCGGGGATGTACCTTGGTGGTAGAACATTTGATTAGCATGTGCGAGGCTCTGGTTTTGGGGTTTACTCCCAGCACTGCCGTGTGTGTGTGTGTGTGTGTGTGTGTGTGTGTGTGTGTGTGTGTGTGTGTGTGTGATACTGAGCACAGGAAGACCAACTTCCCCAGGCACCACACAAGCTCTAAGCCTCAAAACAGTCTGTACACCTGTCAAGACTATCAAATGCAAAGAGACCCAGAAAGATGTTGCCTCCCCCACCCCCCACCCCCAGATAGGACCCCAAGGGCCTTGGGGACCCTGGACACTGGAGTTAAGGGACTGATAGGGAACATCTCTTACAGGTGTTGTAATTTCAGGGAACTCTTAACTTCCCTTCTGCAGAACCCACAGCTTCCTCTCCCTCGCAAGTCTGTTCCTGAAGCTTCTATTTGCTCTGGACTG
Source organism: Peromyscus californicus insignis (assembly GCF_007827085.1). Taxonomy (NCBI): domain Eukaryota; kingdom Metazoa; phylum Chordata; class Mammalia; order Rodentia; family Cricetidae; genus Peromyscus; species Peromyscus californicus. Next base: position 17,518,715 of record NW_026294534.1, on the reverse strand, counting down.
CCTTTGGCCACTGAGCTTTAGGAAAACAGCTAGACATGATGTACCTTGGGAGGTAGAGATGGGAAAATCAGGAGGTCAAGGTCACCCTCAGCTACATAAGTTTAGAACAGCTTGGACCTTAATCCCAGCACTCGGGAGGCAGAGGCAGGTGGATCTCTGTGAGTTCAAGGCCAGCCTGGTCTACAGAGTGAGTTCCAGGACAGGCTCCAAAGCTACCCAGAGAAACCCTGTCTCAAAAACAAAACAAAAGAAACAAACAAACAAAAGAACAGCTTGGACCACATGAGATTTCACACAGACTCCCCCACAGAAGTCCAGAGTATTCGTTGCAAGCCCATGGTGAAGTTCAGCTTGTACGCACAGCCTCTGGTTGAGTCTTCAGTGGCTTCCTGTTATCAGACCTTCAAAGTCCTTCTGCCCTCCCATCCTTGGGGTGGCAAGCCTCGCTCCCCTGTAAGCTTCTAGGGACAGTCAGAGTCAAGCCACTCGGGACCACAAGTCTGGGAATTGGAACCAAGTGAATGAACACTGTCCTTTGCCGAGATAAGCAAAAGAACACTGGACCGCTCTAAGCCACCTTAGCTGTGGTTCTCAAGATGCACCCGGCCTGGCAGAGGCGGCTGCCTGGAAACGTCAGAAACGCCTATTGGGTTTCTGCTTATTTCTACTTCAGGAAGTTATCTCATGAGCACATCTGCAGAAGATAATGGGTTTGACTGTGGCATTCCCGGACATCACGTGACCTGAACTCATGGTATCCATGGCTCCCTTCCGTCTTTCCCTCCCATCCCTAGAAACACACACTCTTGAAACCCTCTCTTGTGTACTGGGTCAGAACCTGGTGTCGGAACAGAGCGCAGTTCTGAGGCAAGTGGTTTCAGAGCCGCTTCCCTCTGGTGTCACATGTTCCAAGAAGCGGCATGCGGAATGAATGGGTCACTGGGCTCAGAGGATTGCTTTGGGGGTATTTTTGTTTGTTTGTTTCTTACACACACACACACACACACACACACACACACACATGCTTCCCCTTTGGGTGTTCTGAGGCAAGATCTATGAAACCTAGGCTGTTTCTCCTGTTTTCAGCCCCCAAGTGCTGGGATTACAGGAAGGTACCACCACAACCTGCCTTGTTTTTGCTAGAGACAGAGAGAGAGAGAGACAGAGAGAGAGAGCCAGCCTATCAATGTTGCCACCAAGCAACTTAGACTTGAAACTATTATCATTTAAAAAATGAAAACCTAGCAAATGTTTTCAGCGGTGGAGCATGTACTCTGTGCGTCCCCTGAGCGGGGAGAGGGGGGCAAGCAGCAGCCTGTGGTGGGAGCTGCTGCCAGAGGCATCACGACCATCATCGTGAAAGGCTGTTTGTGATAAACTAATTATCAATAGTCACCTGTAAGGATCTCCAGCCTCACAAATATATACAGTTGCTCTGTGTCCATTGAAAACAAAAACGGTACATGACCATATGCCCAACAACTGAGGAGGCCGAGGCAGGAGGATAAACTGCTAGAGGCTAGACCAAGCCACCTGTCTCATAACACCGCCTTCAGGCAGACAGCGGTGGCGCTCACACAGAGACTCCACAGGGCCCGCTGTAGGACTCATTTTGTATGTCATAAAGCTGCTGGTCACAAGCGACTTATTGTCTGGTTTAGTCAAGACTTGAGCAGAGGACAATCACAGTCACCCAGTGCGACAGCATCAGAGGCGACATCTTGAGCAGGGTAAGTGGGCCTTGTAGACTCTAGAGTTTTCCTTCAGGACCAGGAGTAGCAGGAGAGCGAGACAGAGACAAGGGGTGTGTGTGTGTGTGTGTGTGTGTGTGTGTGTGTGTGTGTGTGTATGTATATATGATAGACAAAGACAAAGAGACAGAGAGATGTGACAGAGACAGACAGACCAACCCTGGGTCTCTCTGGAGCTTTGCTCTCTCTCATTCACGGCCCAGAGTTTTCCTTCTCCGATTAACGGCACTTATGTTTAATGGATGTATAGGGTCACCTACCTCACTCCCATTTCCCTTCTCTCCTAACCTAACAGTTTTCCAGCCTGTTTTTCAGAGACCGCCCCCCCCCCCCCCCCCCCCCCCCCCGCAAAGGGACGACCAAGTCTATCAGACCCAAATAAAGCCAAAGATTCCCGGTAGAGACTCCCATGACGGACATGCCTCACCCCCATTGGACTGCAGGTCACCCGGAAGGCAGGAGCGCGTATGGCCCGCCCTCTGAGGTCACTGCGGACTTCATACTGTAGAGTGGTCACTCAGAATGTGGGTCTCCTGGGTTTGTCCCCCGTGGCTGGGCATCCGGAGCTCCAAGCCCCCTCATCTGCCTCACAAGGAGATCTTGAGATGATGGTAACTCCCGCGTGAGCACGCGACACCAAGAGAAAGAGAAGGCCTGTGCTATAAATACAGCCACTGCCCTACCCGCTCCTCAGCCCCCCAGACCATCGGTGCCAGCAGCCGCTGGTCAAGGCTTAGCACAGACACAAGGTCAACCGTAGACACTGTCCCGGCCATAAATACTCCTGGAGAGCTTTAGTCAGAGACGAGGAAGCAGGAGGCGGCGGAAGAGATGGGGGGGTGGGGTGGGAAGAAAGCTGGCAGCCAGGTAGGGTTCAAGCATCCACCGTGGAATATTTTACTTATTTTTTTTAAACCTATTTTCCTCTAGAAATGAAAAACCCATGGGATGAATGAAGAGAGGAGGGCATAAGGACAGTTCTCTCTGTCTCTCTCTCTGTCTCTCTTTGTCTCTGTCTCTCTCTCTTTCTCTCTCTCTCTCTTACACACTCGCAAACAAAACACCAAACCACCTCTTTTCAAAGGAGCTGGTGGTGTTAGCCTGATCCTTAGGCTACAGATCGCTCTCCAGTTCTCAGCTCAAACAAGGCAGGAGCTGGCACCACCCGCTGTCCTGAATCTGTTGTCTTAGACACCCTGACACCTCTCAGGTGACGGGAAGGGACCGCAGGGCTCCTACATCCACACCGCCAGGAAATGGCCTAGTCGCTGGCATCCTTGCAAACGTGGACCAATCAAGCCGCGAGGTTGACTTGTTGGAAAGGCCAGGTCTGTAAGGTGCGGGGGGGTGGTGGGGTGGTGGCGGTGGTCTTGGGGAGCCCTCCTGTTGGGCTGGCACACTTTGGGCAGCTGCAGGCTGCTGGAAACGAAGGGAGGAGCTGTGCTGGAGACATGAAAAGCTCCTCTGCGTGGGAGCGAGTTGCCTACCAGCACTGTACCTAAATAAAGAAGGCCCCCGTGTGCCGATGACGGTGCCACCAAGCTGAGCGTCTGTCTTTTCACCAGACCGAGGGAGGACAGGGGTGGAGAGACTCTACTGTCACACCAGGGACAGCTTCCAGAAGTGCTTGGATGATTCATCGGGTCCACAGGCACACCAGAAACAGTTTAAATATGGGTGCTGGGAGTGGTCAGATGTCAGCTCACAAAAGCCGGAACATTAGGTATACAGAGTTGTTGGACCCCATGCAACTAATTCTGTCCTCTACTGTGGACTTTAAAAATTATTTTTACTTATGTATGTGTGTATGGTGTGTGTTGTGTGTGTTGTGTATGGGTGTGCACGTGTGTGTGTGTGTGTGTGTGTGTGTGTGTGTGTGTGTGTGTGTGTGTGTGTGAAGGCCCACGTAAAGGTCAGAGGACAACTTGGGGTATCATCTCTTATCTTCCATCTTGCTTTGAGGCAGGGTCTCTCTTGTTCTCTACTGTGCTGTGTCCTCCAGGCTAGCTGGCTTGTGAGCTTCCTGGGGATGCTCCTATCCCCACCTCCCATCTTGCCTCAGGAGCGGTGGGACAGATGCATGCTATCACATCCACTTTTACCTGGGTTCCAGGCATCAGAACTCAGGTCTTCGGGTTTGTGGGACAAGCGTTCCCCTGCTAAGCCATCTCCTCAGCTCCTTAATACAGGTTCCTTCTTCGGTGAAACTTCCAGTGACTTACCTAAAATGAGCTATTACTAATTATAAAAGAAGGCAACAAAAATAAACAAAAACCCATATTATTTGAGGGGTGTGGTCATGAAAAAACAGATCACCTAATTGGATATGGCCACGGATGTAATTAACATCAGATCTGCCATAGTTTGGAATTTGAATGTCCTCCACATGCCCAAGTATTGAATACGTGGTCCAGCTGTAGCACTGCTTGGAAGTGGTAGAGTCTTTAGGAGGTGGAAGCCTCATGGAGGGGAGTTAGGTCATAAGGGTGTACCTTTAAAGGGAACACTGGGACCCCAGCCCCTTCCTGTTCCTCTCTGGGTTCCTGACTGCCGTGGGATGAGCAGACTGCTCTGTCACACACCCCAGCAGAACTGAGCAGTGCTGTTACAGGCCCCAGGCCAACTGACCACAGCCTGGAAGCTTCTGTCTGTGAGCAGACAGACCTTTCTTCTTGTTAAGTCGCTTAAGCTCAGGGATTCTGCAAGAGTTACAGCGAGCCAGTTAACAACAGCTTTATCGACAGCTGTTTTACTTTTTAAAACCAGGCTTTTGGCTCTGGGTTGCAGGATGAACGGGTGTCTAGAGCTGACATGCAGAGCAAAGATTTGGAGCCCAGCCCTCCCACTGCCTGCTCCTCATTTGGCACCGTTTTAGAGGCAGGGTAAGGCGGTAGGAGGACAATTGATTTGACAGTCCATGCCACTTCTTGCACGCAGACACAGAGAACTGTGTGGGACACTCAGGAGGCCCTGAGGAGTTGGGTTCCCAGCACCGCAGCAGACAACAAGGACATCCGTCACACAGAAGAACTGAGCCACAGGGGCAAAGCTACAGACCCGATTCTCCTCAGCCTTTGGAGATGCAGAGTCCAGTCTTTCAGGAAAGAGCAGGCAAGTGGGGATGGAAGAAAGCCACCCTGCCTTCAAAGACTTCAGGTCCATGGCTATCTCCACATGACTGTAAGGGCTGATCAATCACGTGAGGCTGGAGCTACGGGGGTCTGGACTCCATGTGATGTGGTGTCTAATCCATATTAAACATCTTGCTGAGATATAAAAAGCCAAACCATCAGTTAATCAAGCCACAGATGTTTTGTACAATTTTGCTATCACCAAAAAGTTCTGTTCTGAAGATAAGTGTGTGTGTGTGTGTATGTGTGTGTGTGTGTGTGTGTGTGTGTGTGTGTGTGTGTGTGTGTGTTGAGGTTGGGTAAGTTAATAAATAAATATATAGACATGAGCTTAATGACTCAGAACTATAATCTTGGCTACTGGGGAGGCTGAGGCAGGAGGATTGCAAATTCAAGCCTAACACAGATGCTACCAAGGGCTAGAGGTACAGCTCTGTGGTGGACAGGGCCTGCTGAGCTTGTGTGATAGACAATCAGGAACTACCCCAGCCCGCCCAGCAGCCCAGCAGCAAGACACAATAGTTCTGCTCTCTAGAGTGTGCTCCATGGTTTAGCAAACAGCAGGTGCCTCTCTGGTTCTCCAGGTCAGATTCCTCCCACTCATTTCTGACCAGCCGCTGAACAGGCAGAGTGAGCAAGCACCCCACACTCATCTCAAAGAGGGAACTCTGAGCACCTGGAAATCATTTTCAGACTGTCTTAAGTTCATCTTCGTTTGTGGCGCCCCCTGCCTGTGATAAGCAGACACAGCATTGACCTTCAGTATCCGCATTGGAAGACTTCGGAAGAAGTCCACAATGCTTCGCTGCCTGCTACTTATTACAGATCACCTGATTATTTACTTACTGATTTCTTTTTGCCTGATTACAGACGCTTGGCTTATCCTCTTGTGATGTATTACACATTGAAGTGCCAGCTGATGAATTAATTTCTTCTGTGAGCTCTTTCTCAGATATTAGGAACATAACTATTCTCTTCCTTCTAGAAACTCACCATAGTCCTGATATTGGCCACCATGTGCTTTTTAAAATTTTTTTATTTATTATTTATTTATTAAAATCTTTTAAATTTATTTTATATGCATTGGTGTTTTGCCATGGGCATCCGGTCCCCTGGAACTGGAGTTACAGACAGTTGTGAGGTGCCATGTGGGTGCTGAGAATTGAACCCAGGTCCTCTGGAAGAGCAGCTGGTGCTCTTAACCATTGAGCCATCTCTCCAGCCCGCCCCCCCCCCGGGGGGCTTTTTTTAAAAAATTGATAAAATAATTACACATACTTATGAGGGTCAGTGAGAAAATCTGATGCTTGTACGTATGCATAACGGTAAGTCAGGGTCATTAGCATTTATACTACCGCTTCATTTAATTTTTGGTTTTTTTCTTTTGGTTTTCCAAGGCAGAGTTTCTCTGTGTAGCCCTGGCTATTCTGGAACTTGCTCTGTAGACCAAGTTCAGAGATCCCAAACTCAGAGATCCACCTGTCTCTGCTGGAATGAAAGGTGTGCACCACCACTGTCCAGCAGCATTACCCTTCTTTGAACACTCATCGTATCTACTGTGTACTGCAGCCTCCCTCTGTGCCTGGGAACAATCACTTCCTGGTTTCTCCCACCTTCGTTCCACAGCACTGAGCACTGAGCAGCGGGAGGCTGTGATGGGTCGTGGGCAGACTCCAGCAGTCCTGCGTGAGGCAGCTGGCGGATCCTTTGCACCACCCGTTCCTGGGTGAGCTCCCTGCCCCATGGGGACATGTGGTGGTGGGGACATTTCAGGGCCAGGCGAGATTGGCTGAGAAGTGACAGCTCCTGCCCCATATATACTGCCACCCACTTGACTCCTTTCCCAGTTCCATCTGTGACTGTGGGGGAGACTGGTGATGTCGGTGCCAGCAGCCCAAGGCCAGGTAGGTCGGCTCTGTGTATCATCTGACACGTTACAATCTTCACCACAAGCATCAGAGCCTTGCTCCTTTGCAAGAACCACCCCACTCAGTGTAGTCTTAACATGCGAACTGGGGTCTCCGTGCCAAGTGCAAGGGAGTACGTATAAGGGGGAGCGTCATGTGTGCGCTGCCAAGCTGCTGTCCAGGGATGAGGGGGGTTTGGGAGTTCTGCCCGCTGTACAGTGAGTGTACAGGGAAGATGCCAGGAGGGGGTGGTCCTCCTAGGCATCAGAAAAGACTCCATGCTTTTGGCATTCTGTCTTGGAAGAGGAAGGGCTTGGGTCTGCCTATGCCTAGAAAGGTGTATCACCGGAGAAGTCTTGGTGGAATACGCTGGGCTACCGAGAAAACAGTGGAAGCATGGGGGTGAGGATCTTTGGACCAGGCAAAGTAATCCCATGGTTTCTGTAGGTAAATGGCTGTAGCTGGAAGTTTTTAAACCCCAGAGACCCAGCATTAGGTTGTTGCTGTAGGAAAATCAGGCTGGTGGCCACACAGCAGAATGGCGGGGGTAGGAAAAAGTCCAGGGAGATGCACCATTCTCTTGAAAACCTTCCAAGAGCTTAAGGGGAAAATCAGAGGCCAGGGTCAGGTCTGTCACAGCAACACCCCACTATCCTGATACCAACTTGTCTTAGTTAGCGTTACTATTGCCATGATGAAACACCATAACCAAAACAACTTGGGGAGGAAAACTAACATGCCTTAGTTCCTGGTTTCCATCCTTGGTGCCACAGAACCAGGAAACAAATCAGAAGAAAACCCAGATTGCTCCTTGTTTCTCGGCATCGCTTTCTCCGCGCTCTTATGCGTCACCTTCCCTTGGGGGCAATGCTTCCAGTCCCGAGACCTTTGTCAGTCTTTCAAAGGCAGCTAGCCCCAGGACCTTTGCACTGGCTGCTGCTCTGGGTTGCAGCTTACCCTTGGGTGTTTTGCTCTGACTTTTCTTCTCCAGTAGTTATACCCAGCCTCAGCTTTGACCTCACCTTCTCAGGATGACAACCAAGTCCTTCACGTCACCTTTGGACACTGCAACTGTGAGGTTTTCACTATCCCCCTCCCCCCAAGTGCGATTCATAGGTGGGAGGTCATCTGTTATCTTATTCCTCAGTATGTCCCGAAGCCCTAGGTGTGAGGATATGGGGACAGTAAGATCCTGAAATAAGAGGGGTAGGTGGGAGGAGGGGAGAGACACGCAGCAGGGAGGATCTGTGGTGCGTGGGGCCTTGCAGGGTGTGGGTGGTGAGAGAGGAGGAGGCACTGGGGTCTCTTGCTTGGGTAGCTGGCTGTGTCTGTATTGAATAAGGAGTGTGGGAGAGCTGGGTGTATGGGGTCTAGCCAGGGATGTTAGTTTCAGGTATCTTAAGCTGGGAACATCCCAAAGTGGTAGACATGAGGCGGCGTGTTGAATAGTTTTCTGTCGACTTGACACAAGCTAAAGTCATCTGAGAGGAGGGAGCCTCAATTGAGAAAATGCTTCCATAAGATTCAGGTGTTGGGCATTTTTTAAAATTGCCAATTGATGGGGAGGGCTCAGCCCATTGTGGGTGTTTCCATCCCTGGGCTGGTGGTCCTGGGTTCTATAAGAAAGCAGGCTGAGCAAGCCATGGGGAACAAGCCAGTAATCAGCACTCCTCTGTGGCCTCCGCATCAGTTCCTGCCTCCAGGTTCCTGCCCTGTTTGAGTCCCTGTCCTGACTTACTTCATGATGGACTATGATGTGGAAGTGTAAGCTGAATAAACCTTTTCCTCCTCAAGTTGTTTTGGTTATGGTGTTTCATCATGGCAATAGTAACGCTAACTAAGACAAGTTGGTATCAGGATAGTGGGGTGTTGCTGTGACAGACCTGGCCATGTTATTTTAGGGAAGATTGTGGAAGGACTTGGGACCTTTGGGCTAGAAAAGCCATTGAGTGTTTAAAGCTTGGGGAGCTGTTCCGTGGGAACTTGGAAGATAAGAACGTTGAGAGCAATACAGACCATGGAGGCTTGTGAATTCCAGAGGGAAGTTTGAGAGTCACTTAAAGACTGATCAGGGCTGTTTGCTATTTTGATTTGAGAATCTGTGGTTCTGGTTAGCTGGGGCTGAAGAATCAGCTGTGATTAACAAGAGACCAGAACTACTGATATAAAACCTTTGCTTTACTGGGACAGTTGAAGTGACTCACCTGGAGCTAAGAAATGAGTGGTGATTAAGAAGAGACCAGCATCGCTGAGGTGAAATCTTCGGAGAGTTTTTCCTGAGAGCCAGAACACAGAAGCTGTGTCCCAGAGGCAGCTGGGTTGTACCTTGTACTTGCACCTGAACTTGGGATCATAGGCGTCGCCCAGGTGGTACTGGTACATGAAGGGGTCATGGAGAGCAGCTGAGACTTGACACCGTGGGGCAGGACTGAAGTCGCTGAAGAGAGCCCAGGAAAGGCTATTGGTACAGCCCAGTGGCGCAAGAGTCCCCCAACATTTTGGAGATGCCAGAACCATGGGATGACCACCAAGAACAGTAGCAGAGGTGGAGTGGAGCCTGCCAGAGTTTGGAAGAAATGTGTGTGCTGCAGAGGGCGGAGCTGGAGAAATGACCCTGGCCCTTGGGAGGAGCCCAGAAAACAGTGAGTGAGTCCCAGATATTGGGCATTGAATTATTTACACTGTTGGAATTCGGTTTTGCTTTGCGCTGATTGTGACTATGCCCTGGTTTTTGCCCCCTGAAGGAAGGTAGTATTTCACTTATTTTTGATTTTATAAGAGCCCATAGTTGAGAGAATGAATTTTGTAAGATATTTTAAATTTTAAAAGAGACTTTAGATTTTTAAAGTGTTTGAATTTTAAAGTGAACTTCTAAAGACTATGGGGACTTTTAAAGTTTGTAACATGTTTTGTACTGTGGTGTTGATGTTAATGTATGATCTTGAGGATGACCAAGGAAGGAATAGTTGTGGTTTTATAGTGTTATGTTTGTGTGTCAAGTTGACAAGGGGTCAGTTGTGCTGGATAGTTTCATGTCAACTTGACACAGGCAAGAATCATCTGAAAGGAGGGAACCTTACTAAAGAAAATGCCTCCATAAGATCAGGCCATAGACAAGCTCACAGGGCATTTTTCTTAATTAGTGATTGATAAAGGATAGCCCCGGCCATTGTGGGTAGTCTCATCCCCTAGGCTGGTGGTCTTGAGTTCTATAAGAAAGCAGGCTGAGCAAGCCACGAGGAGCAAGCCAGTAAGCAGCACCCCTCCATGGCCTCTGCATCAGCTCCTGCCTCCAGGTTCCTGCCCTGCTTGAGTTCCTGTCCTGACTTCCTACAGTAATGGACTACAATGTGGCCGAGTAAACCAAATAAACCCTTTCCTCCTCAAGTTGCTCTGGTCATGGTGTTTCATCACAGCAATAGAAACCCTGATAGGGACCGGCAGTGAGATGTGGTATCTAGAGTACAGGAAGAGACTCAGGCTCAGCAGACCCCTGAGAGTGGTTATTGAGAGGCCACAGGAAGGAGGGAAGTGATGTCCCTCCATGACCATGACTGGGCCTGGATCTCTGGAGTGGTCTGTCTGGTTTTTGTTTTTTGTTTTGTTTGTTTTTTGCTTTGTTGTTGTTGGGGTTTTGTTTGTTGGTTGGTTGGTAGCTTTCCCAGTCATGGCTTGTGCAGGGGCCCCAAGAGCAGTAACTCAGGGCAGAGTATTCACAGAGGCCTGAAGACACTTCCCCTTGCCTGGCCTCTGGCAGGAAAAGAAAAGGCCTAGCCTTGGGGCCAATCAGGGGAGTATGTGCCGGACAGCTGCTCACCCTGGGCCTGGGGCAGGACCTGCTCGGTACAGTGTGTGCTGGAGAGCCAGGAGCCAAGCCTCTCCGAACACACAGGGTCTGCTCAGAAGAGTCTCCCACCAGAGCATAGGCCTCTTGAACACTAGGCACGGATAGCCCTGTGTTGGTGATGAAGAGGGTGTATTTTCAATGTCAATAGATTAAACTCATTAATGAAGAAAAGAGAAATGGTTTCTATTGGAATAATAGTAATAAGCTCTAAAAATGCTGAAGTTGGCTTTTTTCCCCTTCAGGGTTCCTTTTGGTTAACAATCGTGCCCACGTCAGCGTTCTCATTTCAAGTTAAGTAAGGGCTTATCTCCAAATACAGGTCCATTGTGAGGTGCGTGCTGGATATGAATTTCCAGGTAGAGAACACCAGTTAGCCTAGAATACATCTGTGTGATTTTTTTCTCTCCTGCATTTCCTACCCTAATCTTTGGAAAGAGTTCAAGAGTGCAAGCCATTGAATCAAAAACACAAAAATGTCCTGAAGGCTCTTAACAATTAGTTTCTGGGGTTGGGGATTTAGCTCAGTGATAGAGCGCTTGTCTAGCAAGCGCAAGGCCCTGGGTTCGGTCCTCAGCTCTGGAAAAAAACAAATTAGTTTCTCCAAATAATTTGATAACTGTGTTGCAACAGATGGCTTAAACAGTAATGCATACTTACTTCTAATCATGTGTCTATGTGTGCCTTCGGGGATGTGTAGAGGCCAGAACTTGAGAGCTGGAGTTCTGGGTGGTTTTGAGCAGCCTGACTTAGGTGTGGGGTGCTAAATGCAGGTCCTGTGGAGGAGCAGCATATGCTCTGACCCACCGAGCCAGCTCTCCAGCCCCCTTAAACTTAAACATCAGTGAATGAACCAACCAAAGGCTCCACTCAGCCACACAACAGGCGCATCCCCCAGTGACAGAGCTCCAAAGGCTTCAGATACTGGCTGAGAGTGAGGCCGGCCTGTCCCCAAACAGATTCTATGCTCTCTGGGGTGACATGGGGGCCCTTTTGGTAGCTGCTCCCCAATCCTGGGCATGCAGTGTTTCATTGGGGTCTTGAATTTCATTGGCTTCTCTTGTGAGCCGTCCCCAGATGACCCCATTGCTGTACCTTCTGGCTTTGATTCAAATGCCATCTTCTTTTTCCTTTTTTTTTTTTTTTTTTTTTTTTTTTCCGAGACGGGGTTTCTCTGTGTAGTTTTGGTGTCTGTTCTGGAACTCACTCTGTAGCCCAGGCTGGCCTCGAACTCACAGAGATCCGCCTGCCTCTGCCTCCCGAGTGCTGGGATTAAAGGCGTGCGCCACCACCACCGCCCGGCCAAATGCTACCTTCTTAATGAGACATTTTTCTTTATTTCTTGTAACCCTCCTATTTCAACTTCTCAGTGCGGAATCTGGCTCCCCCTTTCCTGCTATATTTTTCCATCTTAGCACTGGGTAGTTTCTAATATTCCATAGACATTTAGCCATCTTTCCATCACTATAGCAAATACCAGAGACGGTGAACTTAGGGAGAGCAGGTTCCTTTTTCCGCACCGTCTGGGAGACGTCTGAGCATGGTCTTTTTCCCCCCTTGTTGCTTTCAGGCCCATCATGGCGTAGAGGGTGTGGTAGGACGAAGACACTTGAAAGAGAGGACGAGGAAGAGCCCAGGGTCCCAGCATGCTCTTGAAGAGCATGGCCTTGATGGCTTAAAACCTCCTCTCTGGTTTCTCACTAAAGGTGTGCGCCACCACCACCCACCCAACCCTGTTCCATTACTTGTTTGGTTCATTTCTCTGTGTGTGGTGAACATGTTTCTCTCTCTGTCTCTCTGTGTGTGTCTGTGTCTCTAAGTGTCTGTCTGTGTCCCTGTCTCTCTGTGTGTCTGTGTCTCTGTGTGTCTCTCTGTGTCTCTGTCTCTCTGTCTCTCTCCCACTTTTAGGAAAGACTAAGTCCAAACCGACTTCTATCCCATTTCTTCTCTCCGACCTTCACACTTTCAAATTGTCACATGGCTTACCCAAGGTACCGCAGGAAACTAGTGATGACCGCTGAGGAATCCAAGCCTGTCTCCTGCGCCACTGATCCTTCCTGCCACCATTCTGAAGCTAGAGTGTTGCTGTCCCTTAAGAATCAGCCCAGTAGCTCATAGAGCCAGCCTGCTGGTTGAATGTGGGTTAATGAAGCTTTTGAAGCAGGATGCTCAGAAGGTCACCCAGCCAAGTACAGCCTTTCCAAATCCCTTTCTGAAATTGCCAAGGAGGGAGAAGATTCAAGCATGCGTGTGTTCCATCATTTTTTTAATTCCTCACTAATCCTGAGCCGGCCTTCCTAAGATTGCCTTAAAAGGCAATGGCTTGGGTGTACAGGATGTTTTAAAGTTATTTCAGCTGCATGGATTTGTAGGTAGCAGTGTGATGGCTTTACAGATTTGCAGACTTTGTACCGATCAATAGGGTAGGTAGCTCACATTCCACTATTCTTATGACTATGCAGTAAATGGACAGGTGATATTTCACTCCATGTACACAGCATGCACTGACCAGGTCGGGGCACTTTACATTCCATTTCTCTATCTTTAGTTTACTTTGGAAGCCCTGAAGGGTTTCTCTTCCAGTTACTCATAAAATATGTAATAGGCGATGGTGAGCTACAGTCGCCCACCGTTTCAGAATAGAATACGCTGACACTGGGGGAAACCGGGCTGTCTGAATAGACTGGAGCATCCTCCTGAAGGTTCTCGGGGCGCATGAGAAGCTTGTGGGTGAGAATGGGGGGAGGGGGAATGGAGGGCTGCAGTCCCATGCAAGCTGACCAGTTGTGATGAAACCCAGCTATACTTTTGAGTGTGGTTATACAAGGACCCAAGAAACTAACTCAAGATAGCTTCAAACCCATGAACCTCCTGCCTCAGCTTCTTGAGTGCTAGGATTGCAGGTGTGCACGACCACTCCTGGCAAGTACCAAACTTTGAATGTTGCGGTCTTGTTTTAGTTGTGAAAGACTTGTCTTTTCCCATGGGAAATGCTATGGACCATGTCTTGCCATGCCCTCCACGAAGGGGCCGGGGGTGGGGCTGGCTCATCTCTCACCTCATCTCCTGCACAGTTTTCGCTGTGTGTTGTGCTCCGACAAGGCCTTTGTGCTGCAGCCTTCCAGGGGAAGCTGGCACTGAGGAGGCCTCCACTTGGTCTCCCTCACTTAGGACCCTCCTCCCCACGATCCTGTGGGGATCACTCCATGCCTGCACGTAAGGCCCCAGCGCGACTGCCGTGGCTCGCCCCACGCCTACACACCTGGTACCTCCTGTGCTGAGCTCTTTCCTCAAGACATCTCATCTTTTATCCATCGATTGATTGATTTGCAGCACTCGGGACTGAACCTAGGTCTTTGTCCCCATATTAGGTGAGTGATCTACCGCAAAGCTGTATCTTTTTCCTCTCTTAACATTTTGTTTTGACACAGGGTCCCATTAAGTTGCCCGGGCTGGCTTGCGCTTGCTGGAACCCTTGTAGGGTTTCACTGTTCAAAGCCTCTTAGCCTCCAAGTAGCCAGGCTCATAGGCACGTGCTACATTGCCTGATTGCACTGCATATTTTATTTTATTAAAGAAATTCTTACAGGGATATAACGTATGTTGAGCACACCCTCCCTTTTCCAGCTCCGTCCTTTCTCCTATTTTTAAAAGAGATGGTTTTGTTTTAATATGCGTCTGAGTGTGTGCCAGCATGGATGTGTGTCCACCATGTGTGTGCCTGGTGCCATGGAGGCCAGAAGAGCGCATGGGATTCCCTGACACTACAGTGACTGACGGCTGTGAACTGACATGTAGGTTCTGGGAAGTGAACTAAGGTTCTCTGTGAGAGCAACAGGTGCTGTTAACCACTCAGCCATAGTGCCAGCCCCCATCTTTCCTCCTGTTAATCCGCTTTGTTCCCCGAGATAATTTTGCTTCCACTTGGATTTAATATATACATACTTGATTTTATGAGACTGTATAAAAGCTAGGAACCGTAAACGAGAGAGAACATTCGCGGCGTTTTTTAAAGTACACTGCCCTCTGTTCCTCTCTCTTCTTGCTACATTTGAATTCATGGTGCTACACTAATGCTGCTTACTAGTTTCCTTGTCTGCGGAAGCCCCCGGGAACAGAGCGGGGACTGTCTTCCTCCGTGCTCGTCCTGAACGCTTGCAGCAAGGCTTGCCAAGGAAGGCCCTCAGCAAATATCTTCTGAGTTCATGAAGAAACACGCTGAGAGGCTGGACTGGACCCACCTGGCTCAGGAAGGGCAAGCGGGCTCAGCCTAGGAGCAGCTCCAAGATGGTGTCGAGGAATGGGGGGGGGGAACTGTCCCAGGATGAGAACCCTGGGGTTATCGAGCAAGGTGGACGGCGCTCACAGGAGGGCAGTAATGTTGTGTGTACCACAGGATTGCCACCCTGGGTTATCTGCTGGGTGGCTGCAGCAGAAGCGGTCAACCATTAGCGTTAGAGGCAAAAAACGTTCCTTCTGAACAGCGACCTTGGAAAAGC
Organism: Peromyscus californicus insignis; assembly: GCF_007827085.1. Taxonomy (NCBI): domain Eukaryota; kingdom Metazoa; phylum Chordata; class Mammalia; order Rodentia; family Cricetidae; genus Peromyscus; species Peromyscus californicus. The sequence goes on along the minus strand of NW_026294534.1, from coordinate 17,503,583 downwards.
AGACCCGGTTAAATAGCCTGGGTACCCTTTCACCTCACACTTCATTCATTTGCCTGCCTGTATGAACTCATCACCAAGAGGACCATTACTTCATGGTTGGGTAAATGTCCGCAAGGCATCAAATGTCTGTTTATTTTTAAAAAAACGTAAAAGCGTATTTGTTTTCTTTGCGGTGGTGAGGATGGGACATGGGGCCCCTGACCTGCCTGTCAAGCGTGCTGCTTGAGTCCTGGACCTGGGAGGGGGAGGGGCAGTTTTACCTCCTCCCTTGTCAGCTGCTCAAGGCTCCAGGGCCCAGTGCTCAGCAGCACCCAGAGTCTCTCTCATTCTCACACAGCACTGGTCCCCACCAGTCAGGGGCAGTCTCACGCTTGCCTTGAACACAAACAAGACCTTGGCTTGCTTTGTTGGATTTCTTTTGTTGTCTCCAGCTCCCATCAAAAGTTCCCAGGAGCCAGGTGATGGTGGTATATGCCTTTAGTCCTAGCACTCAGGAGGCAGAGCCAGGCAGAGCTCTGTGAGTTCGAGGCCAGCCTGGTCTACAAAGTGAGTTCCAGGACAAGGCTCCAAAGCTACACAGAGAAACCTTGTCTCAAACAAAGCAAAACAAAATCAAAACAAAACACAAAGTTCCCAGGAAAGGCTGGAGAGATGGCTCCCTGGTTAAGACCACGGGCTGCTCTTCCAGAGGACCCAGGTTCCGTTCCCAGCTTTCACAGGGCAGCTCACAACTGTCTGTAACTTCAGTTCCAGGGAATCCTATGCTCTCTTCTGGCCCCTGTGGGCATTGCACACATGTGGTGCACAGACATAACACACAGGCAAAAAAGAACTATACACATAAATAATAAATCTTAAAGAATAAAAAAATAGAAACCATCCTAGGAAAGTTGACTTCCTGGCCACAAGCGGAAGCAGGTGGGTTAGACGCTATGGTTGGTCTACACTGGATTCACCTTCTACTTGTAGGGAATCTGTCTTCAGCTAAAGAAAAGTACTCAGCCAGAGACCTGGAGGGTAAAGGAGCATGTCAGGAGTTGGGTAGGGGACGGCACAGGCTAGCTCGGGGTCAGCTCACTAGGGCTGGTGGTGTGTGTGTGTGTGTGTGTGTGTGTGTGTGTGTGTGTGTGTGTGTAGGGAGTATGTTTAATGTGGCTATTTCTCCTCTCCCTCCTTGAGAGAATATTGTCATGTAGCCCAGGCTGGCCCAGAACTTGGAGTCCTCTCTTGTCTCAGTCTCCTGAGTAGCTGGGATTACAGGCCTTCACCACCAGACCCAGCCTGGCTGTGATGGTTCAATGTCTTTCCAGCCTTCCCTCCTTCTGCCTCACCCAATGCTAAGTCTCCAGCCAAAAGCTTTCCCTCCATAGTTACCAAAGTGAGCCACTCTGGTGAAGGAAACAACATGACTATGGTTTCCTGAGGCCCCTGAGCTTCCCGGTGAGCAGTAACTGAGCCCAGAAGCCTCTTCAGATCTCCTGCCGTGAGTGTGCGGGGGCGGGGCTGCTCTTTGCGAATGACCCCAGCTGCAGTTCATCCATATTTCAGTTCCCTGTTCAGGTCTGTTGACTGGCCCCACCCTCTGCTACCTGGTGTTGCTATTCCTCCCTGGCTGTTGAGCCAGCCTCCAGGGTGGCGCGGGTCTCTATTGTCCTGTCAGCTGTCAGCGTGTCTACCTATTGGAAACAGTCCTGACGCTGGACAATGGGTGTTAGCCTGGGAGGGGCCCGTGGCAGTCAGCTGGGGCATTCCATTTGTCAGGGAGGCAAGTTCACCTAATCTATCAGGGCATATTTTCTGATTCCGAATTCAGGGACATTTCCAGGACCTCCACGAAACCATAGTCAAAACTCTAAGGGGAGTGGCAGTCACAAGCGTAGCAAGCTGTAGGCCTCAGCTTCAAAAAGAAAAGGAGAATGAAGGAAAACAAGGTAGAGAGAGTCATTCGAGCAATTCCTTTAGCCTGCTGATCAAAACCCCAGGCCCTTTTATTCCTTATAAAATATACTGTGCTTCTGGGCCCACAGCCTGCAGAGCCCCCAGCAGCAAGGGCTTCCCTTTGCTTGCTCTCCAACCCCTCTGGTCATGGCAATTGCTGCAACAAAATACCATAGGCCGGGTCACTCACAAACAACGGACATTTCCTCCTCACAACTCTGAGAGCTGGGAAAGTCCAAGGTGGAGCGCCACCGTGTTTGATATCTGGTAAGAACTTGCTCTGCTTCATAGATGGCACCTAGCCATGTCTCCACAAAGCTGAAGAGGCGAATCTGTAGGTTCTGTAGCCATCCTCTGAGGATGCTGCAGCCGTCCTCTGTGGATGCGGTAGCTGTCCTCTGTAGATGCTCTCGCAATGCTGAGCTGATGTTGTCATCCTTTGTAGATACGGTAATCATACCCAGTTGATGGTGTAGCCAACCCCTGTAGGCGGTTTAGCCATCTTCCATAGCCATGGATTATTTTGGCTTTCTGAGCCCTCAGGTGAGGCGTTAGCTTGATTGTGTTTCAGTTTTACTTCTCTGTCCTGGATATCATGAGACTTCTTCGGGTTTATCAGAATTTACCTTCTTATGAGAAATGAGGAGATGAAATTGATGCTCAAACTTGCCTTCTATATACGTATTAGGGGGTAGATGAGGAGGCAGGATCTCACTATACAGCCCAGGCTCACCTCTGCCTCTCAAGTACAGGAATTACTGACAGGCATGTGCCAATAAGTCCAGCTCAGCTCTGATTGTTCTTACAATGAGTAATACCAATTGATGGGTACTGAAATTTTTCGCATATATGTGTGTGTGTGTAAGTATAAATACTTGTATCTAAAACATCTTATTAGAGGACTAATAATTTCCAGTACAGTTTTACTGTTTCATGTGTAATAATCAACAAATCCATATTGGGCTGTGATGTACCTCAGTGGAGAGGGCTCCTAGCAGGATTCAAGTCTGGGGTTTGATTCCCTGCATGATGACTGGTCAATTAGTCAATCAACTATCATAATTGTAATGATGAGTTAATCTCAAAACTGTTCCATCACTGAGAGCCTTATGGACACAGGATATTTTTTAAAATTTTAGTAAAGGCAATTTACATATGCATTTTTTTTGTTTCAGAAAATATGATAAGGCAATCAATAATAGAGTTCAAACATAAAAATACCTGACATTTGGATAAGCTATTTTGGGCAAGTGTGGTGCTGCTGGGAAGGGAATATGATTTCACATTCGTGACTGTCAAAGAACTGCTTGCTCATGTTTGAAAAGTGAATGATGGTGTCAAATTGCCACAACGCTCAGAGGCTAATGGGTACACTGCGTTCACAGTCTTAGGATGTGGCCTTTGCAGACATTCAAATTACCACAACGCTCAGAGGCTAATGGGTACACTGCGTTCACAGTCTTAGGATGCAACCTTTGCAGACATTTAAGTGCTCCATTTCAAATGGAGATGCCCATTGAAGAGGTGTTGAAGGGCCATGCAGGGTGTTGGCATTTGGAGGTGGCTGTAACATTTTAATCTGGCCTCTTACTGGCACCCCTGCTTATGACCCAGCCTCTCTCATAGCTCTGGCCTTGACAACCTTGAGCATCAGTAGGAGGCATCGGCGCAGAGGTGATTTGGGGAGGTTCCTAGTCCTCATTGTGAAGCCTGCACATCCTGAGCTGGTTGGCACTTGCAGATAATGGGAGTAACTTGCTGAAGAGACCAAAGATAAAGTCAAGCCCTCCTAGACACTCCCCAGCCCCTGTGGAAATATTTCAAGACTTATGACGTTCAATTTCTGCAGCCATTATTTGATTGGGAGCTCTCTCAGTATCATGTAATCACTAATTTTATTCCAATAATCTTCTGCCATGCTACCTTGCCATTTCTGAATACAGGGAGAACCACAGCCGTGCTCTGTAATGACTGAAGAAGCGACAGGATCTGCTCTGCCATGCATTTTGTTTTTTTTTTTTTTTTTTGGTTTTTCGAGACAGGGTTTCTCTGTGTAGCTTTGCGCCTTTCCTGGAACTCACTTGGTAGCCCAGGCTGGCCTCGAACTCACAGAGATCCGCCTGCCTCTGCCTCCCGAGTGCTGGGATTAAAGGCGTGCGCCACCACCGCCCGGCCTGCCATGCATTTTGAATCGGAGTGATTCTCTCCAGCACCCTGTGACGCTCGACTGGTGTGGCTCCAAACATGGAAAGCTTCTTCTTAAGAAACTTGAAGGTGGGGTCGGGGGTGGGGTGGAGAGATGATGGCTCAGGGGTTAAGAGCACTTGCGGCTCTTGCAGGGAACTTGAGTTCCATTCCCAGTATCCACACCATCCACGCCAGGCAGCTCACACCCCCTGATGCCCCTTGCCTCCAAGGGCGTCTGCACTTACCTCCCCCCACATAAACACCTATCAGTATGACCTTGTAGACGATAGTAAGGTGCCACAAACTGCCGACACACAGAACATGGAACAAATCTCTCCGTGCAAAGCTCCCCATTCCATAGCCCCATCTTACATGACCCCTGGTAACCACTACTTGTTCTTCATCTCTCTGTTTGTATCGTTTCAAAATGTTGTGTAAATGGAATCACAGAACGTGTGAATTTCTGATGGTTTTTCCTACTTAGCATCATTAGCTGAATGCGCATCCCATTGTATGTATACTGATAACTCGCAACTCTTATTTTCTTTCTTTTTAAAATTCTGCTGTACTATCCTGCGGAGTACAGGTACCACCTTCTGTAAAACCGCTGGTTGAAAAATACCTCAGTTGTTTGGGGGTTATGATGCCACAGATATGCATGTGTAACCCTAAACCTTAAGTTCTCTGTGATAATGTCCATAGTGTGACTGCTAGTCATATGATAGTTGCATGTTTATTTGTTGGTTTAGTTTTAGATCGCTCAGACCATCTTCAGACACAGTCTTTCCAACTCCACCCCACCGAGTACTAGGAGTATCACCATGTAACAAGACCTCTCTGTCCCACCAACCAGCTCTCAAATAATGACAGGGAGACTTATTATGAAAGCTTGGCCTTCGCTTAGACTTGTTATAAGCTAGCTCTTATAACTTAACTCATTTCTATTCATCTACATTCTATCATGTATCGCCCATTCTGCTTCTGTGTTTCCTGGTGTCTCTCATGTACCTAACTAGATTCATCTCCTAGTTTCTCTGTCTCTGCCTGGAAGTTCCCACCTATACCTCCTGCCTAGCTATTGGCTGTTTGGTTCTTTATTAAACCAGGCACAGAAATATAGCTTCACACATTGTACAAATATGCCACAAATTTTCCCCATTTTTGTCTAAATGAAAAGGAAAGGTTTTAAACCCCAACATAGTAAAACTATATACAATCAGGCCGGGCGGTGGTGGCGCACGCCTTTAATCCCAGCACTCGGGAGGCAGAGCCAGGCGGATCTCTGTGAGTTCGAGGCCAGCCTGGGCTACCAAGTGAGTTCCAGGAAAGGCGCAAAGCTACACAGAGAAACCCTGTCTCGAAAAACCAAAAAAAAAAAAAAAAAAAAAAAAAAAACTATATACAATCAGAACAATTATCAGGTAAGAATTACAATAGCCAGTCCATTTGTATTTGGAAAATTCAGAGAAAATATTTTACCATTCCTATCTTGGTGAGTCAAAAGTTTTGTACCTAATTTACTTTTTATCTTAACTTGTATTACCAACCCCAAACTATCTTTTTAGATGTCCCTTAAACATTTTCTTAGATAAACAACTCAAGCTTTTGTTTCTCAACATTATATACTTTACAGCTCTTTTGTGAACTTCTTTTCTGAAAGAAAACTACAACTATCTAGTCTTTAACCCCATCAAAGACCCGAGAAGGATATAATATTACCTGAGTATACAGGAAGTGCAGAGCAAGCAACTTCTAAAACTAAGAAATGACAGAGGCATCTGGCTGCCTGGACAGTCACTCAAGGCTCCTCTGCAATGTTGGGGTATCCATCTTTGGACTACAGGCCTAGAACATCTGACAGACTTTTCTGTGAAGCAGGAATCTTGAGGAACTGTCCTACCTTGTCTTGGCAAAGTCCAGCAGTTGCTTTCCTTTGTGTCCTGCTTGTACAGTTTGGATAGCACACTGTCAGCAGTTGAGGCAAGGGCAGTTTCTTGCCCAGTGGTTGTCTTTGCCACAATAAAAACAAACTCCATATGGAGGTTCTTTGATGCCCATCATCCTTTTTAGAAGTAAACTAGTGCTGCCAGGAGCAGACATGTCTCACTGTCATGAAAAGCCTTAAAACACCTTAAATGCCATATTCTGTAGGTCTCTGAAGTGTTTGAAGACCATCTGTCTATCTAAACTATATCTCTGTTTGACCTTGAAAACATACTTAACATGGCCACAAATTTAATTGTTAGATGACTAACTACTGACCTGCATTTCTTAATTATCCTAAATAATTTGTGATAATAACTTCCAAGGACTAGAAATTTACATTACATTGTTACATGAGCTGCATAGGTATAATACATAAAGAAACACACACATATAGTATAACAAAAATCATCTTAAATTTGTATCAATATACAAAAATCCTTATCCATGTAAAATATTTGGGAATAATAGTTGCTTTTTAGTTTAAAGTAGATTCAATAATCTACCCGTTTATCCTACCATTCCTCCACCCCCTTTTTCTTTTCAGAACGAGATCCTTGGATCTAACCTTCCTTGTTTGGTTTCCTCCCTGACCATGACCAGTAACAATTTGCAACCGACCCCCCTAAATGATGACAAACATCCACAACCCACTGAACAACCGAAAGCCACCTCCCCACCTCTTGGGAATGGGGGTGTTGTCTTCTCTAGACTGTTGTCCTATTGTCTGGGGGTGATGGCGTCTTTAAGAGACCCTGAGAAAATTGGGAAAATGGTCAAGGCCTGGGAGAGCTGGCTGCATTATTTTTTGTTTAGTCTCCGTGTAGAGAGTCAAGGTACAGTTCTGCCCATTATCGACTCGTCATTGTCTGGGCTTCAGTCTCCTCCTGCAAAGTGGCCTGACAAGTTAGTTGTTAGACCTTTAGGTCTCTTTCTGGGAGACAAGTTCCTCCTCTGACTGGAACGTTTTCCTTCTTGGGGCATGGCATGATATTCTTGGAGAAATTCCCATTTCTTTGAGGCCATTGCTTCAATAGTCTGATAGACAAAGAGACTGAAAAATATCTCTAGAAAAATCTACATTGCTCCCAGGCCAGTTACAGTTCCCCATCTTCTTTCCTTGAATTTTTTAAAAAGACATTTCCTTGCGTGATTGATTGCTTCCTTCCTTCCTTGTATGAGTGTTTTGTCTGCATAAATATATATATATATATATTTATATATGCAATATATATATATATATGCATGCAGTGCTCAAGGAGGCCAACATAGGACATCAAATCCCCGAAACTGGAAGTAAAGGTAGTTGTCAGCCCTCAAGTGGATTCTGGGAACGAAACCCTGTCCTCCGCAAGAGCAGTCTGCGCTCTTAACCGCTGAGCCATCTCTCCAGCCCCTGCCCGCCCCCCTCCATTCCATTTTTTTTTTTTTTTTTTGGTTTTTCGAGACAGGGTTTCTCTGTAGTTTTGTGCCTTTCCTGGAACTCACTTTGTAGACCAGGCTGGCCTCGAACTCACAGAGATCCGCCTGGCGCTCCATTCCATTTTAACATCTCAGTTGTGAGGTAGAACTTTTCTGTATCTGTAACAGATACCACACATGGAATGCACGTCGGAACCAAGGTCAGAATATACAGAGGGCCACAGAACCCTTTTCCATGACCTCTTGGCTCTCCGTTACTTTCAGAAGGCCTGCCACAAGTAACTCCATCTTGTTTGTGTGAGCCGAATCTAGACATGAAACGTTTAGGTTGGCTTCACACTTGCAGTCTTCTTCTTGCTTCTGTTTCCTAAATGCTGGAATTACAGGCAAGTGCTACTGTGCTCAGCGTGTGCCAAACTGCTTCCTAGAAGTGTGTGTGTGTGTGTGTGTGTGTGTGTATTTATATCCCCACTAGCATCGTACCCTATATTTTTGTTTTTTGGTTTTTTGGTGTTTTTTTGTTTTTTTGTTTTGGGTTTTCGGGGCAGGGTTTCTCTGTGTTGTTTTGGAGCCTGTCCTGGATCTCGCTCTGTAGACCAGGTTGCCCTCGAACTAATAGAGATCTACCTGGCTCTGCCTCCCGAGGGCTGGGATTAAAAGCATGTGCCACCGCCACCTGGCTCATTTTACATGTGATATCTCTACGTGGTACATTATTTTAAATTTTATCATTTTTCTTTACACAGTTTTTGGTTATATCATCTGTGTGAACATGAAACTATTTTACTAAGGTAATAAATTATTGGTATGTGATAATAAATGAAGGTATATAATTGCACATAACATAACATTTAAAAGATATGAATGACATGAGTGGATTGTGAGATCTGCTTTCATTACCTTGGGGTGATTCGACCACCCAGAGGGCCCCTCTCCTACTGGGAAAACTACATCAAACTTCGAGCTGGAAGCAGAGGCATTGGCCACACAGTCCAGCCAGTCTCCTGTCCAAGGTCAATGGTTGTCTGAAGCACATAGAATCTGGAGAACTCAGGTAGCCTTTCTCTCTCCTCTGCCGCTGTCAATAGTTCCATTTATGGACACAGGGATGAGGCAGACAGTCTCAGCCCCCTCCCCCATACCATCCTCCCTGTTTTTAATGACCTCTCTCTCCTCAGTCAGAATCAGGAACCATGGAGTCTGGCAGCTCAGAGCCCTTTCTTATCTGTGGCCACAGGTGTGTTGTCAGAGGGATGGTGACAGTCCTGTGTCTTCTCTGGAAACCAGGATGATGACAAAGTCAGCGGATGAATGTGCACCTGGCTGGGTATCCAATGCCAGGGCCGTCCGTGTTGAGCCTCAGGCATCAGCGTAAACCTGGTTTCCTAGTGCTGAATTCCTAAAGAGTTAAGTTGAACTGGACTTTATTCTGCAGTCACATACCACACTCCATTTTAATACAATTTCATGTAGAGTCATTACACAAATTACGTTGAAATTTGAAGAAAAATTCCTGGGAAAAGGGCAAGCCCCTAGCGATTCACCTGCATTTCCTTAGGAATCAGAATTCATTCAGGCTGAGATTTCAGTTTTGTGTATTGTTTCCAGTGGACTTTTAAGATAGTGGCTTTAAAAAAAAAAGTGTGTGTCACATTTGGGAAGTGAACTCAGGGTTTTGTGGGCTAGACAAACACCCTACAACTGAGCTACACCCCTGTCAACTTGGAGGGGGATTGTGTAAGAATTACTTTGAAAATTCACACTTCCCTTCTAACCATAGAAGAGTACACGTGGGGCTGGAGAGACTGCTCAGCACTAAAGAGCATTGGCTGCTCTTGCAGAGGACCCAGGTTCAGCTCCCAGCACCCACATGGAGGCTCACAACCATCTCTAACTTCAGTTGCAGGGGATGTGATGCCATCCTTTGGTCTCCCAGGGCATGTGATACACATTGCACACTTACATACATGTAGGCAAAACACCCATCTACATAAAAATCTAAATAAATAAAGCCTTACCCAAATCAGAATTTGTTTATTAAGGAAAACATAGATAATCCTCCAAAATAAAGATTTTTTTTTTAAAACTGGCCATTAAAGTCATTGCCCAGCTAATTGATGTTAACAGTTTAGGTAATTCCTCGAAAACTGAATGTTAGTGTCTCTTCCCCCCTAGACCCGAAGGCTTAGAAGAGGCAAGACACCTGGGCAAATGGGAAGGTTCACTGCCTTACACTGTTTGTGCTTTGCATCTTGTTTTTATTATTTATTTCTTTTGAACTGGGTCTTGCTGTGTAGACCAGGTTGACCTCGAACTCCCAGAGATTGACCTGCCTCTACCTCCTGAGTGCTAGGATTAAAGGCCCGTGCCTGGTGTCCTTTGGACTTTTAATCTTTGTGCTTTATGTGGCTTTGGTCTGTTTCCTGACGCTATAAATGGATACTGAAGGCTGAGTAATCCATGAGTAAAGGTTTATTCTGTTCCTGGTTCCTACATCTGGTGAAGGCCTTTGTGTTCGACTCAGTGCAGGGCAGCTGGGGCCAAGAGGGCTCGATGTCAGATGCTTCCAGACTCAACGTATTTCCACTGGTCGTAGAATGGAGTAACTCCAGGCCTGAGATCAGATCCCTCAGCCCCGTCAGTTCTTTACTGACTGGGAGGGGATGCATACCATGGCGTGTATGTGGAGATCTGTGGACATTTTGTGGGAATTGGTTCTGTTTTCCCTTTCCACTGTAGATTCTGGGGCTTAACCCTGGGTTTTCGGGCTCAGTGGTTAGTGTCTTTACCAGCTGAAACACCTTGCTGCCCCCTAGTCAATTCTTAAAGGTCCATTTGATCCTACCTCTTAATACCTCATAATGAGAATTAAATGTCACGTGAATTTCTTCGGGGCATAGAAGAGCTGTTTTCCTCTTAAGATGATGTTAGGATAAATATCACTGTATACAAACACCCCTTTTGATTTTCTTTCTTTTTTTTTTTTTTCTTTCGTTTTTCGAGACAGGGTTTTTCTGTGTAGCTTTGCGCCTTTCCTGGATCTCGCTCTGTAGACCAGGCTGACCTCGAACTCACAGAGATCCGCCTGGCTCTGCCTCCCGAGTGCTGGGATTAAAGGCGTGCGCCACCACTGCCTGGCAAAGTATTTTTTTTTCTTCTGGAGCTGAGGATCGAACCCAGGGCCTTGCACTTGCTAGGCAAGCACTCTACCACTGAGCTAAATCCCCAACCCCCTCCCCCTTTTGATTTTCTTAGCGTGTGGTGTTGAGAATCGTTGACATCAGTCACCTGCCTTGTGGATGACTAGGCATCTCCTGGAATAAGTGGGCCCAAGTTGATTCTCACTGGTGGTGTGGCCTGCGTCATCCACATGGATTTATTTATAACCACCCCCTATTCCTCGTGCTGAGTGATCCTAGTGCTGAGGATGTTGAAATATAACCAAGTCTGAAGAGTAAAGTCAAAGACAGTGCAAAAAATGGTCATGGGTCTGGAGTAAAGGCAGCTACTTGGGCCCTCTTTCTGAAAGAGAAGACCTGACTCCTTCCAGAAGCTTCATTGGGTCACCGGGGTCATGGGATCCCCAAAGCACACTGCAGGCACCAAGCTGACTAAAAGGCGGTGCCACAGGCAGGGATCAATAGAAATGACTAATTGATTTCCGGGGACAGGATGAACACTCGGTTTTAAGTTTTGATTCCAGTCAGATTTAGCAGTCTAGCCATGATTTCCAAACTTCGTTACTAGGAAATAATTCTGATGTATGTGTGTGTGTATATGTGCATCCATGTGGGAGTGTATATAGATACATCTCCTGTTTATATTTTACATTTGATATCATGCATAAACTTCCAGGAGTTCAAAAGTTTTATCTTCCTCCATCTGACTTTATTCCTGTTCCCTACTACGGTTTCCCTGGTGTTATAAACAGAAATTTCCGATGTTTCTTCCACTTCCTTTTTTTTTTTTTTTTAAACTCTCAATTCTCTGAGAATTTGAGCTAAGAGATAGCAATGGACTTTGGGCTGGGATTGCTGACCCGTGATTCAGAGTCCAGGGCTCAGATCATGACTGGTGGAGTGAGGTTGAGATTCAAACCCACATTCTTAGCAGACCAAATCCTGGCATGCAGAAGGGGAAGTGGTCCCACCCCTTACTGAGAAGATGTCTGCAGTTGATGCCTGCTGGGAAAGGGAAAATCCGTTTTCTCCAATGAAGTGGCATTGGGTGTATCCACCACATTTCAGGGCAGGAATAGTTGGGCAACACAAAACTGACTCCATGTTTTGTTTTGTTTTTGTATGTGCTTTTTTGTTGTTGTTTTTCGTTTGTTTTGATTTTCCGTTTTTACTTTTTATTTGAGAGAGGGAGAGGGAGAAAGAACATGAAGCTGGGTGGTAGGGATATGGAAATTTGGAAGAGTTAGGGGAGGGGAAAGAATAGGACCGGTGCATATTATATGGAAAACAATTTAAATAACAAATATATACAAAATAATTGAGCCTTCATACAAGTTCATCCTTATGAAACTGGGCACATAATGTGTGGACAATTGTAAATTAAGATACTAAACATATGTCCAAAAGAATAAAATTTCTTCTGAAGAATGGAAAAACAAACCATATTCTTCCATCTGTCAAATGAGACTAACAGTCTATTATCTCCTAAGTGCAAACAGCTGGCTCTTTGTAGAAAAATTTCAGGGTGAAATGTAAAGATTTTAAGGCAAAGGCACAAAATCGATTTTTATTTATTTTTGTGGGGCCCAGAGGATGGAACTTGGGGACGGGAGCAAGCTGGGTAAGTGCTTTGCTGCTGAGCTGCAGGAGCAGCCCCTGACATCCTAGGCACTTAGCACCTACCCTTGAGGTAGGAGATAGCTGCTTCTGTAGAGACACAGGAAAGGTAAGTCATGGGTTCCTTGGCTGTTCAGTTAGTTGATGACAGGGAGTCACACCCTTGCAGGTTGACGCTGCCTGTTCCATGATCACCAGCTATTCGATGGTTACCTGTTTCTTTCTGATTGTGTCTTTCCTGGTCCAGGAACCCTCGGGCTCCAGAAGCCTGAAGCAGAAACTTCTGAAGCCTTCGCTCAGCACTGTGGGAGTCTGTAGCTCCCTGTCTCCGGCTCATCTCCCCCCTGCACCTGTGTGATGGTAAACACTGGTCAACAAGATGGGATTGTGAGGCACCATGGAAACAAAGTCTGGGCATTTCAGTGAAGGACTTTCTTGATTGGGTTAGCTGAGGCGAAAAGACCCCATCTAAAGATGGGTGGTACCATTCCACGGGCTGTGATCCCAGGCCGAATAGAAAGGAGACTGTGAACTGAGGCAAACATTCACCCCTCTCTGCCTTGACTGTGGGTACAGGGTGACAGGCCTCCTCTAGATCCTGCTTCCATGACTTCCCTACCCACCTCTCTCCTCTGCTTCCTTGGTTAGGCATTTTTCTCAGTAACTCACGTGCTCCTGTGTTTCCTCTGAACTCTTCAACTGCAATGGAGTCTGTGCACCAAGACTTTGTCATTGATCATTCCTTGTGTGCGTGTAGGCGTTGCACTAATATGTACATGTGTGTGTTCATGAACATAGGAGCCTTTGTGTGTGGAGGCCACAGGCTGATGTCAGCTGTCTTCCTCAACCAATTTTCACCTATTTTTTTTCTTCCCTAAGGGGTCTCTAATGGAACACAGGGTTTACTGATTCAGCTAGACCGTAGGCAGTAAGCCTCAGGAGCCTCCTGTCTCCGAATCCCCAGGGCTAGGATGACAGGCCTGCACTGCTCTGTCTGGTTTTACTAACTCAGGTCCTCAAGCATTTCACCAACTGATCCATCTCCTCAGCCTACATTCGATCATTTTTGATCCCAAATCCTCCTCTTCTCTCTCAATAGCTTTTCACTTTTGTCCATGCCATCCATCCTTCGGGGTCTTCTCAAGGTCCTGTTTCCTTAGTATCCCCATCCATAGCTGGCTCTTCATCTCTCCCAAATCTCTCCCCTGCTCTGTGTGCCTCTGTCTGTTACACTAACTCCCTACCCATCATAGTCCCTCCCTACTCAAGGGGGTACCTTCAAGGACTGCAATGTGATTTTCCATCTCATAGAACTTTTAAATTGTGTTAAAACTTATTTATTTTTTAAAAATTGATGTGATGTTAGTGTTTTGCCTGCCTGTATGTCTGTCTGTGTGAGGATGTCAGGTCCCCTGGAACTGGAGTTAATAGACAGTTGTGAGCTGCCATGTGAGTGCTGGGAATTGAACCCAGGTAGTCTGGAAAATAGTCAGTGGTCCTAACCACTGAGGCATGTCTCTAGTCTTAATTTTCATTAAAACTTAATAATTGTTCTTTTGATAACTAAATACACACATGCATTTTTACAAAAAACAAAACAAAACAAAACAAACATGGGCTAGAGAGTCAGCTCAGTGAATACACCGTTTGCTGTACATGTGTGAGGACTGGAGTTTGGATCTCCAGGACCCACATAAGAGCTGGGTATGCACTGTGACCTAATGATGAACCAGCACTGGAGCAGTAGAGACAAGGGATTCCTGGGGCAAGCTTGTTTGTTTAGACTAGCTGAATCAGCAAACTCAGGATTCAGTGAGAAACCGGGCCTGAGTAAATGAAAGGTAGAGAATGATCAAGATACTGGGCAATCTCTGGTCTCCACACGCAAGTACACACACACACACACACACACACACACACACGCACGCACGCACGCACGCACACACACACACACACACACACACACACACTCACGGGCTGGTTCGAGATCAGCCTGGCCTACAAAGTGAGTTCCAGGACAGATCCCAAAGCTACAAAGAGAAACCCTGTCTCAAAACCGCCCCCCACCCAAAGAAAATTCAGAATAAGGGCTGGAGAGATGGCTCAGCAGTTAAGAGTACTGACTGCTCTTCCAGAGGACTTGGGATCAATTCCCAGCAACCACATGGCAACTAACAACTAACAACTGTCTGTAACTCCAAGATCTGACACCCTCACACCGACATACATGCAGGCAAAACACCAATGTACATAAAGTAAAAATAAATAATTTAAAAAATTCAGAATAAATCATTCACATTTATATTTTGTATTATATGTGTAGCTTCGTAATGTTTTTAAATAGGATTTCTTCTTTACCCCTCTCTCCCTCCCTCTTCCCTCTTCTCTCTAGCTCTTCTTTTGCTTCTCTGAACTGAACCTGGGCCTTCCTGATGCTTGCTTAGCATGGGCTGACTGAATCATGCTCCCAACCTAACTGTGTTCTTCCTTGGTCAGGGCACAGTATAAGAATGTATTCATGGACCAATGTTGACCTGTTCTACCCCTTAAATGACTTCCAATTCTTACCATAGTGAAGAATGCTGCACTGAATGTGCACATAGAGACACATTTGTATATGCAAACCTCTTTGTATTTATGTAGCCATAACTTCCTTAGGACATGCCCTTCAATATGTTATTATAGATGAAATGGAAATATGATGACTAGGCCCGAGGGTAGGATTCTTGCATTCTGTCCCGGGGTCTTTATAAGGCCCATCCCATGTCAATTAGCTCAGGGGAAGGAGGGCAAACACTGGCATCAGGCTGCTAGGTTCTGAACCCAGGCTTCATCTTGAGAGTGCGGTAGTACTGATCTCTTCAATACAAAATAGGGAAATAATGGTTCCTGGCACTCAGTGCCATTGTAAGACTTGCACTGGAGAATATATGTAAAGCATTTAACAGGATGTCCCTAGAAAAGAAGAAAATAGAATGTATAAGGGAAGAAAAATATCTGGCTCAAAAGCTGAGCAGAATAATAGTAGCTTAAGTCATCTTAGAATTGGCCGGTACAATCACTTTAAGGCACTTTGCCATTTAAAAAAGAAAAGTAACAACTACCTAGAAAAATCGTCTCTGAATCTTGGAGGTACACTGCATGGCCCGGAAAGCAGCTTATCTCTGGGCAAACCAAACTGTTTTGAAGAGGACCAAGTGAATTGACTTTGGTCTCATCAAGTGGCCCCAGCTGCAGCTCAGAACCTTAATAATGGGGCCCTCTGAGGGCAAAGAAATAATACAGTTCCCCGGAGGGAACACTGGCTCACCACTCAATGTCATTAGCTTCTCTAGTTCACCAGCTTTTAAAATAGAAAGTACGTGATGAAAGAGCTGTGTTAGATGCCGGGCTGCTTAGATTCTTGGGTCCTGCTAGATATTCCCATTTTCAGGAGCAGTTTCTGTGTTGGAAGATTCTAGCAGTAGTGAAGCCTGTTAAGTAGTTAAGTGTTCTGGAGCCAACTGAAACCACTAACTAGCTGCAAAACCTTAAATAATTTTGGAACTTTATGTTGCACGGATCCAGTGGGGGTGACTAAAATAGTTTTCGTAAAAGATCTTCTTTGATGTCCCTCTCTCTAGAGGTAAGACTCACATTGTTGGCTGGTTTATGGCAGGGAGGCAACGTTAATGCATTAAGTCAAACAATGAAAAGGTTTCAAAAGGAGTTTATCATGAAATGCCAAGTGTGAGGAGCTAGATACAAAAGCCACTGTCACCTGACTTCCCTTGTGGGAAATGTCCCGTGTATGTCGACTTGGTGGAAAGCAGAATAGTGATGACTCAAGGCTTGGAGAAGGGAGAGGAGGATGCTGTGAGGTCACCTGTAGGGATGATGGAAACTGTCTGGAACTGTACAGTGGTGACAAGTGTACAATATGCCACTGAATGTCCCCATAGGTGCACTTTAGATGGGTCACAATGGTGTGATTTCTGGTATATGTATTTTATGAGACAGACAGACAGACAGACAGAGACAGGCTACAGTTGCAGACATGCTCGGTGGTGCTTGTTAGAGCTGGTGGAGCAGGCCATCTGAGAAGTCTGGGAAACCCAGGATGGTCGAACTCGACTCAGTGAAGAAAGTATCTAGTCCCTACCAGAAATGGAGGCGATGGCAGTAATGGGGCTCCCAGGAAGCGTGACCCTGCCTCAGCTCCCATTCTTGCCCTCCCTCAGCTGACCTAAACTACTTATTAGCCTCACTCAAAGCCCGTGAGAATCCCTTCCTGTCTGGCACAGAGGCTCTTCTGGCACTCCGGAATACTGAAGGCGGATTCCTCCTGACAAAGGTTTCCCCCTCTCTATGAAGGAAATTGAGGCCCGTGGCTTCTCTGCCTCCCAGGCAGCCCATACAGTAGTGTTCAGAAAATATTTGTGGGTCTGTGACTGGGTGAGTCAGGCAAGGCCCCCTCGGGAGCAGCTTTATGGGTTTTAATAGGAACCATACCATGAAATCTGACGCTTGGGCTGCACTGCTGCTAAGGTATCGTCCCAGCGGGATTTTCGGGCAGCGTTCATTCAGCAAATCCGACCCGAGCTGATGGTTTCCAGTACGAATTCCCCCCAAAGAATTATGCTCCTTTTTACGGTAAAAATGACCATCTCGTTAAAAAAAAAAATCACATAGCACATTTGTTTTGGGAAGAGACACTCTGCAAGAATTGACTCACTGACCCAGATGCAGAAACCGAGGCACCGATCGAGTCACGGGTCACCAGCTGCCTAGGGGATGGGAGCCGGCTGGGATTTACCCAGCTTGGGGTAAGGCTGCCTGAGGCCCAAGTGCAGGGCAACAGACCTCTACGAACATTGACGCGCAACATTGACGTTGATGTTTATTTCAAGGGAAATGGCTCCCCCCAACCTTGTGTCCTTTCCTTCCTCATTCAGGGCAAAATGTTCTAAAGCAAACGTCTTTTTTCACACCTGAGCGAACTGGGCGGCTTATTTTCGCTTTGGCAATCAAAATAGAAGAGGAAGCGCCTGCGGTTTCATCACTGGAGCTTTCGGGGCGTGTGCTGCGGGCTGTCCCGCCTTCCTGTCGGCTCACCTGGCTGTGGCCCTCGGCCCCCCAGGTTTTGGTACAGGCTGCCTTTGCCATGCACTGCTCTGCTGGGGGGCTGGCCTTTCCTCCCCACCCGCGAATCCAGGCCTGTTCCTGCAGAGGCTCCCAGGGCGAGTTTCGCGCTGCTCCCTCCAAGGACGCTTAGGACCCGCGGGGCTGACATCAGCATCCCCCAGACGCCGCATCTCTCGATGCACAGTCCCTGGGCGAATCCACTATATTTAGGTTTCGGATGTTGTCCGCCTGGCTTTACTTATATTTAAATGTCTATGTCCCCACGAGGAAGGCCTGTGTCAGACCGGACAGACCTGCCCTCTACTGACTGGGGACCCAGAGCATGTTACCTAACGTCTTGGAGTCTCGGTTTCCTCATCGGGCAAGGGATTGATACCTATGGGTTGCGGTGTGGCTGCAGGGCGAGGGAGCAGGAGTTCTGTCTGGTCACCCCAGGCCAAACCTATCGAATCCAGGCTTCTGTTTCCCACTGCTCCGACAAGGGCCGAGCAAGCCGGGTCAGAGCGCCAGCGGCCCGCTGGGATCCCGGGGCGCACTGCAGACCGCAGGGTGCTACGCTCCTCTTTCCACCTCCAAACCCAACGCCCCCTCGCGCTCCGGGGCCACCACCCGCTGGGCGGGCTGCGCCCTGCAGAGTAGGTTGGGGAAGTGCCGGTCGCGCACCCCAGCGTGGACACCTGCTGCGGCCGGGCCACATATCCCCCCCTCCCCCTGTCACCCCCTCTGCCGTCCCCCGCGCGCGGTCCCCGCACCCCTCTCCTCCCCCGGAGGCCCGCGGAGCATTGTACTCACATCCGGGGCTGGGTTTTGCTTTAATGCGAAACGTAATTAACCCGGAAAAAAGAGTCGAGAGACACGGCCGTGGAGGACGGCGGCGGGTGGGGGAGAAGAGCGCGGCAGGACGGGCGGGGAGCCGCAGCCCCGAGGCGCAAGAGCCCTGGGACCCGATGCGACCCTTGCTGCGCACAGAGCGGTGAGTCCGGGTGGAGAGGCGCGCGGCGCAAGGGCCGGGGTGCAGCAGCCTCGGCTGGCCGGGGGGGAGTCGGGTGCGAGGGCTTGGTGGCGCCAGTCCGGGTGGTGGACGGCGACCGGAGGTGGCCCGATCCTGGTGACCTCCCTAGCTCCCAGGAAAGGCCCAAAGGCAGCCCCTCCTCCCGTGCACTGGCGCCTTCAGGGTGACCGAGGTCGCCACCGCCAGGGGTCGGGCTGTGGGGTGGGGCGTGTGGGGGCGGTGTCCTGCAGAGCTGCCTTTTCTCACGTTTGCAGCGGCGAAACTTCTCCACGGTTCTAGCACTGGGGTAGTAGCCCCGCAAGGACTGCCCGGGCAGCGGGTAGGGGAGGAGCGCACAGAACATCCCAGGCAAGTCCCTCGGGCACGAGTTGGGTGCTGGAGCCTCTTCCTTCTCCTTCTCACTCCTTTTTTTTAACTTGGCGGGCCTAGAATGCTACCCCGGGGAGACTCCTCCTTTCGTCTGGTCCCGCCACGGGCTTCTGGGATTCCTGGCAATGGAGGTGACTTGGTGGAAAACACAGGTCGCTGCCAGGTTAGGTAACCCTTTCGAGGGGAAGCTCGCTTTCTGTCCTCGCTTCCCGGTTCTGCTCAGCCTTGAGACTATGCCGTTAAAATTTCAAAGGAAAAGAAAAAGAAAGGAGGGATGAGGTCAGGTCGTGTGGGAAGAAAAAAGTATCAGGGCATGACCAGGGCACCCTTGTTCACCTTCTGCCCGGGGCACCCCTGCTCCGAGTCTTTCGCCTTAAAGGCTTCCTTCCTTAAGCATCTTCTGTTTGTAACTCCTGTCCTGGTTCGGATTCTCTAAGAGTTTTTCAGAGGAGTATAAACATTAGAGGAGGAGCAGGGGGAGTCTGAACCAGTTGTGGCTCCTGGGGGCACTTTGCTTTTTGCAGTTGGGGCTGAAGTTCCAAGTCGTCCCCCGCTCCCGTGTTCTTTCTTTGTTGTCTGCCCCGACTCCGAGGGGGAGGTCAAAGCTTTCAGCAACAGCTAAGCAAGAGACTCTGGAAGGGTAGAAGTTTTATCTTCAACTCGGTTGCATCTAATGACTTGTTTGGGTAATAACGAACTAAGTGATCAGTGAGCGAGAAGCTGAGTCCGGGTCTTTTGGGAGCCGGCAGACTAGTGGAGAACCCTGGCTGTGCAGGGCACCTATAATACCAAGCAGGAGCCCCTGGTGTATGGAGCGGCCAGAGGAGGGCTTTTTGGGAAGCGTCATCGTCATGGCAGATCTTAGCTTCCCTTAGGTGCTGCCTGATCCAGGGTTCTAGCAAGAGTAACGTTTGTTGAGCAAATGAATGAAAGTTATCGCTGAGAGCAAACAGAAGAACCGTAGGACGTCAAAATGAGTCTGGAGGGTTTCCTCTAGCTGCTGTCTTTAGACTGAGAGCCCTTTGGCTGTGTTTGCAAACTTCTTTTTACAGATTGTGGTACTCCTAGTGCAGTTTTAGTGGGCTGGCAATGGGATCCTTACCCACCTCATAGCTGGCGAGTTTCTGGAGACTGATTTGGGAACTGCGTGCTGTTTGGTGGAGGGTGACTGCAAACCCTTCTCTTCCCTTACATTGGTGCTTGCTGTTTCTCTCTTCTGTGAAAGGAAGTAGGGCCTGCAACCTCTCTCACGTCATCATAGTGAGCTGAACTCTGTCTGTTCAGTTTGGTATTTTACTGGGGGACAGAAGCAATCCTGAACACACACAGGGTTTGGTTGTTGGCAACTGATCAAGTGAGTCTGACAGAGAGCTTACCTTGCAATGCCCTCCCACCCCCACCCCTTTCTACCCCGGCTCAGTCCCAGAGGGGACAGTCGAGGAAGTCAAGTTAGCTGGGCAGTCAAGCCCTAGAAGAGCATCACTGTCTCCCCCCCAGATGTTTGCTGAAAGTTCTGGAACACTAGACAGACAAAACAGCAGGGGCATGGCACTTTTTTGACTTCCTGTCCTGTGTCATGCAGGTGTACAGCTGGGCTATGCCCCTGTCGTAGGCTGAATGGCTCAGATTTAACTTGACATGGACCGCAGTGTAGACCACTATGCCTTTGGGGGCTCAGAGAGCTATGAGGCTTTCTTTATTGTGTCCTCTCTAAGGACTCGGTTGCTAGGACTTTAGACTGGGCGCAGTGCGGCTCTCGGTGAGCTCCCTCCTCCGTGGACGTTTGGGTAACCCTACTTTCACTTTTTCTTGTCTGTCTTGGTAAGCGGGACAAGACTCAGCCATCTAATCTGCTAGGCTTTGGAAAGGAAGGAAGCCGAACAAACATTTTAGTGTGACAGCCTGTGTGGGGGAGGAAAACTCCAGCCCCTGCCCAGCACAAGACCACGTCCAAGAGACTGGGAAGATGGGGCCACTAAGGACGAGGGATGTTGTCCTTTGCAGGCTTGTATTTGGAAGACCTTTGATCCAGTCTTGGCTCCCAGAACCTCTCAAGTTCAAAACTTAACACACAGCATTAAACAACAGCTTTCGCCTGGTATTTACTGGTTAAGAATTTCCAGTACCTTATTTGTTTAATCTTCAGAGTGATTGTCTCTATTGCAAATGAGGAAATGGGTGCGGGAGAGTTCAGCCGTTTGTCCGTGTTTGGACGCAGCCTCTCCTGACTCTAACCCCTTCTAAAGCTCCCCTTTGACATGTGGATGGGTAACTGAAGTCAGCCCTATTCTTCTTTGTGGTCTTTTTTTTTTTTTGCAAGAAGTTCAAAAATACACCTATTGATCATTGTCATCTGCCTCTCTGCCTGGCCACACCCAGCCCTTCTTCCTTCCCTAAATCTAGAGGCAAGGTTCAAACAGACACACCTAGGCCTTGGTGCACACTTTGCAGAAGGGCAGCGGAGAGAAGAGCAATGAGGCTTCCTTCTCATTTGCAGTCCCGAGGCAGCTGCCAGGGGGGAAGCCCCTGCAGGGGGCAGTTTCTTGGTGTCTCCTGAGTTGGGGGCTTTCAGGTCCTGAGCACTGTGGAGCTAAGCTTCTCCGGGCTATTTCTATCCCAGATGTGGCCGCCTGCCTGCTCCACGACCTTTCCAGGAAGGTGATCTGATGAGCCTTTCTTTCTTGCCTACGGCCCTACCAACCGCATTTTCTCCCAACGAGGATGACAAGAGAGGTCACGAGGGTTTAAAATAGCCCATTGGTTTTGCCTTCCCTCTGACACTCTTTTCCTTTAAAATTTGCTTCTTGACTCTGTCTTCCTCCTCCCCCCAAATCCCAGGATCTGGAGGAGTTTGGGCTGTCTCAGGGTCAGAGGGGGCGGCACCCTTTTTTTGAATCTCCTCATTCCTGAAGATGTTTGCATTCCTCACCCAGGCTTCCGCTGGGGACACGGGACTCAGTACATTCCCTTCTCTTCAGTGTTATTCCTCTTCCATCCGCAGTTTGGAATTTGCTCTTGTGATCACCACAAAACGCGAGGAGGCTACGGTAGCCGGATTCTGGAAACTCGTGCCCCCACACTTCCCAGGCTCTGTCTGCTCTTTGGCTGGGCTAAGGGGTGAGCTCTGGAGGGCTGTGTGCTCTTGTTTTTTCACAGGGCTGTTAGCGTTGTTGAGGCTTTGCAGATACGTGGGCACCCTGCATGCACACGGAGTAGGCGTGAACCCTGCTGCTGCAGTGACTGCTCTTACCTCCACACCCAGGTCCCCCGTCAGACCTCTGATGTCACTTCCTACACACTTGGCTTCTCTTAGGAGTTTAGCAGATTCAGGTCAGTGTCCACATTCCCTGATGCTGTGGCTGTCCCTCCATCCTCTGCTCTTGGAGGGCAACAAGGAAGGACAAGTCAGGAAGCACCATCTGGACTCTTACTAGGTCATAATTCTAGAAAGTTCTTGCCTTATCAACATGGACTAGTGTGAAAGAAAAAAAATCTGTAAATATGAATAAAAAAGAATCTTAAAAAATTCTTACTAAAAAAAGAAAATTCTTACTAAATTAAAAAAAAATTGTGTGTGTGTGTGTGTGTGTGTGTGTGTGTGTGTGTGTGTGTGTGTGTATGTATTTTAAGTATCCATGTGTGTACATGCCCAAGGAGGGCAGGAGAGGCTGTTGATCCCCTGTAGCTGGAGTTACAGATGGTTGTGAGCTGCCCAGTATGGGAACTGGAACTCAAACTTGGGTCTGCTGAAAGAGCAGTAAGCACTCTTAACTGCTGAAACATCTCTCTAGCCCCAAATGAATCGTTTCCGAAGTGGGATTATAGTATATTATTTTGTAGGTTTATTTTGTAAGGTGGCAATACCACTGAAGGCATGGTTTCTATTCTCACACACACACCAGAATAGTCTAGCAAATGAATCCCCCATATTGTAAACCACATTAAACTACCTCAAGAATCAAGGAGCCGGTATAGGCAAACGCCAGCATTTCCTCCATGTGTAACGGGGGGGGTGGGGGGGGTGGGGGGGGTACTGTACATGCTAGGCAAGTATTCTATAATTTAGTTACACTCTGACCCAAACCACAACTTTCTTTTTTTGTTGTCTCTGTGGAGAATTTCATTTATGCTTATGTGTTCTGATCAAATCCATTCTCTATTCCAGTTCCTCTCCATCTCCCCCAACTTCGTTACAATTCCCCCCCCCCCAACACAGCAACACACTGAATCCACTTAGTGCTGCCTGCCTATGCCTGAGTGTAGAGCTGTCTACTGGAGCATGGGTTAGTCATCTGTAGCTTCTCAGCTGGGGGTGGGACTTCATAAGTCCTCCTCTGTCAACGCTGGGATATTAGTTGGCTTGATCTTATTCAGGTCTTGTGCGTGCAGTCACAGGCACTATGCGTTCATGTGTACGGTGGAACTGCCATGTCCAACAAGTAATATTTCAAGGCAAATGTCTATTACCTCTGGCTCTTACAATCCTTTATTCCCCCACTTCCACTTCTATAAAAATCCCTGAGTCTTGGGGAGATGGGGTATAATATAGATGCCTCATCTAGAGCTGAGCACTCTAGGTTCTTTTTTAAAAATAATTTATTTATTTTTATTTTATGTGCATTGGTGTTTTGTCTGCATGTGTGTCTGTGGGAGGGTGTCAGATCCCCTGGAACTGGAGTTACAGACAGTTGTGAGCTGCCATGTGGGTCCTGGGAAGAGCAGTCAGTACTCTTAACCACTGAGCCATCTCTCCAGCCCTGAGTATGCTAGGTTCTTATGAGAGTCAAGATATGCACTAACCTATGGGTATAAAGACAAGAACTTGGGAGGGGGGCAGTTTAATACTGTGTCCATTTAGCAGGGTGATGATAATAGGTTCTCACCTAGGACCTAACCAGTCATGAGTTTTTTGGTCAAGTTAACAGTATCAGGCATGAGTGAGTTCTGCTTGTGGAGCAAGCTTTAAATCCAACCAGAAAGTGGTGATTACTCCCATAACATTCATGCCACTGTTAACTAGTGGGTGTATCTTGCCAGGCCAGTCATTATTGTAGGTAGTAGGGTTTACAGCTGAGTAAGATAGTTGAATACTTTCCCCTTCTTCTAGCATAAATACAACCTTTTGGCACTGTGGAATTTAGCCAGGAAGGGATGAAGCTGCCAGGTCAGTATCAGCTTGATTTCTCCATACGCTATGACTCAAGTGCACGGTATCGTTAGCAGCAGGGTTGAGCTATCAAGTTCTGGAGGATGACAAAGAACATTGGTGATCTGTAATGTTTAGGGGTTTATGGAACCTCATTGACCAACAACTCAAAAAGAGCTAACCCACACCTGGTTTTTTTGCTACTTTATGGTGTCTGAGAGAGGCATTATCTATCTCCCTGTTATAGGGAAGTTCCATTTAAAGCGTGTGTGTGTGTGTGTGTGTGTGTGTGTGTGTGTGTGTGTGTGTGTGTGTGTATGGAGGTTAGAGGACACTATCAGGCATCAACATTCTTCAGGCGCCTTCCATCTTATGTTTGAGGCAGTCTCTCACTGGCCTCGAACTTTGCTCGGTATGCTAGGCTAGCCGGTCAGTGAGAGTCGAGGCATCCTCCTGTCTCCGCTTCATGAGAGTCGTGATTCCAAGTGAGCGCCTCCACACCCAGTTTTACCGAGTTCTCCTAACAGCAGGCCATCAGAAAGCACAACCCATTTTTCTTGCTAAAACTTTGGAAAGTATGGGGGAGATTTTTATGTGGAGACTGAACTCAAGTCCTCAACACTTGTGAGACAAGTACTGTTACCCACTGAGGTATTCCCTCAGCCGTACCCATTTATCAAGTCCAACCCATGGAGTGTGTGTGTGTGTGTGTGTGTGTGTGTGTGTGTGTATGTAAAATGGGTGTGTGTAGACCAAAGGTCAACATGAACGTTGTTCCTCAGGAGCCGGCCATCTTGGGTTTTTATTTGTTTTGTTGTTTGGGGGTGTGTATTCATTTTTCTGTTTTATTTGAATGTTTGTCTAGGTGCCGGACATCCACAATGGGTTTCTTCCTCTCCTGTTCTCCACCTTATCTTTTTGAGCTCTGGAGCCTGGAGCTCACTGTTTGAGCTAACCTGGCTGGCCAGCAGGTCCCTGCCATATGCTCTTCCGTCTTCCCC
This sequence comes from Peromyscus californicus insignis, assembly GCF_007827085.1. Taxonomy (NCBI): domain Eukaryota; kingdom Metazoa; phylum Chordata; class Mammalia; order Rodentia; family Cricetidae; genus Peromyscus; species Peromyscus californicus. The sequence goes on along the minus strand of NW_026294534.1, from coordinate 17,478,605 downwards.
TCCAGTGCTTGGGTTACAGAAGGGCACTTCCTCACATGAGGCCTACATGGGTGCTGGGGACCCAAACTCAGGTCCTCGTGTTTACATAGCAAGTGCTTTACCTACTGACATAGCTTCCCAGCCCCACGTCCTTTTTGAGAGCGGGTCTCTCACTGGGACCTGGAACTCATTAATCAGGTTGGTTAGGTTGGCTGGCCTGGGAGCCTCAGGGATCTGCCTGCTCCTCTTTGCTGTTGTTGGCACTAAAGGCTCACACCACCACCCCTGGTGTTTTAGGGTTAGGAGGTTGACCTCAGGTCCACATGTTGGCTCCATAAGGACTTTACTGTCTGAGCCACTTCCCCAGATCTCTCCCAGGTTTTAACAAGGAAATGGCATCGTGTTTCTGGTAGCTTTCTGGTGTTTCTGCTGTTTGGAGTCAAGCCCAGTTTGGTCTGGACCTCATGACCATCCTCCTGCCTCAGCTTCCACAGTGCTGGGATTGCATTCTTGAGGTACCACACCCGACTCCCTAGGAGGATTTCCAGTTCCTTTCTTCAGAATAGTGGTCACCTATGGGTCAGATATTTCAGCGAAGACATAGGCTGTAGTGTTTGGTTAGAACCGAGGACAGGAACCCTCTTAAGAGGGAGAGTAAAGAACAAACCATCGAGGGAAGAGGAGCCTCTAAGAGTCTTTCGCAGCAGGAAACAAGAAACCCCCAAAGGATGGAGGCTGGTGCCCTTAGAGCAGGTGTCTGGCTTTGGTTGATTAAGACACTGACTTATCAGACTGGGGTCTATGAAACACCAAAAAGTTGCAGGAGAACTGTATTTTAGTTGAGGTTGTGTTTATGGACTACAACTATAGTAGATTGAGAAATTCAACTCCTGCTGGTGGGAGTGTTTGTGGAGTTTCTCCTTTGTAAATAAGTTAACATGTATTTATTACAGAAAATATAGAAAACTAAATACAAGAGTCCTCTATATCATGGTTAATAACTGTTAGTATTTTGGTGACTATAAACCTAGTCTTTAAAAATATTTGCATGTAGGAATAAGAATGGCATCCACACAATTGAGGTGTGCAACATTTTATATCTTTGAAAAACTCGCTATGATGGGTTTCTAGGGATCATTAGAAGTTACTTGAAAATAGACCTGGGGAGATGGCCTCGTTCCTAAAGAGCTTGCTGCACCAGCATGAGTTCAAATCCCGAACACCCATATAAGTAGCCAGGTGCGGCAGTGTGGAGCTGTAATCCCAGCACTGTGTGTGTGTGTGTGTGTGTGTGTGTGTGTGTGTGTATGTGTATGTGTGTGTGTGTGTGGACAGGCAGATCCCACGTTCTCAGTGACCAGCCAGCCCAGCTGGAATGGCGAGGTCCAGGATCAGTGAGAGCCTGTCTCAAAAAATATGGTAGAGAACAATTGAGAAAGACACCTGACATTAATATCTGGCCGCCACACAAGAAGGCACAGTGAGCATGCACACACACACACACACACACACACACACACACACACACACACACACCCCAGAAGAAATTACTTGAAGACAGTGTTTTGTTTTAACAGTTGTACAATAGTTAATATACTTGAGTGTCTCAGAATTGAATTATTACTTGATCATTGAGCTATTTGGGGCATTTTCAAGTTTTTGTTATAAATTGGATTGCAGTGTTCATCTTTCTACTTTTGTTTATTTGGCTGGAATCCTAAAACTGGAATAATTTGGTCAAAGGGCAGGAACATTTTTAGATGTCTTGTTGCATGCTGCAAAACTGCTTTTCAGAAAGGTCATCCTCCTGACTCAGGAGTATAAGAATCCTAGGACCCCCACCCCCAACCTGCCCAAGGGAATGACCCCTGTCTTGAGCAGAGGTCTCTTTATGTTTTAGCCTCCCTGTCTCCCATCTGGTGTGTGGTCCACAGGCTCTGTCTCTTGTAGGATACAGGCCTATTAAAGCTCACAATTTCTGGGTTTGCATATCCAGTGGTTGAAGAACTATTTGGGGATAGGAGCCCCTGAGGGCCTCTCATTACAGAATAAAATGGATAAAAGGGGCAGCCTTAGACTATCCTAAGTGTTTCTCATTACCTAGTAAATGCTGGTCAGGAATTCCAGTTGAATAGCCAGTTAGCCCACTTCCTGCTGCTGGTTATTAGGTAATCCCAGTCAACTAATTTTCTCTAAGTTTCACTTTTTTGAGGGGGTGGTAAATTCAGGGTTTCACTGTGTAGCCCTGGCTGGCCTGGAACTCACTACATAGACCAGGCTGGCCTTGTACTCACAGATTTTCCTGCCTCTGCTTCCCAAATCCTTGGTCAAAGGCATGTGCCACATCTCACCTTAAGGAAATATAACTTATTTTCATTTATAGCAATGCTTACAACTTAAATCCTACAAAGGGCATCTGGATCATCACGAAACTTCCTGCTTAGGGAGGCCTACTGCCCTGGAGGCTGAGATGTGTTGGTGTGTGTGTGTGTGTAAGTTTAAAATACATGAAATAAGAAACACATTTGAACATTCACCCTTCACCAGTCATCATTATAAATTTTAACTAGGAACAGTTTCAAATAGGAGAACTTCAATGCATATAAGAGCATAGCCAGACACAGTCATGTAGGTCTTCAATCCCAGCAGAGGCCCAGGGAATCTCTGTGAATTCGATACTAGCATGGTTTTCATAGGGAGTTTCAGCCCAGCCAAGGCTATACAGTGAGTCTTTGTCTAGAAAAAGATCTAATGATGGTGAAGAGTGAATTAACGATTAGTTGCAACATGTATTTTTAGAAAGTAACTTTATAATAGGTCTCAATAATGATAAAGATCATATAGCCTAGGTTCTCATCACATACCTTAAAAAAAAGATTTATTGCTTTTACTTTATGTGTATTAAAATGTGTTTTGCGCCGGCCGGTGGTGGTGCATGCCTTTAATCCCAGCACTCGGGAGGCAGAGCCAGACGGATCTCTGTGAGTTCGAGGCCAGCCTGGTCTACAGAGCGAGATCCAGGACAGGCACCAAAACTACACAGAGAAATCCTGTCTTGAAAAAAACCAAAAAAAAAAAAAGCATGTGTTTTGCTTGTATGTATGTACTGTGTGGCGCTCATGTCCAGACAGTTGTGAAGTTGTGAGCTGTCATGTTTGTGTTGGGAACTGAACCCAGGCCCTATGCAAGCGCAGCCAGTGCTCTGAACCACAGACCCCTTCTCTATTCCCCATATTATTATCTTTAACATATACTCTTTTCCATGTCCAGGAAAAAAAATGCACCAAATATGAAGGTTTGGTATTATTTATAATAGCAAAAAACCTGGCTCTCTAGACTTAGTTGTTTAGTGATAGAGGTATGATTAAGTAAGGCATATTGCAATCAATGCACTAATGTGCTGAAACCATTAACAACAGTGTTGATGACCCAGTGGAACAGTCGTAACATTTCCATATTGTGCCCGTTCTGCAGATCTGCTGCCTCCCTCCCACAGTCTTGATGAGCTGTGTGACTCAGCTGCGTTAGGCCGTCCGAGGACCTCCCCCCGCCCCCCATACATGCACACAGTTCAGTCTGGATGTTGGAAGCAGAGCTCTGCTTCAGACCTTCCCTTTTGGTACATGGACGTCCCACACTGTCCATCCGTGCGCCTGGGAAGTCCCACAGCAGAAGTAGAGTTCTGGAGAAAGAGGCCCTTTTCCAGCCGTGCTGTCTTGAGGAAGAAGCAGACATTGGTAAATCCTGCAGGCTGAAAAGGGGAACTCGGAAAGCTAGCCTTCCTGGACCCTGGGTTGACCAGCTGGCCCGGAGCGAGTCAGCTTTGTTCTCCCGATCAGCTGAATGTGTTCTCTTCCCCATTAACACTGGGCATGGTGGCACAGGCATGTAATCCTAGCACCAGGGAGCTGAGGCAGGAGTACCACCAAGAGTTAGAGGCCGGTCTGGGCTGCATTAGGTGAGCCTGGGCTGCACAGTGAGACCCCCCCCCCCCATTTCAGATAGAAGTGGGGAGAGATTTTCCCTGGAGTAGCCAGAGTCCTGTGACCTCTGGAGTTTTTGCTTCCGGAGCTGTGTTGGCACCCAGGGGAATTTGCCTAGTTTCTTGGAGGGTGGGTGGGTGGGTTGGTGTCTCCCCCATCCTCATCTGAAAGTTCTGTACCTTTCCATGCACGGTGGCTTTGTCTTTCTACTCAAGGCCCCTGCTCCTTGAACAGGCCATATATTTTTTTTCCCAGGCATTCATGGGCTCTCTGTCCTTCTATCTACCTGTGACCCAGGGTGTGTGCCGGATGACTCCCGAAAGCATCTCTTAACCCTTAGCTTTTGCATTTCTCTGAACTCAGACTTGCTTCACTTCGAGACCTGAGCTGGATAACACCTCTAAGTAGGTGCCATCACCTTGTTCAGGGGGCCCCTCCTCCACCTTTCCATGGCCTTCACTTCTGCTACATAGTTAGCTTCCTTTTCAAAACCTCTCCTTAGCCGGGCGGTGGTGGCGCACGCCTTTAATCCCAGCACTCGGGAGGCAGAGCCAGGCGGATCTCTGTGAGTTCGAGGCCAGCCTGGACTACCAAGTGAGTTCCAGGAAAGGCGCAAAGCTACACAGAGAAACCCTGTCTTGAAAAACCAAAAAAAAAAAAAACCAAAAAAACAAAAAAAACCCTCTCCTTGACACTTTCTGTCCCTCTCTCCCCTCCCTTTCTGCTTCCTTTTTAGCTGTGCCGTGTTGTTCTAGCTTGGTTATTTCTCCTGTCCACTTTATTCTTCTGACCCTGCACCCCTTAAGAGTAGCCATGGGATCTCTGGATGGCTGCAGCTCTGTCCTTCTTGGGAATCGGGCCAGCACATGCCTGGACCCTGGGGTTCACTGGTATCTGCGTGTGTGTGTGTGTGTGTGTGTGTGTGTGTGTATGTATGTGGCACTTGTTTCTCGGTGGACCCTCTCAGTTCTGAAGGCTCATCGGAGTGGGAGAGAACACCCCACAAGCCACCACTTGGAGAGTAAGCCTTACCTGGAAGTGTGTCCTCATGGGACTTGTCCCCTCTGGCCTTGAAAAGCTAGGGTAGAAGTTTCTCTGAGTCAGTGTTGGCTCATAGGGTCCCTCCATGAGCCATCTCATACTTTTGCTGGGCTGCAGGGCTTCTGGCTTGGGGCCATTGTGAATCCTGCTCTGCTGAGGTAGTCAGGGCTCAGTGGTTGGATGTTATCTGGCTTTGGGGATGATCCGAAGGCGATGTGGTACTTCGTGGCTCTGTAGGGCTTCCTCACAGGCATGAGTCTAGACCAGGTGTCTTGGCTGTTTCCCCCCTCTGGGGGCTCGGGGACTCTCACTCTTTCCTGTAGTCTCTTAGAGTACATTCTGGAGAGATGAAGTGACCAGGACATATGGCTCTTCTCACATTGCCAGAGGCCCTGGTCTGGAGTCAGGGAAGGTGCTCAGGCTTGGGACTCGCTCTTGTTGCTTTCTGTTCGTTCTCAGCACAGAACTGAGATGATGAGTCAAGCCAGGTGAGGCTTATCCCAGGTCCTGAGATAAAGCTTGCTCACCCCCTTCCTCACTAGCCCCCTCCGCCTCCCATGCAGGGTGATATGAGTAGGGCCCACAAATGCATTATGCTGATCTGCCAAATCAAATCTGTAGGCATTTGGTCGCTGTAGGAGTCTCAGCTCAGGTTGTCATGGCAAAGTACCACAGCCCGAGAGCTTAGACAATGGAAATTTATTTTCTCACCATCTGGAGGCCAGAAGTAGAAGATGAAGGGATGTTTCAGGCCTTTCGCTAGGTGGCTATCTTCTCCCTAGGTCTTTGGTTGTCTTATTTCTGGGACCTGAGGGTTCCAAGTGTCATCTTCAAAGACATGGTATCGTAATGGACCAGGCCCCCTTATGACATACTAAATACTTCTTTAAAGACCCTGTCTGTAGCTGGGCATGGTTGCACATACATATAACCTCAGTACTTAGCAGGCTGAGGCATCAGAATTGAGAGTTTGAGGATAGCCTGGGATAGCCTGGGCTATACAGAGTGAGACCCTGTTTCAAAACAAAAACTAAACAAACACAAAGCCAAAACCTTATTTCCAAATCCAGACATATTTTGAGCTAATGGAGGTTAGGACTTTGGTATATGAATTCTTACAGGACATAGTCGAGTCACTATAGCAGAGGGACACCAGCATTGAGGAGGGCTAAGGGGTGTGTGACCCTGCCAAGAGGCTCCAGAAGCCCATCACAGTGGCATTTAATCACTGGGTACTCTTTTATACCTAAATTCCTGGCCAAGTTTTGTTGCGGTATCTTCCTCGAGAGTGTCTCCATGTGTAAAATGAGTTGCCATCCACTTCCTGAAGTTTTGTGCAGTGTGACTGATGGCCAGGAAGGGCTTTTTGTATACCTCCAATTTAACTCACAGCCAGAAATCCTATAAGGTGTGGTACCAGGATTATTCCCACTTCACAGATGTGGAAACTGATTACTGACGACACAGGAAGAATACTGACTAAATTGAGGCTCTGGATGCACGCACACATACTGTGTGTGCATAACCAAGCTTCTATCCTCCAGGGATACAGAGTGTCTGACTATGCACAGCACACAGTAGGGCCTCAAGAACATTAGCTGAGTCAGTTCTAATGGGTTTCATTAACAGCCATCAGAAATGACAGTTCAGAGTTGGTGGAAGTTTAGTGGGGTGGACGTTTGGTGCCTATGGAGGGAAGCTGGTGGCTAGGAGCCAGCCAGCAAGTCACCGAGGTGAGCCAAACCAGGGACAGGTAAGACACATCCAGGCCCTCAGAGCCCGCTTTACCCTCCTCCTCACCCGCCTCTCCCCCGTGTTGTGCAGGGTGATGTGAGCAGAGCCCAGGAATGCCTTATGTGGATCGGCAGAACCGAATCTGTGGGTTTTTGGATATCGAGGACAATGAGAACAGTGGCAAGTTCCTTCGGAGATACTTTATCCTGGACACCCAGGCCAACTGCCTCCTCTGGTACATGGACAATCCCCAGGTGAGAAGCCAGGTGGGGAGGGCACAGGACGGCTGCCTGCCTTCTGTCCCGGCTGGGTGGAGTGCAGGGGTTGGCTTTCTTTCAAGGGCTTTGTGTCTGAAGCCGATTGAACAGAGCGAGAGACGCCCAAACACATACCTACATGCATGCCCACAAAGAGAACTCTCTCTTGAGCTGGCCACATTTCTCAGTGGTGTGTGTACACTTAGCCTGCACAAGAATTTTGATATAATCCAGAGTAGGGGGCATTAGATTGGAGGGAAGAAGAGAGAGAGAGAGAGAGAGAAGAGAGGAGCAGATCTGGGGGAGACAGTGTCTGAGCCCCAGATCTGGGTTTTTCTCACACACAGGAATTGAACACTTAGCAAAAGTCAGGCAGAGCCTCCCAGTGCCCAGATGGGACTCACTTCCTCTCATCTCCCAGGGCTGTGGCCTGGTGACTGCTCTGGCTCTTCCAGTCTGGGGCTCCTCCCCGGCAGAGAATGTGATTCCCTGAGCTAGACACCATCAGACTTCCTTGGTCTCCTGAATCAGGAAGTCACGGAGTCTTGGGTTGGCAGTAGTGACCTTCTAGGTCACCTGGTGTCTTTCTCATGCTACCAAAGAGAAAACTGAGTCCTGGACATTGCAATCTACCCTAGGTGAGGACAAGTGACCAACTTAATGTTCTGTGGAGTCAGGCACAGAGATGGGGAACCAAGGTTTTTTTTTTTTTTTTTTTTTTTTTTGAGACAGGGTTTCTCTGTGTAGTTTGGTGTCTGGCCTGGAACTCACTCTGTAGACCAGGCTGGCCTTGAACTCACAGAGATCCACCTGCCTGTGCCTCCGAGTGCTGGGATTAAAGGTGTGTGCCACCATGCCCTGCCTTTGCTGGATTTTTGCTTCACTCTGGTGGAAATGGATAGGTGGAGATGGTGCTCCTGCCCTCATTCTGAAGGTGAGGGAGGTGGTGTGGAGCAGAAGTCTGCCCCGTGTGAAATAAAAAGGCACTGGCAGAACTGGGGCTATACGCCTGTCCATCTGAGTCCCAGACCCCTGCCATTGCTGCTCACAATAAGACAGTTATCTTGGGGTGCCTTTGAGAGGAAGAAAAGCCTGTAAATGAAGTTTCTGGTTAAGGAAGAGCGTGGAAGACACAGCCTGGGAGGTTGCGGAGGGCAGAGCTTATGTGCTCACGCTGATCTACGGTGTCTGGGGTTGGATGAATGTGTACTTCCTACATAAAGGAATGAGTAAAAGACTGAAGAGGGGCAGTGAACAAGACTGTCAGAGGAAGGGAGGGGGGTCTTAATGTTGCTCTCCTGGGAGTAAGGACAGAACCCAGATCCAGTACAACCTACAGCCTGGGGCTCCCTGGGAATGTTGACCTGTTCTTGTGGAGGGCCATTGTGAGAACTGTGCTTGGGTAACTGGATATCCTTTTTTTTTTAATAGGGAAAAGGGGATGGTTAATGTGGTAGGATAATGATTTAACAGGCATTAATAAGTTTTCGGAACCCAGGTGTCTCTGATCGTCGCCTGTTGGAACCTCGCAGGACCTGGTGTTGATGAACCTGTCTCTGCCGCTGTTGCCGCTAACTATTACCATTAACCTCAGTCTGTTTACTGAGGGCTTGGGGGAGGGTGTACGTGTGCATGCGAAGCTGGATCTTTCATATTCTTCACTTCTGTCCTCTCTCTCCTTCTGATAGTTCTCTAGCTCCTGTAGATGGCGGGGAAGGTGAATTCAACAGCATCTCTGCCTCTGGGAAGCTTCAAGTTGAGGAAATAGGAATGACTTGCATGACACTCCCCAGCTATAATAACCTTAGCCATCAGGACAAGGCATCCCACGGGTCACTGCTGGCTGCCGGTACCTGGATGCCAGGGTTCTGATTGGAGGAGAAGGGGCTGTAGTTTTCCATTTCTGCTGCCTGTCAAGGAAGACAGAGCACTAGGAGGTGGAGTCTCACATGGAAAGTTCTCAGGTCTGGCAGAGATCAAGGCTGCAACCTTGGCGCCTCTGTTCAGCTGATTGGTGTCTTAAGCAAGTCCTTTCTATTCGGAAGCTTAGTGACATTACCCAACATGTGCTTACTAAACTTGTCCAGTGCGTTAGACGCCTACCTAGGTGCTGAGGCACCATGGTGAGCAAGACAGACTCTGGGCATCATAGACCCTCCCACTGCAGGTAAGGAGGTAGGTGACCACATAGAATTGGAGTAGAGAGAATTGTGAGCCATCTCTTCATGGGGGAGTTGACACTAGATTATCATCTTTTCATTTTCTTTAGAGTTTATTTTTAAGACAGTATCTTATCCTATGTAGCCTAGGCTGAACTTGAACTGACAAGCCTCTTGCTTCTGTGTCCTGAGTTTTAGGATTATGAGTATATACCATCACACCCGACTGGGGCCAGAGTGTGGAGGCTGGGTGATTTAGAGTGATTATTATTATACGTTGTTCAGACTTGAGAGCATTGGTGGGTTTTGACATGTTTTTATGTACAAAGTCTCATTTAACGGTTGTGCCACTTTGACCCAGTCAGAGTTGAAGAGGAAGGGGAGGGAGACAGCAGTCGTCATGGGGACACAGGAGGGCATGCGAGGTCACCTAGCTAAAGGGATGCTTGAGGTTAGCGTCCCCAGAAGAAGCCCTTATGTTGAGTAGCCAGGGGCCCAGACAAAGATGTGTAGATGAGTTCATTAAAGAAATGCTTCCTCGCCTAAGTGGAAAGTACTTATTGATTAGGCCCCTGAATTGTTTAATGTGTTTAAAAGTCAATATGCTGACAATGTCAAGCAAACAATAATTCTTTTGTTCTTGCAGTAATCATCGTTAGCATGAAGTTTCCCCTTTTAGCAAATTGCTGTACTCATAATAGCATACTGTCAATTGTAGACACAGAATGGAACTTGCAGTATAGCTAATCTCTCTAAAACCCAGTGATCTTCCACCTAAGCAATAGTTTTGTTTTTTGGTTTTTTTGTTTATGTTTTCAGTGCTGGGGGTTGAACTTTGATCTCATTCATAATAGGCAAGTACTCATCCACTGACCACGTTTTATTTATTTTGAGACAAGGTCTTGCTGAGTTGCCCAGGCAGGACTGAATTTGTGATTCTCTTGCCTCAGCCTCTTGAATAGAGCTGCTGGATTACAGGCATGTGCCAGTCTGTCACCATGCTTGGCAATGACTCTTGAAACATTGTCTAAATTGCCTTCAAGTTATACTAGCAGGGATGTGTGCGCATGTGTTGGTAATGCTGGAGATTAAACCCAGAACTTGGCATGTGTTGGGTAAATATTGTATCACTGAGCTACACTCTCAGATGTTGGCAATTTTACTTCTAATTGAGTGTTGGTCCCGTTCATGATCAAGAAGATGAAATTCTTAATTGGGGCTCCTCTACTCTGTAGTGATCTCTGAATGATGACCTAGTTTCAGTTGCTCAGCCACACTCATGTTCAGCACTGCCAGTGTCCACCCACATGGCTAAATGCAAGACTAAATTATACAGCCATGAATAAGAGTAAACCAAAGCATGGCAATGATATGACATTTGATGATGGTTCTTGGTAGGATAACGCAGTAGAGTGTTTTTTTTTTCTCCTTGCCCAAAAACATTATTTTGGTATACTTCTTCTACACAGGCCATCATGTGAATTATGGATCATCATGATATCCCCAAAGACTGCATGTCTCCTAGTAAATCTGGGACCCCAGTAATAGACCTTTGCTCTGTTTAAACCAACCAACCAACCAACCAACCAACCAACCAACAAACCAACAAACCAGCAAACCAGACTATCAGCAGGTCTTTTTACTGGCCAGGCAAAGAGCATGAACAATGTTTACAACAAGATGGATATTGGGTTCATTTTAGTGGAAAGAATACAGCATGAGGGGAGAGTCTACTAATATGTACCTTATAATGTTATGATGTACAACTGTATTGTTGCCCTAAAGGCTGAGTGAAAACAATGTTTTAAGAGTTGTGTTTTTGTATCAGAAACCTCCTTTGGAAATGTTTGGGGTCTCTCGGTACTTTAAAAGCTTCCACATTGTCAGCCTGTCTAAATGCTAAGACCCAGGAAATAACTTCATTGAAAATTGGGCAACACAAACACCTGGTGCAAATTTAGTGTGGAAAAGTGGAGCTGGTGACATCTGTGTCCTGCCCCTGTCCTCTGGCTACAGCCCCTCCGCAGGCAGCAACCTGACAGGCCTCTTCAGTGTCTGCCCACAGAGCCCCCACAAGGAGAGGCATCTTGGAACCTTCAACTCTTTTGCAATTGGTTTGGGAAAGTCTTTTCTTTTTCATATTCTTACATTTTTGTCTTTTAAATTTTTGTTGTGGTTTTTGTTGTTGTTGTTGTTTTAAAGATAGACTGTCTGCGGTTGATATACTAACTATACATGTGTCTTAGTTCTCTCCTATTGCTGTGACAAAAAAAACCACCATGATTAATGCAACTTACAGAAGAAAACACTTACTGGGTCTCAGGGTTCCAGAGGGCTAGAGTTTATGACCATTATGGCCAGGAGTATGAAGTATGGTGGCAGGCAGATGAAATGGTGTTGGAGGAATCCCTGAATGCTTAAAAATTGAGCCAACATCCATGAGGCGGGGGTGGGGGTGGGGGGAGGGAGAGAGTGTGTACTGGGGTGGGGGTGGGCTTTCGAAACCTCAAAGTCCACCCCTAGTGATACTCCTTCTCCAATAAGGCCACGCCTCCTAATCCTTCCCAAAGGGTTCCACCAGCGGGGACCAAGCATTCAAACCCATGAGCCTATGGGGGCCATTCCCATTGAAGCTATCACATTCTACCTACTGGCCATCATGGGCTTGTGGCCACATCATATGCAAAATGCTTTTAGTTCAATTTCAGAAGTCCCTATAACCTGTCAGTCTCAAGAATGTTTAAAGTCCCAAGTCTCTTGTGAGACTCAAGGCAGCCCCTTATTTGTAACCCCCTTTAAAACCAAAAAGCAAATTACTTCTAACACACCAAGGTACAGAATATGCATTACCATTCCAAAATGGGGAGACTTGGGCACAGTGAGGAAATAGTGGACCAAAACAAGATAAAAAAAAAAACCCCAGCAGTGCCAACTCTAAATCTTACAGTTCCGTGGCTAATGTCAAGGGGCTTGGATGGCTCCCCGCTTCCAGCTTTGGTTGATCACCACACCCTTCTCTCCCCTGGGCTGGGTCCACTCCTGTCTGTACGTCTCCCTGGCAGACACCCTACAGCTCTGGCACCTCCAACAACTTGAGGTCTCCAATGCCATCCAGGCTTCACTCTCTCAGCCGCGGCTGGTGTGGTACGTGGTGGGAACTGAGGCGGGACAGGCTTACAGGATGCGTGAGGGAAGAGAAGGGTAGGCTTGGTGGCTGACTGCAGGGGTGAAGCAGAATCATCAGGAGTTCAGAACTTGCTTTGGCATCACTGACCATTAACAATATTCACGTGTGGGCCTCTTAATATTCTGAGTCGATAAAAATCACATTCCTTTGTGGCTCTGGGAGCTTGAACCCAGTGCCTTGTGCATATTAGGTAGCTACTCTACCCTGAATTTCCTCTCTAGCTTGCTAGAAAGTTATATTTATAAGCCAAAAATTTTAATGGGGTGAGTTATAAGTCTATATAGCTTAGGAGCCATCGGAGGCATTTAAACACTTCTATATTACCTGTGTGTGCACATGACAGTACACATGTCACTGTGTACATGTGGGGGTCAGAAGGCAATTTGTGGGAGTTGGTTCTTTCTTTCCCCCATGTGGGTTCAAGGAATAGAACTCAGGTTGTCAAACTTAGCCCCAAACCAAACTCTATGTGCTTAGCCCCAAACCAAGTGTGTGCTCATGCTTTGTCTAAATTTCAAATTCATCATAGTACTTAGTGTTATACATCCCCACACATGGTTCAGATTGATAACCAAGGGATTATAGATAAGTGATGATGAACCTAGGGAGGTAGGAGTATTGTTCTCTACAAAAGAGGAGCCATGATGATGTAGATGAATGTGCTGTTTATATCAGACACATTTAAGAAAAGAAATGTGATAACAAAGACTAGGTGAAGCCAAGTGATGGTGGCTCACGCCTTTAATCCCAGCACTCAGGAGGCAGAGGCAGGAGGATCTCTGTGAACTCAAGGCTGGTCTACAGGGTGAGTTCCAGGATGACTAGGCCTATACAGAGAAACCCTGTCTCAGAAACAAACAAAAGAGCATGTTAAGAAGACAATTGTGAGAAGTAGACTGAGTCTCCTGACACTGACGTGAGCATTGTTCAGCCCGTTACTCGGCTCCGAGCAAGTGCCTGTCGGCCTGACTGTGCGTTCTCTTCTGTTAAATGAAAACAAAACAAGAAACAAAAATAAAAAACATTGTTATGTAGTATCTTCAAGGATGGCTTGAGGCTTCTGTAATGTTTGGGGGCCTGGAAAGTAGGAGGTGCTTAATAAGTGTTAACTGGGAGCAGCACATGACCTGCCAGCTGTCTTGTGGATGTCTAGTGTTTGCTTTAGGACTTTATTTCTTTGGACTTGTGAGATGCTTTGGTGTGTCAGGTAGATATAAGGCAGTAGAGCCATCTCTGTTAGGAGATGGTGGGGGCAAAACACACTCAAGCACTCCTGTGTTGCATCTTGCTAATCCTTAAATAATAGATAAAAGTGACCAAAAGTCACAATAGAATAATACCGTGTTGCTTCAGCTCGACATTTAAATGGTGGACATCATAGTTATTTTCTCTTTGTTTAAAGTCAAGCTTTTTTTTTTTCCCCAGGGATAATTTATATACCTAGCTGTATTTTAAAAAACAATAAATCTTGTGTATTTATAATAAAACGTTTCCTATCTAGTTGACTGGAGAGAGGATGTGGAGCCACTGATCCAGATGGGGAAGCTGGGAGGGGAGCCGATGAGAAGGTGGAGGCCAACTTGGAGGAAGCTGGGTTGAAGAAAGGGATGAAGGAGCTTAAGAACCATTCAGGTTCCTGACAGCCTCAGATCCACCTGTCTCTAGGCTTCTATGAAGATGAGGTTGGAAGGGCGATGCAAGGAATATGGAGGTCATGTGACTACACCCTAGAGCCTCATCCTGTCTAAGAAGGAGCATAGTCAGCCGGGACTAGAGACCCAGCGCCAGAGTGTTCAACCAGTACTGTATCTTATAACACGAACTGCTCACACAGGGCAAGGTTAAAATACACATTGGGCACCAGAGAATGGGGAAAGCAGCCATGGGCACATTGTGGGCCAACACGTTTTTAATAGGAAGTAAATCTACTGGGTGGAAGTCAAGAACTGCCCAGGGTAGCTGGTGCCCGGGAGAGCTCATTTCTAGTTAGCTGCTCTCTCATGCCAGACAGGCTGTGGAATGCAGGTCTGGGCAGCTTGCTCTCTTGCCATCTTGCCCCAGGTGCATCTCTGTGAGCCTGGATGGTCTTGGCTTTGGTGTTGAAAGCTGGTTTAGCTCACACCCTAGGCATGAGATTGCTCCCTGGGTTCTCCTATAGTCTTTTTTTCTACTGGCAGCCAGCAGCAGTTACTGATGCCTACTGGGCTCCTTGCTGGTGCCTGGGCACCCTTCCTTCTCCCTTCCCACACCTCAACCTCTGGTCTTGTGGAGCTTGGCACCCAAGAGCCAGTTAGACTAGTTCCTGCCTAGCCCCAGCTTGGGCAACTAACTATGGCCTTGCTCAGTCTAACCTTGCTTCTCCTCCTCTCCTATTTACCTTTCACTGATAATCAACTGGTAGATATTGTTTCAGGGGAAGTGGCCTGGCAGGGAGGAAAGTGTCATGGAGGAGCTGGGAATCCAGAAGGGCTGAGTTTGAATTCTGGCCTGACTTGCTATCTGTATGAGCTCGGGCCAGGGGCCTCACCCGCTGGCCCCTGGACTTCTGTATCTGTGAAATGAGATCGTGGAGACTTAGCAGCATGTAGATACAGTAGTGTCTCTTCCTTGTTTCCCGTGCTGTGCTCTCCAGAGTGGCAGGTTGTGGCTGGGGTGACGAGCTCTGTTTTCCCTGGGCTCCCTGCAGAAGCCACGCGGAGGGTCGTGGTAGGCAAAGAGGTATCAGTGGCGCTTGCAGAGCTGACATTCCTGTGGATGTATGAATCCTTCGTTGGATCTGGCTGTTTTCTATGCTCTTTGTTACTCTTGCTAGGAGATGGGAAATGGAGTCAAGTTTGTCCTTTGGCGTGAGGTGCTGCTGTTTCTACAGGCTGGCCAAAGGTGGAGGTACCCACTTTGTGAGCAGCAGTTCAGCTCCTATCTTGGTCCTGGAAGAGACCATGTCTTACTTCAGTCTTTTGAAGTCCTTGCTGGCTGAAGAGATCTTGAACAAAACACAAGGTGTTTTCAGGGTCTTCTTAAGGTCCCCTGTTAGTTCACAGGAACCTGCCCTGTGTCCTACACAATTCCAGAAAATTCACAAGTCTAAGGCCACTTTGGACTTACCAGCCTCACATAGGGTGACTGCCAGCTACTTGGTGAAGTTCTGTGGTTTCCTTTGCTCACCCACCCCTCTTCCCATCCTTTCCCCTGAGGACTGCTGGCGCTGTGGTCCTCTCCAAGGGCTGCTGGCCAGGTGTGGCCTTGCATTTCCCCAGGGCCTACTCAGCCCCAGCCGATGGTTTTCCCAGCCCAGTGACACAGGGGATTCCCAAGGAGCACCGAGAACACACAGGTGTCTGGAGCCTCTTCCAGATCTCTCAAACGTGTGGGAAGCAACCATGGTATTTGTTGGCTTAAGAATGGCCCCGTTAGGCCTAGATGTTTCAGTGGGTAATGGCATTTGCCACCAATCCTGAACACTTGAGTTTGGTAGAATGAGAAAACCAACTCCTGCAACTCCCACAAGATGTTCTCTGACCATAATACATACAATATGACACGTATACACATAGACAGACAGACGGATGGACAGATAGACAGGCAGACAGACAAAATGTAATTTAAAAAAAATCACCCCCTAATAAATCAGCTTGGGCGATACAGTGAGACCTTATGAAAGAGAGAGAGAAAGGCCTCATTCTATAGCATATTAGGGAAACTATGGAAACTAGTTGTTTATTTCAAAATAGCTGGTGGAGAGAATTTTGAATGTTTGCATCACGGGGAATTGAAAAATGTCCAAAAGGACAGACATACCAATGTCTTAGTTACTTTTCAGATACTGTGACAAAACATCATGACCAAGGCAACTAAGAAAAGCAAGCATTGAATTGGACTTCCAGTTTTAGAGGGGTAGAGTCCCTGATGGAGGATCGAAGGCATGGAGGCAGGAACAGCTGAGAGCTCACATCTTGATCCAAGCGTAGGAGGCACAGAGAGACCCGCTGAGAATAGTATGGGCTTTTGAAACGTCACAGCCCACCACCAGTGACACACCTCCTCTAACAAGGCCACACCCAATCTTCCCCAGATAGTTGTACCGACTGGGAACCAAGTATTCAAGCATAAGAGTCTATGGCAGCCGTTCTCATTCATACTTCCGCAGACACACACCTTGGTCTGATCATGATCATTGTGTGCATGTGTTGAATTGTCATGCTGTATCCCCAGATAGAAGGTTATTATGTATCAGTTCAAAAACCTCCCAAGGTGATTTCACAAGTATAAGTCCCCCATTTAAAAGTAGGGGAGTGGCTATTTATCTCGGGGTTAAATTATGTGCCAGGCACTCATGAAGAATCTAGGTCCACTCTCTAGGACTGAAATAATAAGTAAATAAAGTGCATTTTACAAACCTTCCTGGGGTGGGGGGCACATCTGTTCAGAGGTGATGATGGCGTCCTGCCTCTGCCTCACCTCCTGTGTGCTGGGGCTACAGACACCCAGCATCCCAAGATGCCTTCATCTTGCTGTTCCCAGTCATGTCCTCGGTAAGCTTAGAGTGTGGTTAGTGTACTAAGACTAGACTTGTGGGAAAATAGCAACGCAGCTAGGTTTCGTCCCCTTGGTCAGCTGCTCTTAAACTTGGGTCCATTTAGCGATCAACGGGAGTGTTTTAAAATGTGTGCCTTCTAACCCATCCCACTTGATTTAGACTCAGCATTTTGAGGGGGAAGCCCGAGCCAGAACTTTTCTCGAGTGGGTTCTCCAGGGGTCTGAGTCTGCACCAAAGTCCAGGTTCCATCTGTGGGTTGAGAGACAGGAGCCAGTGGCTGGCTGGAGTCAGTGAAGGCGTCAGGAGGGTCCTGAATTTAACCTTCCTCTCCAGGACACAACACTGGGGTTCTGCCCCTGCACTCTGGCACCTGATGCTTTCTGGGCTTCTTGCCCTGGCACCTGGCTGCTCAGGCCTTTTTGTACAACCTCGCTAGATCAGGACGTGTCTGCTTGGGACTGTCTGGGTGCCACCATGACAATGAGTTGTTGCCATTAAGCTTCTAGATCCAGTTAATTGGAGTGGACGCTGAGTCTCACTTTGGATCTGAAGCCTCAGGAATCCTAGGGATGTTCCCCCATCCCCCTTGGGTGGGTAGGAGGTGGTGGGCAAACGGCTTTTCAGACATTCGTCATGTTTTCCTGGCTTTTGGGGATGGAGAGAGTGTTTATCTGCCTCGGAGCAGAAAGGGTGGAGTATACATGAGTATCCCCCACCCTCATCCCCTGGGTAACTCGGCAGCACATCTCTGTGACTGGGAGGAGGCATCGGAGACCAGAGCAGAGGGCTGACGTCCTCGAAATCTGATCTCTCCCTGTCATTACATGTGGCTTAGAGTCCAAATTGTTCCCCCATCCCACTTCACTCATGATTCAGGATGGGGCTCCAGAGGCTTCGGGATGTGGTTTGGGGTGAGGAGAGCAGTTATTTAAGAGTAGCCCCAGATCCTGGTGTTTGCGTCTTATAATTAGCCTGGTTGAGGGGCCATGGCCTCTCTGGGCTGTGGTCACCCTATTTTCATGTAATTCTCCTGGCACAGTTTATCATCTAGATTTTATAGGGAAAGTCTTCTCTGCAGTCAGAGTGTGTTAATACTACAGTTAGAATGTGGTGGCTTCTAGGAGACCTGAAAGCCCTCGTATCCTTGGAGCTCTTGGCCACAGTGAGGCTGTGGAGACACAGGCTTCCCCCTGCCACCCAGAAGAGTTGAGTCTTTGCCTAGAGTGGTTCAGGGCCCCTTAGGCCATCTCTCCTTAGTCTTGGACAGTGATGGCCCCGTTTGGATTTTGATTTGGGAACGTCAGAGCCTGTCTTTCTTAACACAATCGAGATTTCCTTTAAACAGATTTAGAAGTCATTATAAAGTTTAACAATGCATAAATAAAATGAATGCTAATCTGAGTACTCCCGGGTGGCTTTTATTTAGTTAGTTTTTACAGAACTTGGGGTGATACCCAAGGCCTCATACATGCTTGGAAAATGCTCTACCACTAAGCTATACTCTTATTCCCTCAAAGGCATTTTTCAGACATAATGTTTCATGTGGAAAAGGTGGTAATTGAGTCTTTTTTTTTTAAAGGTCTTTTCACAGAGATTCAGAGTTCTCTTAAATGACTGTGTTATCTGTATCCATTTTCTTTTTCTTTCTTGTGTTTGTTTGTTTGTTTTTGTTTTTCTAGATAGGGTTTCTTTGTGTAGCCTTGGATGTCCTACAACTAGCTCTGTAGCCCAGGCTGACCTCAAACTCACAGAGACCCTCCTGCCTCCGCCTCCTAAGTGCCAGGATTAAAGGCATGTGCCACCACCGCCTGGCCCCTATCCATTTTCTTATAAACAGAAAATTTAAGACATTCAATTTACTTCAGAGATATGTTATTTTAGACAATGGGCTAGAAGGTTCTTCCCATATCTAAGATATTTCTATTTTTAATTTTTTTAATTAAAAGCTTTATTATTTTATATTATGTATATGGTGTTTTTTCTGCACATATATCTGTGCACCATGTGTATTTGGTGCCTGTGAAGTCATAAGAGGACATCAGATCCCCTGGAAGTGGCGTTATAGGCAGTTGAGAGCCACCTTGTAGTGTAGGTGTCAGGAACTGAACGGGGTCCTCAGCAAGAGCAGCAGGTGCTCTTAACCCCTGAGCCATCTCTCCAGCCACGGCATTTCTTAAGGCAGTCTTCTGGAATGGTAGACCATTTCACGGTTAATGCTGAAGTAAATTTTCTAACTCTTCTTATCCAGGACTTTGTGCCTTTCATTGCTTTGAGATAGCCCCATTTAGTGAGGGCGTCCGTTGTTTTCCTGGAGCAGAATGGTGTTCATTTGGAGCTGCAGGCTCAGGTTATGTGAGTGGGTTCTCAGCGGACTCTCAGGATATGGGGGTGGGTTCTCAGACAGACTCGGGTGATAAGGGAATGGGTTTTCAGTCGTATCTATTGGGAACTTCATTGGTCTGGTTTCTAATATTGGTCACTACCTCATATCACCTCTCGCAACAGAAATCAGGAAGCCAGGAAGGGTCCTGTCACGGTAGAATGTTGTTGACTCAGTATTTGGAGCTCCCTGCTGGGTTTTGTTGTTGTTTTTTAGTTTGTTTCTGTGTTGCGTTTTGCAGTTCTGGGCTGGAACCCAGAACATTGTCCGTGCTCGGCCAGCATTCCCATGACACTGCACCCTTCACCATCCTTGCTGCGTTAGTAGGCTGTTTTCTTCGTGGTTTTGATTTTTGTGTTCAGACATGGGTTTCATATGGCATGTATTATAGTCCTGTAAAATAAGTTCACGGGCATGTTAAAGACATCTGTATCATATGAGTTTGTATCCTGCGCGTTCTGAAATGAATGTTGAAATGACACTGATAAGACAAAGCAAGCTGAATAAGAGCAATCACGCAGAAAAGATGTCATAGGTCACACTTGCAGAGCATCCCCGTGTGCCAGGGAAATTCCACACTGAAGCACTCCCCTGCGTTAACTCCACCTCATCGCTATATTCTGAGGGTGGGGCTACAGGTGGAACATCCCTCACCTAAAACTTCGAAAATCTGAAATGATCCCAGATCTGCAACTTTCTGAATGCTGATGTGATAGCAAGTAGAAAATTCCACACCTCACCTCATGTGGTATGTTGCCGTCAGAACACAAGGGACCTAAAATCATTGTCTAAAATCACAGTCCCCAGGAAATCTGTACAATGGATATATGAAGCACAAATGGAATTTTGTGTTTAGACTCGGGTCCAGTCCTCAGGACTTCTCATTTTTTTTTTTTAATTTTGCAATACAATTCAGTTCTACATATCAGCCACGGATTCCCTTGTTCTCCCCCCTCCCGTCCCCCTCACCTTCCCCCCAGCCTCCCCCCCCCCATTCCCATCTCCTCCAGGGCAAAGCCTTCCCCACAGACTGAGATCAACCTGGTAGACTCAGTCCAGGCAGGTCCAGTCCCCTCCTCCCAGGCTGAGCCAAGCCATCCTGCACAGGCCCCAGGTTTCAAACAGCCAACTCATGCACTGAGCACAGGACCCGGTCCCACTGCCTGGATGCCTCCCAAACAGATCAAGCCAATCAACTGTCTCACCCATTCAGAGGGCCTGATCCAGTGGGGACCCCTCAGCCATTGGTTCATAGTTCATGTGTTTCCATTCATTTGGCTATTTGTCCCTGTGCTTTATCCAACCTTGGTCTCATCAATTCTCGCTCATATAAACCCTCCTCATTCTCACTAATTTTTTTGTTTTTTTTAAGTGCTTGGTTGTGGTGACACATGCTTGTAATGTCATCCCCCAGGAAGTGATGGCAGGAGGGCCACAGTATCCCTCCACTAACTCTCACCCCACCAAAAAGGAAAATTAGGGAAAAAAACCCTGAAATCTCCGAGCATTTTGGTTTGGATAAAAGCAACTCAGATTGCCTCTGGGTTTTTTTGTTTCGTTTTTTTTTTTGTTTTTTGTTTTGTTTTGTTTTTATATCCAAATTGACCTATTTTTAATTTAATGTTCAAAAAATTCATCTATTTATTTTACATCCTGGTCTCAGCCTCCCCCCATCCTCCCCTCTCAGTCTGTCCCCCTATTTCCCCCCCTCCCACCCCCATTCCCTCCTCTTCCATCTCCATCCAGGAAAGGGCAGGTCTCCCATGAGTATCAACAAAAAATGGCATATCAAGTTGCAGTAAGACTAAGAACCTCCCCGTGAATTAAGGACGGGCCAGGGGACCCAGTATGAGAAGTGGGGTCCCAAAAGCCAGTAAAAGAGTTGGAGACGGCCCCTGTTCCCTCTGTTGTGAGTTCCACAAGAGATTGCCTCTGTTTTTACAGCAGGGGAAACTGAGGGCTAGTTAAAAATCTTCACAGTCGCCTGGCGAAGCACACACACACACACACACACACACACACACACACACACACACACACACACACGGCTAACCATTGTCCTAGACTAACTGGCCATAAGAGCGGAGGGGATGCTGTTAATACTACTGTTTCCCCCCAGGAGACCTGTTATCCAGGGTTATGGCCAGTGCTTTGTAGGTGAGGACAGTGACTTTCCTGAGGCTTCAGTGGTACAGACTGAACTGGAACGCTGGTCTGTCTCTTACTGCTGCTTTGGGGGCCCTCGCATCTTAAGAAAACACCTTTGTCTTTCAGAACCTGGCCGTTGGGGCAGGAGCTGTCGGATCTCTGCAGCTGACTTACATCTCGAAGGTAATGTTGGTTTGGCGTGCTGGGGAGCCACTTTCTTGAAGTAGGTTTGCTGTCTAAGCAAGAGGGGAGTTCCGCATCCTGGAGGTGTAAGCCTTTGGGGGTGTTCACAGCTGTTACCACGTTTTGCTTTCCCAGGCACCTCCTGTGGAAGGTCTGCTGTCTGGTGGTGGTGGTTGGCAGTGGGGAGGGTGACCCACTCTTTGGATGTGCCCGTTAGTCATCGCTCCAGACCTATAGGAATATTTGAGATAATCTATAAAGAGAAAAGTTTACTTTGAGTCACTGTGTTCAAGGTCTTAGTCATGATTGTGGGGTTCATACATTATGACAGAGCGGGTGGGCCCAGCTTCTTACCTCATGGCTAGGAAGCAAATTATAGAAGGACTGGGTACCTATAATCTCTCCCGAGGGTTCCCCTGATCACTTAAGGACCTCCCATGTGTTTCCACTCCTAAAAGTTCCAGATGTTACCACTGGCCTTTGGAAGGCATTTCACATCCAAAATAAAGCATGATGTAGGATGTGACCTTCTTTGTAACTGGGACAAAAGGAACACAGGGACAATGACCCTGATCCAGTAAAAGATTCTTTTATACTTCCCTCAAAGTATACAGTTACTGAGCAGTGGATTGGAAATGGCCCAGGCCCCTGGAATTTTACCAGTTCTCCAGACAGAATGCTTATGGAGGGAGGATGGAGACCCACCACCACCACACCACCACCACCACCACCACCACCACCACCACCACCACCACCACCACCACCACCACGGCCCTAAGACGTGCCAGGACCACATTCAGCATCTGAGTACCTTCTAGAGAGCATGGCAGGCAGCTGGCAGTCTGTGGCCTCATCCAGCATGCAAACAGGGGCAAGAGCAACTCCTGTTCTCCTGAGACCGGGGCTAGGGCCAGTCGGTGATGCCCACAAATAACTGCTGAATTCAGCGGCTTTGAGCGGCCCCTCCCTGGGGCAGCTACTGCTGCTGACCCATGATGCAGCCCTGATTTAAAAAAGAAAAAAAAAAAAAGCCAGAGGATTTAGATTCTCTTCTGAGAGCAGGAGGAGGGAGCCAGGTGGCACCCAGCCAGCTCCAGCGGAAGTGTCCCTGTCCCCCACTCCAGTTCTCCTAGGGGTTGCTGTTTTCTTCCCTGGCCTCTCCCACCCTAGGGACTTTGAGGGCCTAGGGGCTAGGGGCTGAGCTAAGGCGCTACCAGCTCCATCTGGTAGCAGATTGAAGGAGATCTGTGAGATGCTCCCACGGGGATGGGGTGGTGAGGGACGCTTCAAAGAGATGGGTCAAGAGATGCCCCGAGAGGAGCGGCCATCTATGGCTGGACCCGCCAGGCTCATCCCGTGCCTGCCAGCTGCAGATCCATCTCAGGGAGGCAGAAGACGCTGGGCAGTGGCTGAGCCCATTAGAGAGGAGATAATGGCCTCAGGGGAAGAGCAGTGGTTAAAAGTGCAGCTTTGCTAGCACAGCTGCAGGCAATTTGTGCATGCCTTTTGATAAGAAATGGGGCAGCCTCCCTAGGCCAGGGCCGCCCGCCCGCCTGGCCCTCCCTCCCCCTCCCCCCTCCTCCCTCCCCCGGGGGCCCTCCCTTTTCATCTGCTGTGAGCGCATGAGGTCATTTCTCCAGAACGGGAATTGAGAGAGGGGAAGCAGAGAACCCTGTCAAAAATGAAAACTGAAACCATCTCCCCTGTGTGAGGGTTTGGGAAGTTGTTTTTTTTTTTTTTTTTTTTTTTTTGGCCAGGGAAGAGTGAATACAATCTCCTGCTGAATCATGATTTATAAATGCAGCCCAGATGAGGCTTTCAGTGTTCTTTGCCTCGTTTAGAAGGGATGACCTGACTTTTCGCCCTTCCTGGGACAGGCAAGCCTGCACGGGTCTTTGAAAAACCCACAGGGGCCTCAGCTCCAGCTAGCCCGCTGCCCAGAACACATCCCCAGGGCCTGGGGTGGCTGGTTTCCTGAGTCCTCAGCTTTTTTGTTAGCCTTTGGTCACTCCCAGGGTCGAGTGTTTGCACAGTGTCAGATGTGCTGGCTTGCTTTGTCCCCGATCTCCTGTGGGGAAGATGGGGCTGGCATGGGGTGGGAGGAGGGGGTCCTCCAGAGAGGCAGTCGGAGATACAAGTGTCTGTTCCCAGGGCATTATGGCAGCAGAACCGGTCTTTGGGCACACTAGAAAATAACTGAACCTGGCCCACGGTGCTACTACCTTTTTGTTATAGCCCTTCTCCCCCATTCCAGACATCTTCACGCCATCTGGCCCCAATTCTGCCCAGCCTGGACCTATTTCATGAGGGCTTCTGATAGATAACAGGTCTTCCGAAAGTGGGGTTATTAACTGTTTGTGTGTGGGGTGGGGGTGAGGGGTCTGGGTAGGCCAGAGCAGTGGTTCTCAACCTGTGGGTCGAAACCCCTTTGCCTGGGATGGGGGGGGGTAGGGAGTGTCGAACGATCCTTTCACAGGGGTCGCTTAAGACCATCAGAAAACACAGATATTTACATTACTACCCATAACAGTAGCAAAATTACAGTTATAAAGTAGCAAGGAAAATAATTTTATGGTGTGTGTGTGTGGGGGGGGGGGTCACCACAACATGAGGAACTGTATTCAAAGGTCAGTGAGAACCACTGCGCTGAAGAGTTCAATGAAGCGTATTGACTCACTTTCCAGATAAATAGGCTGACTTCTGTGTACCAGCTTGAAGCCCTCTGATGACTGTTGGTGACTTCTTACTTTATTGCTCTTAGTGCCCCCTTGAGGGACAAGTTTCCCCTGACACCGGAACAATGTTTCAGTTCTCCCAGGCCTTATTCGGCTCTTGTTTCTTCTGCTGGAGGGGCCCCAGCTCCACTTCCCCTCGATGGCAGACAGGGTGTGGCTGGCCCTCACAGTGTCCCTCCCAGGTCTGTATTTGATCTGATAAGCAAAAGCTCCTGAGACTGTCCAGCTACCCAGTGACTCTTCTGCGTCACTGCGTGGGGGGCCCCACGGGCACTCTGTTCCTCACATCCCAACCCTCTCTTGCTGTTGACGTGCTCACAGGACCTGCCAGTAAACCACGGTTGGGCAGTGACTCAGTTGTGGCCGCTGTGTGGTGTGTGAGGATGTTTGTGCCTGGGTGCTCGCACTTGAGTCAGACTGCTGGGTGTCCTCACCCACCTGTGGCCACCCTGCTTCCTGCAGGTCCTCTGTTCTCTTCCTGTGTTTGAAGATGGCTGCTGCGGCCTGGCACAATGGCCAACAGGTGGCAGGTGGCTTGGGGCGGTTCATACCTCTGGGGGCCTGCTGTCAGGGAGAGAGGCCAGAGCCAGAGTTCTGAGCAGCCTTTCTCTGTGGACATAGTCACAGGTGGGCAGATTCATTGTCTGCTCCTGCTGTCCTGTGTCTCTGAGAAGAGCGCTTACCTTTTCACACTGGCCTTACTAAGGGAGAAGCCAGTCTGTAGAGGCTCTCAACCCTGTCCCATGGCCAAGCAGGTCAGAACTGGGACCAACCCCATTAGTTTGTCAATGAATCACTTTTCCCAACAATACTTCTACACTAAGCCACGAGGCTGAGGCACACTGTAAATGCACATGCCTGTGGCCCTCCTATCAAGTACGTACACAGAGAAGAGCAAGCAGAAGGCCGTGTATTGCCTTTGGAAGCTCCGGTTCTCACGATAACTGCATGGGTAGCATTTTCCCAGGCTGACTAATCAGCGCAGCGAGCATGAGCATTTGTAATCCATGTAGGGGGAAAGGGTCAGCCTGTGGCACTCTGTCCAGTTGGTGGTAAATACGAGGAGAGAGGATCTCGGGGACCAAAATTGCCAGCTGGATGAGAAGGGAGCTGGGAGGCAGGTGGGTGCCATCGGGGACAGCACACAGGCAGCTCTGTGACACTGGGGTTAGTGCAGGAACCCAGCACAGCATGGCCGCTGACTAACGGGGAGGCTGCCCGGGGGAGCACAGATGCTGAAGGCCACAGCCGGGAAATGAGTGGCTGCAGCTTAGCAACTGGCTTGGACCGGACCTCAGGGAGACAAGGTGGCTCAGGGCCATGATTGACAGCCCCTCTGAGTGCTACCTGTGAAGTACGCAGACATGGCTGCCTCTGCTAGTCTGTCAGAGCTCAGATTTGTGGGCTCCCCTCCCGGTTCTTCAGAACTTTTTTCGGCCACAGGGCCTCCTCCACCTCAGGGTTCCCTCATCTTACAGAGGATTGAACATACACACATCGGCATATTCTTTTCTGACTCTCCCTGGTGATGCCCTGTGCAGCCTTGGCATTCTGCTGGTAGCAAGGTCATCAGCAAAAGCAGTCCTTCATCCTTGAGCCTTCAGAAACAGGGGCCGCGTGACATCTTGTATGCTTTAAATACTTGTCATTGAGGATGATGTAATGTTATGCAGGCATTTAATCATTAACATTGGAAATGCCATGCGTGCTTTTTTTTAAATGTTGGAAGCTAAGCAGTTTTTTTAAAATAACAACAATAATAATATATTTATTATTATTATTGTGTGTGTGCATGTGCATGCATTGGTGTGTGATTTAAGACCAGGTCCACCCATGTAACCCAGGCTAGCCTGAAACTTGCTGTGTAGCCTAAGATGACCTGGAAGTCAAGATCCTTTCATCTGAGTTTCCTGAGTGCTGGGATTACAGATGTACACTGCCTTGCCTGGAATAATAGTCTCTCTTTGATGAGCAGATTCTATGCTTATGTTAACTCCATGGGAACATGACTTTATGATTCCTTTCTTGACAGACCATGTCATGGAGGTCACACACTTGTGATTTCAAACTGATTCCAAAGCTAGCTTCTACTATTTATTCTTTTGATATTTTGTAGGGTGCCACCTCAGTTCCTGGTTGAGTATTTGGGACAAGGTTAATTTTGGCTAAAGAATCAAGTCGGGTCTATAGGAAGACTTTAGGGTCAAGAGCAACAGTGTGTCAGTCAACATTAGATTTCTAGCAACTTTGAGCCACAAGGAGACATCACTTTCACCTCAAGACTATAATTCCTGCTTCTAATTCCAAGTCCCAGAGTCCTGGGAGGAGAACAAGAAGACCCAGGATGGCTAGAGAGGGGATTGAGAGAACAGTGTCCAGGGCAGGATGGTGACTGTATGTGGAAAGGTTCCATGGGAGGTGCTACCTCACTAGACATCCCCAGTGAGTGGGATGTGCGGAGTGTTCAGTGTGGCTGCACCAGCATGTAGGATAATCACCAAATCTTTGTAGAGTATGATGGAACATGAGCCTGAGAGATACCTGGCTCCTGTGCAAATAGACAGCAATGCCCATGCAAGAGATGGGATTGCAAAGCTAGTATTCCTGTACACCAGTATTCCCATTTTCTCAGGCCCTGCTCTTGAATAGACCCAGTGTGAGCTCACTCAGTCAGCCGCTTGCTCTCTGGGTTGCTGGAAAGTTGCCTGTGTCCATGGCCAGCATAGATAGCTAGGCCTTTGGACAGCATATTTAAATACAGAAGTGCTTGCCACCCTCCCCTGACCCACCCCTTTCTGCTTTGATCAGAGTTTGTATGTCCAAAGAAATACCACTTTCGGTTGGGAGACTATTGAGGGAAAAGGGGTTAGCTCTTGCAAGTATAATAGAAGCCTGCTGATATGAATGGGACTCTGCTAGATCTTGTGGCTCAGAGAATCTTGTCCTGACCCGGTGGCTTTTAAAGTGTTCTGCAGAGACAAAATTAACACAGGCAGACATCAAGATAGCAGCTATGAGGGTGGTAGAGATTCTATTATAGAAGGGGTGTGGTGGTATTGTGTTCCCCAAAATATTGTGCACCCTAATAAACTTATCTGGAGTCAGAGACAGAACAGCCACTAGATACAAAGGCTAGAAAATGTTGGCACTCACACCTTGATTTTATTAATAAGAACTTTTAAGATTCATGCTACAAAAGGGTATACTGAGTATCTAAGACAGGGCTTCTCAACCTGTGGGTCACGACCTCTGAGAATCACATTTCGGACATCGTGCATATTAGATATTTACATTACAATTCATAGCAGTAGCAAAATTACAGCTATGAAGTAGCAACGAGATAATTTTATGGTTGGGGGTCATCACAACATAAGGAACTGTATTAAAGGGTCTAAGCATTAGGAAGGTCGGGAACCACTGTTTTAAGGAACAGGATTGATAATGCCTGTTTCTTAAGAGATTGAGGCAAGACTCAATTATTGCTCTTCAAAACGTACAAATGTACATTTGATAGGCTCTTTATATGTATGAAATATTTATACATATGTATAACATTTATATGTACATGTGTAAACATTTTTTTTCATGCTGTTGGAAACACAGTCATGTCTCTTTTGTCTCTGTTTGGTATAGGTGAGCATTGCTACCCCAAAGCAGAAACCCAAAACTCCATTCTGCTTCGGTAAGTACTGAGCCACGGTGGGTTTTCTAAACGGGCATGTGACAACTCCTTTTCCATGGTCGACAGCCCTGTGGTCCCATGTGAACTGTATCCTGTGTGTCTGAGTGGCTTAGATAATAGCAGTGGTCTGGATGCCAAGTAGCACCACTGCAAAGATTATTAATAACTTGTGTGTTTTAGCCAGGCTGGCCTCTGCTCACTGTCTGCCTCCTGCCCCGTCTTCTTTTTCTCTCCCCCGCCCCTTTCTTTCCCTCCGTCCATGCCCAAGCTGGCCTGGAACTTCGCTTCTACGGAACCCAGACTCCACAGTGCTGGGATTACGGGCGAAGCTAAAGGCTGTGGCTGCGTTTCAGTTTTCTTGATGCCGCAGGGTGGATAGAAAACATCTCGTCGAAGTTTCTGGGAGCCTTCACTTGAGAGTTGTGCGGTGATGTCGGAAATGAGGAGATCTGAGAGAGAGAGGGGAAGAGAGGCAGGAAAGAATTACAATGAAGGAAAATTGGGGGTCTCAAGGCTGCCAGTGAGTGGCAGTTGGGGGGAGGGTTGTTAGTGGCATAGGAAGCCAGGGCCACTCTGTCAATGCCTCAAGCCTCTCTCCTGTTGAGTCCAGTGAGCGGTCACTGAATCGTTGACCAGCCAGCTGTACTTGTGAGCAGATGCTGAGGCATGTCTGCGTCCAGGGAGGCTCTGAACGTAAGCTTCAGGGAGGCAGAGCCACCTCTTGCTTTGTTACTGCGTGTTCTCAGCACATAGGGTGGCTGCTGGCTCATAGCAGGTCCTCAATACATATTTATTGTATGAATGAAACAGGGGATTCTTGGTTCCCCCCCCCCCCCCCGCAATGACTTCTTGACTCCATGTTTATGCTAGAGGGATGAAGTGACCCCTTTCTCCCGACTTCAGATTGGTGCCCTCTTTCTCCTGTTTCTTCCAAATATCATTACTAAGTTCAGAAATCACTCTTAGACTTTGCGGTCTGCTCATCTAATAAAGTATGAACAACAACAACAATAATAAAGAAACTCAGAGGTAAGCTGTTGACTAAGGAAATGCTGTGAGGGAAGAACAGGCTGAAGATGGGGACAGGGGCACATGCCTGATCTCGAGCAAGCCTTCTTCCATTTCCCAGACACAGACAGGATTGTGCTTGTGGAAGCAAGCCCGAGGCTCCCAGCTTAGCGCACCAGCAGGCCAGTAGCCGGAGTCGCCCACAGTGCTTGGTGAATGTCTTCTTGGTGGCAGATGAGTAGCCCTGTGGTTACCAATAGCACACTGTGGCTACTCTTAATGCCAGTGTCATGCTGGTGGCTGATGGGAGAATCCCTCCTTTTAAAGATGAGCTGCTGTGGTCTGCTGTTTCTGAATATGCAAGTGACTTAACACCGTGGGCAGTTTCTGGATCTGCTGAATGGCCTTTATGGGTCTTGTCACCTCAGACATCCTAATTTCCTGGGCTCTCGTGGTCCATGAATTCTGACCCAAAACCTTTTCTCCCTGTCCCCATTACTCTTTTCCAGTTATCAATGCCCTGTCTCAGAGATATTTTCTTCAAGCTAATGACCAGAAAGATCTGAAAGACTGGGTTGAAGCCTTGAACCAAGCCAGCAAGATCACTGTATGTATACTTTTTGTTCTTTCTGGTAGTGAAAGTGGCGTGTCCCAGTGTTGGGACCTCAGTGGGGCAGGGACAGAACTCAGAAGGCAGCAGGGACTTGCCCGGAGCCTGTGCAGGCCTGGCTGGCTCTCTCTGACCCTGTCCATTGGCTGAAAACTACAAGTGAACTTGAGAGTCTGAGTTTGCATCAAGTTCAAGGGGAAGTTTATGGAGCGTCCCATCCCCTCTGTGCTTCCTGGGAGGGGCTCCTATCAGCCATGTTCTGGGTAACTATGGGATGCTGATTCAGTGTTGTGCTGGAAAAAGGATTGCTGACTATGAGAAGTCGAGGGATGGGGAAAGTATACGAGCAGGAACTTAGATCTCATTTTTTTTTTTTTCTAGTTTGGGGGATATTCTTCTTTGTCGGCTCTGGGAAAGTCTTCCATTTAAAAGCTTTGCTAACTTTGAAACTTGCTCATGGACTGCATTAAGTACTCTTGTTTTCCTGGACTTGGCTAATGGGGAATTTATTTCCTGTTCCCTACAAATATTTATAAAAAAAAAAAATGAAACAGAAGAGTTAGAAGAAAGGAGAGGGAGAAAGATGTGTTAGCTCCCAACACGGTGACAACATGCTGGAAATAATCTAGTTATAAGAAGGAGAGGTTAATTGCAGATCGTGGGGGCTTATCCCTGCTGCTTTGGGCCTGTGATCAGGCAGACCATCGAGGGGGAGCATGTGACACAGACCTGTTTATCTCCCAGTAGTTGGGAAGCAAAGAACAGAGCAAGAAAGAGCTGGGCTCCCAGTATCCCCATGAAGGGCGAATGCCCAATGACGTAACTTTCCCCACTCTGTCCCATCTCTGGAAAGCCCCACTGCTTCCCAATAGTGCCACAGGCTGGGGACCAGGCCTCCAACATGGGGAACAGTTAGTGACTGTAGCAAACACTGCTTTGAGGAAAAAAAAGAACAACAGCGAAATGAAACCCAGCAAGTCAGGCACAGTTTGCTGAAAACTTAGAAATTCTGGGTTGCACAGCATCTCAGGGTTTCTATCGCTGCGATGAAACCCTATAACTAAAAACAATCTGGGGAGGAAGGGGTTTAATGTGGCTTACACTTCCACATTGCAGTCCATCTTTGTGAAGGAAGTCAAGACAGGAACTCAAATAAGGAAGGAACCCGGAGGCAGGAGCTGATGCAGAGGCCATGGAGGGGTGCTGCTGACTGGCTTGCTCCTCATGGCTTGCTCAGCCTGCTTTCTTAAAGAACCCAGGACCAGCAACCCAGGGATGGCCTCATCCACAATGGGCCAGACCCTCCTCCATCAATCACCAAGAAAATGTCTTACATCTGGATCTCATGGAGGCATTTTCTCAACTGAGGCTCCCTTCTCTCTGATAACTCTAGCTTGTGTCAAGTTGAAATAAGATTAGGCAGCACATGCAGTCAGAAATATTGGTCTTTCAATGATTTTGAATAAAAATGCCCATCACTGGGTCAAATTATTCTTCCGGACACCTTAGAGGTCCCATGAATATTAGTAGATGAACTCTATATATCTGTCCAGCATTTGTGTTGCTGGACCCACACAGGGTAAGATTTAGCCATTTAAGCAGTGTGCCAGCTGTTTACTATTCTGGTAAACCTTGGTAAACCTGCACAAAGGGAGGGTGAGGCAAGGCTGGTGGAGGAAGGGTCGTTCTGTGTGCTGTCTCTGTGCTCTGGGTATGGGTCGCTACCTCAGACACTCACAGGAAATTAACGAGGGTGGCTTGAGTGTGTGTGTGTGTCGGGGGTGGGTAGTGCTAGTTAGCATCCTAGGAATAAAGGACACAGCTCTGATGAGCTGAGTTTACCTTATGTATAAAATTGAGACAATCATGGCCCTGAACCAAGAGGCAGCGGGAAGCTGAGTACTTCCCTTGGCACTGGTTGGACCATGATGTGGGGACTGCTGCTGCACATCAGGCCGCCTGAAGGACAGAAGGGTGAACTTCTGGATTGTTACGGAGAGGTGGTGGCAGAAGAGTGAGTGTGTATGTGTGTGTGTGTGTGTGTGTGTGTGTGTGTGTGTGTGTGTATGAATGGATATATGGATATATGTATATGTTCTACCATGCCCTGCTCATTTATAAATATTCTGACTCCTTGTTTTGCCCAGGACCTTTTGTTCAGTCTTTACTAGCATGAGTGCAAAGAGACTAGGGCTCTTGTCTGTTCTATCTGGAGTTTGATCTTTGCTTTCTAATCAGGGTTAGCTCATTCTATAGGTATGCATCAAGTTTGTTTGTGTGTGTTATGTGTATGTGTGTGTTCATGTGGACATGTGTATGTGTGCATTTGTGTATGTGCATCTGTGTGTGTGTTGTGTACATGTGTATGTATGCATTTGTGTGTGAAAATGTGTATGTATGTGTGTGTTTGTACATGTGTATTATGCATTTGCGTGTGTAACTGTGTAAGGGTGTGTAGGGGGTTACTGCTGAGTTCCTCATATTTGGCAATGGATGTATGTGGAAGAGCTGGAGGGGAGAGGAGAGTGTTCTTACCGTCATTTAGTAAATTAGCTTTTCTTTGCACCCACATTCTGTTCGTGGTTCTGCCTTTTTCCTAAGCTCTCTGTTCCTTGCTGATCATATCACACTGTTCTTCCCAGGTACCTAAGGCTGGGACCCTCCCCTTGGCCACTGAAGTTCTCAGAAGCCTAACAGCTCCTCCCACCCTAGAGAAGAAGCCGCAGGTGGCCTACAAGACTGAGATCATTGGAGGCGTGGTGGTGCAAACACCCATCAGTCAGGTGCCATTGGTTGGGGCTGCTGGGGGCGGTGAAGAAATGTCCACTGTGCCCAAGGACCGGCACATAGCCATGGGATGTGTGGAGCTAGCAGAGAGGGGTGACCACGACAATACAGTGCAGGGTGGCTGTGGCCAGTGCCAATGTAGAAGTTTAGGCCATGACATCATGACTTCTTGAGGATGTGTGGTCTATGTGCTTCTGCTTACGACCCAGACAATGAACACTTGTAAAACTTAAAGTGTGGCTGAGGCTGGACCCAAGTCTGCAGCCCATCTTTCCATTTGGGGCTCATGTCCTCTTCGCTTCTGCCTTGCCTGCCCTTCCTCCTCTGGGTCTCTCTAGACAGTGTCTTGCTTTGTGGAAACACTCAGAGGAGCGCCTGATGGGAAGCAAAGTCCGTTTTCGTTTCTTTGACTGACATGATATTAAAAAAGGATAGAGGTGTGGTGGGAAGGCTGGGAGGGGCCGGGGCTGCCCAGAGGAGTGACCTGGGGGTATTAACAGTGACACTGTTTCCTTGTAGAACGGTGGGGATGGGCAGGAAGGGAGTGAGCCAGGCTCTCACGCCTTCCTGCGAAGGTCTCAGAGCTACATCCCCACATCAGGCTGCCGTCCTTCCACCGGGCCGCCCCTCATTAAGAGTGGCTACTGTGTGAAGCAAGGGAACGTGGTGAGTACCAGCACGGAGCGGGCGGGGAGGGCTACATGGGGGTTCTGACGATTCTGACGACTCCTTGGAGCCAGTGGGCGTGGATGCAGCAGAGGACAGCGAGAGGAAGAGCGGTACCCCCTATGCTAACCACCACTGGGAACTAGCCATTAGCGCCCCCAGAAAGCATGCCCCTGATGGGAAGAAGCCTCATTGCCTTCAAACTGATGCAGTTTGCAGACTGATGGGCAGATTTCCCTCCTCCCACTTCCCTTCTCTTGCTCCTAAGAGAATGACCCCATAGAGTTGTCTTAGTCAGAGTTTCTATCGTTGAGATGAAACACCGTGACCAGAAAGCAAGTTGGGGAGGGAAGGGTTTATTCGGCTTACACTTTTCCCAGCACTGTTCACCATTGACGGAAGTCAGGACAGGAACTCGAGCAGGGTAGGAACCTGGAGGCAGGAGCTGGTGCAGAGGCCACGGAGGGGTGCTGCTTACTGGCTTGATCACATGGCTTGCTCAGCCAACTTTCTTATAGAACCTGGGACCGCCAGCCCAAGGATAACCCTGCCCACAAGGGACTGGACCCTCCCCCATTGATCACTAATTACGAAAATGCCCTGCATCCGGATCTTCTGAAGGCATTTTCTCAATTGAGGCTTGCCTACAGCCCACTTTGATGGAGGCATTTTCTTCATTGAGGTTCCCTCCTCTCAGATGACTCTAGTTTGTTTCAAGTTGATGTAAAACTAACCGGCACGGTGGTAGCTTCTGCTGGCAGCAGAGGATGGCACTCGGGCACTTCTCGGGCATTAGAGTTAGGTGCTTGGTCTTGGGAAGGTGGGGCTCAGATGGAGGCCTGGGCCTGTCACTGCCTTCACACTTCCCACATAATTCCCGTTATTTGTCCCCGATGAAGAGGGGAGCCTGGCTTCAATGGTGCTGGATCCCTGGGCATTTCTTATGACAGTGCCAGTCCTGGTGCTGGAGACCTATCCTTAACGCGTGGCTCCTTCTTTTGCATTTCAGCGGAAGAGTTGGAAACGGCGATTCTTTGCCCTGGACGACTTTACCATCTGCTACTTCAAGTGTGAGCAGGTGGGTCGTAGGTTCCGGTCCCTCCCGAGAGATTACAGAAGCAGAGAGCATGCGTGAGTGGGGACCAGGCCCACGTGGACTTCCAAGGCCCCTCTTTGTCTCATCTCTGTCCAACCTGTGTCTCTTTATGATGCTATTAAAAGGACCTGGGCTGCTGCCAGCTTCTGCGCAGTGGGCTGCTGTGGGGGCGGAGTCACAGAGCAGCTGCTGCTTAGATTTCAACCCCTTAATGATTATTTTGAAACCAGGTTGGTTTTAGCCAAGACTCTGAGAGAGGGACATTTTTGGTGAGCTGGTGTGGGTCATTGGCCCATGTACATAGATAGCCTCATGTGTCCATCTTCCATCCTTCCCACCAGGACAGAGAGCCTCTGCGCACTATACTGCTCAAGGATGTTCTTAAGACTCACGAATGTCTCGTCAAGTCTGGGTAATTGCCTCTTCTTATTCATTTATTTTTTTATGGTGTTTTTGCCTGCATGTGTGTCTATGTGAGGGTACCAGATCCTCTGGAATTGGAGTTACAGACAGATGTGAGTTGCCATGTGGGTGCTGGGAATTGAACCTGGGTCTTCTAGAAGAGTAGCCAGTGCTCTTACCTGCTGAGCCATCTCTCCAGCCCCTTCTTACTCATTCTGAGCAGAGCCTCTGTCTTCTTTGAATCTTCATTCATTACCCTTTTGCGGGTTCTATTTAAGAATCGGTGTCCCTGTGCTTGACTGAATGTCTCAAAACTGATGCAGCGTGGAGATCATGCTGGCCAAATACCCTCTTCCCTTTCCCTACTCTTTTTTTTTTTTTTTTTTCTGATTTTTCAAGACAGGGTTTCTCTGTGTAGTTTTGGTGCCTGTCCTGAAACTCACTCTGTAGACCAGGCTGGCATCAAACTCACAGAGATCCGCCTGCCTCTGCCTCCCGAGTGCTGGGATTAAAGGCATGCGCCACCACCACCTGGCATTCCTCCTTTGTTCTTGATACTCCATTAATACATGGGGTGATTCACAACATCCTTGTGTTGCTACCGCTTGGTGGAACAAGTATTTTTATTTGTTCCTCTTTCCACTAGAAAGCATACATTCTGACCGCATGGTTTGTAGGATGATTCAGGACTTGACAAGAAATTGTCCCATACCCGGCCCCAAATACAGGTGCTCGTGGACGAGTGAACTTTAATAGACCCCCAGGCATATCTTTTTGGCCCTGGGTCTGTAGTCTGTCCAACCTGCTTGAGTCTTTCCCTCCTGGAGGCCATGAGGGGATCTCAGCAGTAGGCATGCTGCTCTCCTGTGAAAGCATGGCACCACCCTCCATAAACACACATGCTGTATGATCCACAGAAGCAGGGGCAGAAATGCTGGACTAAGTCTTTCAAATAGCAGTTGTAGGGTACAAGAGATTGGGGAGACATGGAGGGGTAATTTGCAATTCATGGAAGTAGCTGTAGCTAGACATTGCCCGAGTGTGGCATCAGAGGGCAGAACTCAGCATGACCGATCATGGGAGATGATTGACTGCTCCTGACCCTGGAGGGCCTGTGTAGATCTGTGAGTAGCTTGTGAGGCTACTTGGATATGCTAGCCCAGCTTGGAGAGCAAGCCTGAGAGTTGAAAACTCGCCCTACCTCTGACTCTGCCTGAGTCACACTGAACTTGAGTCAGGGAGGTGAAGTCCACAGGCAAGGTTGTGGCTTCAGCTCTGTTAGATGGTGGAGCCTCCTTGGAGCCATTGGGGGAATTCAGGACAGCTGTAATCAATGATTGCTGTTGAATTGAATCGAACTGAATGCAGCATGCAGTCTGGGCAGTGAATGAGAAAAGGGTAGAACTCCCTTCCTGCTTGATTTTATCCCTCTGTGGATTCTGGGACTTACGGCATTTGCATGAATAATTTAGAATGTTAAAACATCTAGCCCTATCTTAGTTAGGCTTTCTTCCTTTCTTTCTTTCTTTCTTTCTTTCTTTCTTTCTTTCTTTCTTTCTTTCTTTCTTTCTTTCTTTCTTTCCTTTCTTTCTTTCTTTAAGATTTTCTTTTATTTATTTATTTATTTATTTATTTATTTATTTATTTATTTTTCGAGACAGGGTTTCTCACTTTGTAGACCAGGCTGGACCCAAACTCACAAAGATTCACCTGGCTCTGCTTCCTGAGTGCTGGGATTAAAGACATGTGCCACCACCACCCAGCTGATTTTATTTATTTATTATGTACACAGAAGAAGGTGCCAGATCTCATTATAGATGGTTGTGAGCCACCATGGGGTTGCTGGGAATTGAACTCAGGACCTCTGGAAGAGTAGTCAGTGCTCTTAACCTCTGAGCCATCTCTCCAGCCTAGTTAGGCTTTCTGTTGCTTCAAAACACCAAAAAGCACTTGGGGAGGAAAGGATTTAGTTGTCTTACACTTCCACATCACTGTTCATCCTCAAAGGAATTCAGGACAGGTACATGGAGTCAAGAGCTGATGCAGAGGCCATGGAAGGGTGCTGCTTACTGGCTTGCTCCACATGGCTTGTTCAGCCTGCTTTCTAGAACCTGGGACTGCCTGCCCAGGGATGGCAACACCTTCAATGGACTGAGCCCTCCCACATCAGTCACTAATTAAGAAAATGCCCTTGCAGACTTGCCTACAGCCTGATCTTATGAAGCCATTTTCTTAAGGAGAGCTGTCCCTGTGAAGAGGGAGACGCTCAGAAAGTAGGGGAATAGTTGGTGGGATGTATTTCACGTGGTCCCTGCTGTTCGAGCTGCCTTTGGTGGTGGTCAGTAAGCATCTTTTTGTTTTCATCTCTCACTCAAGGGCTGACCACATTTATAGTACATGTCCCAGAGACTTTTTCTCTCACCGGTGTTTGGGCTAGGTCTCCGTGTCCTACCTAGTCTTAAGTCATATCCCTCCTCTGCTTGGAGGGCATGTCACGGGCCATGTCACTTCGGTGTTTTCCTTCTAGAAGACATTTCTGCCTGTGACCAACCCTTCCCTGGCACGAGGCTCTTTGTTAACATGGAATGCAGTCTTACCTGCATCTGGTCTCGCCTCCTCGGGTGCTTTTCCTGGTAGCCATTAGGTCTTTACTCCTCATACAGTCCCCACAGTGACACAGCAGTTAGTGAGCACAGAAAACGGCTCCAGCCAATCCGGGTTTGTGTCCTCACCACTTCCTTCTTGCCCTCTGCTTGGCGGGAGTCGGAGTCCCTCTTCCAAAACCCACACCGTCCGTCCGTCCGTCCGTCCGTGTGTGAGGCTTGTTGTTCTTTTTGAGAGTGCAATTCGATGACAATATTTCTCCCTTCCATTTATTCTTCCAAACCTGTCCACATTTCCCTCCCTGATCTCCATCAAATCCATGCTCTCTCTGTCCCTCTCCCTCTCCCTCTCTCTCTCTCTCTCTCTCTCTCTCTCTCTCTCTCTCTCTCTCTCAGAAGCCTATTATCATTTGCTTGGTGTTGGCTGCACCACCACTAAGCTACACCCTATCCCTAGAAGCAGATCTTTTTCTTTTGCCCCCAATGAAGGAAACTAATTTTTAAGTTGATTTTATACAGGCGTACAAAGGAATAGGTTTCAATGGGCCATTTTCGTACACATGATTTTTGCTGTCCCCTGTCCCCACTCTCGTCTCCTCCCATGCTCCACGGTGGTCCTCTGTGCCCACAGTCATCCGCACTCTGCATTCCACCCCCCTCACAACCTCTTTGTTTCCATCTTCATGGTCCCGCCCCTTTCTTAATTTTTTGCACATTATTTGTTGGTGTATGTGTACATGTACATACATGTACACGTGGAGGTCAAAAGGTTACCTGTAGGAGGTGGTTCTCTCCCTCTGCCGCATCAGACTCGGGGTGGGGGGGAAGAGGGGGAGGAGGGTGGCAAGTTGCTTACCCGCTGAGCCAGCCATCTTGCCGGCCTTCATGGTTCTTTCTTAGTTTCATGGCGTGTTATTCACCCTCACATGTGAATTTACACATGTATAAAAATTAAAGTCTAGGATCCAGCTGTGACAGAAAATGCACCGTATCAGTCTTTCTCAGTCTGAGTTACTTGGCTTAATATAATAATTTCCAGTTCCATCAATTTTTCTGCAAATTCCATGATTTCATTTTTCTTTTTAAAATTATTTTTATTTTTTTTTAATTATTTATGTGGATTCAAACTATCTGTGTGAGTGTATGCCACGTAAGTGCAGGTACCTGGGGAGGCCAGAAGAGAGTGTCAGATCCCCTGGAACTGGGATCTCCCGTGGTTGTGAGCCTCCTGATATGGGTACTCTGAACTGAACCCAGGTCCTCTGGTAGAGCAGGGGGTGCTCTTAACTGTTGAGCTATCTATCCAGCCCCTTTATTTTTCTTTCCAACCAAATGAATTCCATTATGTCTGTGTACCATTCATCTCCTGACGGACATCAAGGTTGATACCATTCCCATGCTATGGTGAGGAATACAGTACTTGCCAGGGGTGTGCAGGTATCCCCACAGTAGTGGAGTCTTCCCGGCACATGTCAGGAGTAGTGTAGATGAGTCATGTGGTCGTTTTAGTTTTAGTTTCTTGAGGAGTTTCCAGGCTGATTTCCATAGTGGCTGTACCAGTTTACACTCATCCCATTAGTAAGTAAGAGTTCATCTTTCCCCATATCTTTGCCAGCGTTCATCTTCCTGCTGTGGGTCATTCTGACTGGGGTAAGATGAAATCTCAAAATACTTTGAATTTGCATTTCTCTGCTGGCTAAGGAGGTCGAGCAGTTTCCTGGGAAGCAAATCTTAAAGTCGTTTACTCTTGATTTCTGTTCCTCCCTTTAGCTACTTGTCCCCTGGGACGGTGCTCTGAGAGCAGGAACTCAGAGCTGTGTGTGGGTGGAGCTGCTGCTGCCCAGGGGGGAAGGACGGGTTTAGAAATGGCGTGAGCTCCCTTACAAGAGGCATGTTTGGACTCAATGGGTGCTGATCTCTAGTACCTTGGACAGACATAGCATATGAAGTCTCTGAGTCTGGGCTTTCTCACCCACACAGAGGAGAAAGTCTTGCGTGGCATTAGTGGGTGATTTTGAAAACTGTAGGAAATAATGTGTAAAATAAAACACTCACAATGTCTGGTATAATGTTCTCTCTCTTTCCCTGCCTAGCGATCTCTTAATGAGGGACAACCTGTTTGAAATCATAACCAACTCCAGGACATTCTACGTACAGGTAAACGCTCACCCCAAGACCGGCAGTCCACCTCTGCGAATGTGGGTGAACGCCACCCCACCCACCCCTCTCCTTGTTTCCTCTTCTCTCTAGCAGCTTGTGGTTTCTCAGTGATCAATTCAGTCCCTTGGTCAGTCTGTGTCCCACTTCATTCTAAGGAGGAGGCTAGCCAGAAGTTTCCCTACCCTGGGATACTACAAACCAGTCAATCAGTTGTGCCGGAGGATGGAGGTCCTGTGCCCATAGCAGCTGCACTCGGCTGCAGAGCTCCAGCTAAGCGGAGAAAAGGGGAACTGGTGGGTGGTTTCACTTCTGCTCTGGAGGGTATTTATAAGTCCTGCCTATGTATGGACATTACTGTGTGCAGAAAGACAGAAGCACAGAGGGCCCTGTGCGGGCACAGGTGCATAGCCAGCTGCACAGAGAAAGCCATTGTTTGGGCTCTGATGGGTTCGCTTACCAGGAGCTCCCCCACCCCCAAATCTGGAGCTCTCCCAATCCAGTATGAAGTCACAGCAGCCAGCAAGGCAAATTTCTAAGCAGGGCGAAGACACCCAGGGCCAAGTCCTCAGCCTGGGCTACCCAGCAGCTCTTCCTTTCTTCTCTTTTCCCCACCGAATCCCTCCCACAAAAGGATGAGGCTGATTTCCCAGTTTTTGAGCAATAGGTCTTGTGTCTCTATTCATTTTCCACATCAGGCCAGCAGTCATGCTGGCTGACTTTGGCATCTTCAGGCTGTCCTCCCTGGGAGGAGCACACTGCCCAGGAAGAGATGGCAGAGGGGAGGCTGGGGAGCAGACTGGATCATGGAGGGGGGTCACTTGGCTCTTAAATCTTGTTATTCTCCAGTGCCTCTGCCCTTCTGATACAAGGACTAGCCTGTGCTTTAACATGAGTTTCTGGTTCTTGAATTGATGTCTGTAGAGTGTGGTCAAAGGTCTGGGCATGGTCTGAGGTTGGGGTCACGGATTAGAAGGACCTGATCTTTAAGTAATCAAGCAAGCGAAATCACATGTTTGGTAGATGATGCACAGGGCAATCTGTGGGATGATTTAAGTTATGCTATATAATGCTTATGATGGTGGAGAACTGGCCTAAAACTTCACCAAAGACTAGCCCTTAGCATTTGCAAGTTGAAATACCATCAAGGAGATCAGGGAATCCCCTCATGAGTGGCAGAAGGTGAAGAATCTAAACATACCTACCACCAGCACAGAACAAGCCACCTGAAGGGGCCGAGGAAATTAAAAAACAAAACCAAAGCAACTCCTCCGGAAAACTGTGACTTCTGGAACCGCCATTAGATGGAGACTGTCTGCTGTTGTCCATTGGGAGACAGAGGCAGGAAAGGTGTTCCCAAGGAAGATGGTGACCAGAAGACTCATGGGGAGAGGGGGCCAGGCGCCTGGGGAAGGGGAGTAGAGAGCTGTGAGGTAGGCTGTGCAGCTATTGGCAGAGAGTCCCTTTGCCGGGTCTGCTTTGTTAGCAAGCTTATATTTGCTCCTTAGAGTCAAAGGTAAGATGAGAGCAAAAAGAAACAGCTCCTGGACTCGGAGTCTCATTTTCCACATGTGTAAAAGGGAGATGAAAAACTCAAGCCCAGCCCTTCTAATGGCCCTGGAGACTGCTTGTCCCCAGGTATCATGAAGGGCGGATAAGAAAAGGGCAATGTGGGATTAAAAAGGCCAATCTGAAGACCATGGTAGGGTTTGGGGGATGGACTTAGATCGATGAGAGAAAGGGATGACTTTCTGAGCTGCAGAAGAGGTCCACTCTCGAGGACTGGAGAGTTGGTTGTATGATGGGGAAGAGGAGAGATGAAGATGAATCCTAGGAGTTTGGCCCAAGGTTTGCACTGGTTGATGACACCTGCCATCTTCCCTGGCAGTGCAGAGGGCAAGCCGTTGGGAGGAAAACCGGGCTTAGCACCAGGCATGCTGCTTACTTTTCTGTTACTGTCATAAGATACAGTGACCAAGAGCAACAAGGAAGGAAGGGGTCAACTTAGTTTATGGTTCCTTCAGTGGCAGGAAAGACATGCCATGACAGCAGAAGCAGGAAGCAGAAAGAGCAGGGGAAAGGCCTTCCTCCAGCAAGGCTCCACCTTCTAAAGGTTCCATAACCTCCCCAAACAGGGCCACCAACTGGGGACCAGATAGACTAGGGACCAAATGTTCAAATGCATGAGCCTGTGGGGGGACATTCCTCATTCAGACCATGACACAGCGGTAAGCATTGAGTTGACCATGTCTGTGGAACATCCAAGTGTACACTTTGTGATGAGCATTGCCTAGATGCTGCTTGGCCTGTTGGTGACTAAATACTTGCTTGTCCAGTGAATGATGCTCTGAAAGTCCTGAACTAAGGGTAGTAATTTGGGACACAGGAGGCACAACCGAAAACGTTCAGAAGACATTGCGTCATCTAACAGGGGCCCGGATTTCGCATAGTTCTTACCATTTCCCCACTCCTTCCCCTTTTGCTCTCCAGATTTCTAAGAGGGAAGGACACTAGCATCACGCTGAATACATAAATGAGTGAAGGTCAAATTCAAGTGTAGCATACGGCTTTAAGAGAATGGAGTGTCTGAGAAGAATGGATGAAAAGCCAGTAAACACATTTATTGATTCACTTGGAAGTTACAACTATAAACTCATGAAAAATTAAGAAAATATCTTGTGAAAATAACTATTCTTCTAAAAATATCCAGAGCAGGATTATTTTCTACTCTGTGCACCTCTTTCATGGTTGGCTCATAGAAGACAACAGGAATTTCATTCTTACTTATAGCACACTGTCTGTATCCATGTTTTACCTTAAAGAATTTGAAAATCTGGCCTTATGCAAATAAGTATTTGGACAAAAAGGATTATTTCAATATATCCTTTTAGATAATTTCAGATATTTCTTTTTGGTTTCTTACCAGAACTTGAAAAATTTTAATTTCTTAATATTTAGGTGCAGTGTAGTCTGGAAGCTTATCAATACATTTGCACATGCCTAGCTAAGATCCACTGGTCACCATTTGAGTAGATACTTTTTTACCCATAGTTTGTGCTCATCATTTGGAAAATACTGCTCTCACCAAGCAGTGCAGATCCTCAAAATGTTGACATATGTTATTATGTAATATTTTAAAAGTCACATTTATTGATATCATTAGCGAGATTTTTGAATATGGAAGGATGTTGAGCTCATGCAATTAAAGGGGAGTTTTCTGAAATTCTGTTTGGCTGTAAGAGCTCAACATTGGTTGTTGGCAAAAAGAAATGATGATATTTCTTTGGCATCACTGACTTGTTTTTTTTTTATATGAAGTCTGCAAAATACGTGCCTCTGAATAAATTGGACTCATGGTGTAGATGGAGTTTTCCTGCCTGGCCCAGAGTCAGGGCAAATCTCTCTCACCTGCCAGTCCCACAGCCGCTCAGACCCAACCAAGTAAACACAGAGACTTATATTGGTTACAAACTGTATGGCCATGGCAGGCTTCTTGCTAACTGTTCTTACAGCTTAAATTAATCCATTTCCATTAATCTATACCTTGCCACATGACTCGTGGCTTACCGGCATCTTCACATGCTGTTTGTCATCGTGGCGGCTGGCAGTGTCTCTCTGACTCAGCCTTCCACTTCCCAGCTTTATTCTCCTCCTTGTCC
Organism: Peromyscus californicus insignis; assembly: GCF_007827085.1. Classification (NCBI taxonomy): domain Eukaryota; kingdom Metazoa; phylum Chordata; class Mammalia; order Rodentia; family Cricetidae; genus Peromyscus; species Peromyscus californicus. Next base: position 17,435,612 of record NW_026294534.1, on the reverse strand, counting down.
CACCTACACTTCCTCCTGCCTGGCTACTGGCCAATCAGTGATTTATTTATTGACCAATCAGCAACACACTTGACATACAGACCATCCCACAGCACCACGGTGTCTCTGTCTGTCTCTTGTTTTAAATAAAAAGAACCACACTTCATGTGAAAGGTGGGAGAACTCTGTCCTTGGAGTTTGTTCTGCAGGACCAGAGGTTTGAGCACTGTACTTGAGTGACTTTCTGACCTGGTCCCTTAATCGTGTGTGTGTGTGTAGTATATCTGCATGAACCTTCTGTCCATCCGCAGGATCTAGGAGAGTGAGACCAGCAAGCAGGGTGAGGCAGAGAAAAGAGCTCTGTGGGCAGAGAGGGACCGTGGCTGGGTTCCCATCACTTGGATGTTAGAAGTTTTGGCTGAGATACACCACCTGCACTCTGTGGTCTCACACTGTAGCACTCTTTGCAATTCATGAAAAGCAGCTGTTGCTGGGTGGCGGTGGTGCACTCGGGAGGCAGAGCCAGGCGGACCTCTGTGAGTTCGAGGCCATCCTGGTCTACAGAGCAAGATGCAGGACAGGCTCCAAAGCTACACAGAGAAACCCTGTCTCGAAAAACAAAAAAACAAAAGAAACAAAAAGCAGCTGTTGTTTCAGGGGACCCTGTTAAGCAGTAGCTAGCCGGAAGTGTATCACTTAATTCTCCATAATCTATCTGTGTCTCATCTCCAATCTGTCCATAAGGAGACAGGAGCTTCAAGGGGAAATGATCCATTTAGGATCAGAAACTCAGTGAGTTATGGAACCAGTTGAGAGGTACTTGGTGTTCAAGACTTGCTTGTGCTCAAAGTGGCCAGACCTAGAGCCTATATTGTAGAGCAGTGGTTCTCAACCTTCCTAACACTGAGCCTCTTTAATACAGTTCCTCATGTTGTGGTCACCCCCAATCATAAAATTATTTCATTGCTACTTCATAACTGTAATTTTGCTATAGTTATGAATTGTGATGTAAATATCTGATATGCAGGATATCTGATATGTGACCCAGAGGGGGTCATGACCTACAGGTTGAGAACCACTATGTAGAGGCTATACTCACAACTAGAAAAATCTACTTTTGACCAGCCTGGGGTGACTGGGAATGCTGGAAGATGGATCATGATGACCAGGTCCAGGTAGTTAGTAATCAGGCTTCAAGCTGGGTGGAAACGGTACTGAACCAATCTTGACAGCAGGTAGACGTTTCTGAGTTCTGGGCAAGGGCTCAAGATGAGACTTCAGAGCTGGGATGCGGTTCAGTGGTTTAGCACTTGCCTGGAATGTGGGAAGTTCTGCTGTCGGTCTCCAGCAACTCCCTAAACATAATCCAACTTCCCATCCTTGAAATACAGGGCAGGGGGTCTCCATTTCTGCGTTTCCCAGGCATAGAGGGCCTGGGGCTTTGGCAGTTTGTCAACAGGAGTGTTTGTTGCTAGAAATGAGAACTGATGAAATGGTCTGGAGCTCCCTCGTCAGAACCAGGCTGCTGTGCCAGGCCAACCGTACCTGTGACATAAGAGTGACGAGGGAGTTCCAGAGAGCGGAGTCAGAACTTCAACTCTAAGGGGAAGGGTACCACCTGAACAGTGTTCTCAATCTGTGGGTCATGACACCCTGGGGGGTGGGGCATGAGGATCAAGGGAGTCAAACAACCCTTTCACAGGGGTCACCTAAGACCATTGGAAATATCAGATATTTATGTTATGATTCGTCACAGTAGCAAAATTACAGTTATGAGGTAGCAATGAAAATAATTTTATGGTTGGGGGGGGTCACCACAAAATAAGAAACTGTATTAAAGGATCACAGCATTAGGAAGGTTGAGAACCACTGCCCTAGAAGTATAGACTGCATAATTTATACAATCATCCATTATGAGGCTGTGTCTAGAGATGGGATTGCTTCACTGGGAAAGGAAGAAGGACCTGCTGGAGTTTTAGGGGATAATAGCAGTAAACAGAGGTAGATGTTGCATGTGTCTTATTGCGGTCTGCCATCACGCACTGCATCCTTCAGTGCTGGACTCAGAACTGATGCTCAGAAGGTCACTGGACCACAGGTTGAAGGATTCATTTCAGAAATCTATTCCTCTCCTGATAAGCTGCCATCAAGGATAGAAACCATAATGCACACAAGAGCAGGGCAGGGGGAGATGAAGGTACATGTGGCATCTCCCTTTCCATCTGCCCAGGGTCGGGCACCTTTAGGTCATCTGGACTGGGTGGACTCAGCTCTGAAATAATATCCTTTCTTGTGTGGAATCAAGTGCAATACTTTTCTATTTGAATAATATTTAAAAATGATGGTATATGTGTGTTGTATGTGTTCATGTATATGTGGGGCACAGGCCTGTGATATATATGCAGAGGCCAGAAGAGGATGTCAATGTCTTTCTCTATTGATTTCTACTTTATTTTTTTAATCATTTTATTTGTTTCGTGTGGGTGTTTTGCATGCACGTATGCCTGGTATACCACGTGTGTGTCTGGTGCCCATGGTGACTAGAAGAGGGCATTGGATCTAGTGGAACTGGAGCCACTGTGTGGGCACTGAACATCAAATCTGGGTCTTTTGGAAAAACAGCCAATGCTTTTAACTGCTGAGTTATCTCTCCAGGCTCTCAATTTTGAGTTTCTCACTGAACCTGGAATTTGGCATTTCACCTAGGCTGGCTGGCTAGTGAGTCCCTAGAATCCACTTGTGTGCCCCGCCCTCAACACCGGCATTACAGGCATGTACAGGTGCTCAGCTTTTATTTGGGGCCTGGAGATTCAAACTCATGTCCTCTTGCTTGTACAACTACCCGCTTACCCACTGAGCCATCGCCTCATCAACCCTTAAAAATAACTTTGAAATAAAAATATAAAGTAGTGGTCAAAACTACTGAAGATACTTTATAAAATATACTTCCATTTTATATAGCATCAGTTGCAATATCTGCTTTTTTGGGGGTAAATTCATAATAGCCTTTTCTCCACCAAATATGGTATCCTGTTTGATCCTTTTTAAAATTTGTCTTGTTATTGGTTCTAGAACCCAGAGCTTTGCACGTGTTAGGCAAGTAATCTGCCGCTGAGATCCAGCCCAGCCTTTGATCCTTTGATCCTTTGGGGGTGGATTTATATGTAATTCGAAGAAAAGTATCTCAGGATGAGGGCATTGAATAAATCCGTAACAGTGAAATGCGTTGTGTTTTGTTGTTGTTTGGAGATGATCTCACTGCATAACCCTGGCTAGCCTGGAAATCCCTATGTAGATGAGGCTGGTCTAGAACTCGAAGAGATTCACCTGTCTCTGCCTCCTGAGTGCTGAGATTAAAGGTGTGGGTCACCATGCTGGGCCATGCTGGTAGAATTTCAGGTTTATTTGCTTCCCTCTTACCAGATGATAATAAAAATAGCAATCATGACTAATACATAGAGAGCCCTGTGGTCTAGGTGCTAGTCGAACAGTAGAACCTCACAACTTACTTAGTTCTCCCTTGTAGGTCTGTCTAGGGAACAGGCTCTCTCTCATCAGGATCTTAGGAAAAGTTTGGATACCTAATTCTGGCTACTCTCTTTGGACCAGAGATGTATTTGTCTTTTTCTTGGAAAGCTACTAGGCTGCCAAGTAGCCAGAAAGCATCATGGGGAGAGGCAAGTATAAATAAGTTAGCAGGGAGCAGGTGTGAGAGGTGTGTACCACAGGCCTTTGTCATTCTTTTTGATCTAGTGCTTTTGTTGGTATGTGCTAACCAAGGGACTCTGTTTGGGTGTGATGGGGAGGGATAGTAACGCAAGTTCGGGAGGAAACAAGAAACGCAAAACCCCATGAAAAGCAAAGCGATCCTGTTTTATCCTGGTAGAATTCAGAGTGGTTTGGGGTATGGAAAAGCAAGGGGAGCAGGCAGAGCACTTGGGGGCTGGGGGCTGTTGCACACTTGCGACACACACACACACAGTTCTGTGTTGGGGTGGACAGCTAGGGGAAGGTGCTGGGACAGTGAAACTTTAATCTTTTTTCTAACTCTTCCGCAGGCAGCTACTGCGCAGGGCCCTCTGCAACTCTCTGTGTTCACTTGCGCCCGCCCTTCCTGCTGCTGGGAGGCGCCCAGAGGCTCTGCCTGCAGGGCCAGGCCTCCTCTTTCTCTTTCCATAGAGAGGCTGCTGCCCCCTTCTGGGGTGAGGAGTTGTTTGAAGGGGAAATGCTTTACTCCGGTCTGCTAGTGTGCCCTTCGGCTTAGCGCTCACTCCAAGGCTGGGGGGAGTTTTTGAGACAGCTCCAAGTAGCTTGTCCTTTCAGGAAGGTGCTGTTTCCATTGACAACACATGTGGTCGTGTATACCTTGGAGGGAGAGGGAGTTTGCTTTAGAGGAATTTAAAGTAGGAGACTTCCATTCAGATAATTATGGGAGAGATGAGGAAACGGGGCGGGGGGGGGGGGTCTAGACCAGCTTCAAACCTGGGGCTGTGGCATTCTGAACCTCATTTTCTGTTGGGAGTAAACACTAGGAGTCTGGATTGGCTCAGCTGTCTTTCAGATGGGGCGAAAATGGGGTGGTAGGTTTAGACAGAAAACAGGACCCCCCCCCTCTCTTCAGGGGAGCTTCACTTTGAGTGGTTTTAGTTATGGTCCTTCAAGAGAGAGATGGCAGCGGGGGGAAATGTCCTCAAAAGTCAGACTACGTGGTTTCCAAGGTCCCTCTGAACTGGAATGGTGTGATTTTATGAACTTGAGCCAGGGACTTGGAAACTGAGGTCACACCCCAAAAATATGTCTAAGTGTTGCGGATGTTTTGCAGGCGGACAGCCCTGAAGACATGCACAGCTGGATTCAGGAGATTGGAGCAGCTGTCCAGGCCCTCAAGTGCCACCCCAGAGTAAGTCACTTCCTCTCTCTGCCACAGTGTCTGCTTCAAGATAAATTAGCTTTGAATGAGCGTGTTTTATTTGGTTATGTAGGCAGGCAGCCCAGCCATGAATGCAGCTGAGCCGTAGGCTGGCTCGCTTGTTTTTCTCTTGCTGCTAACTTGGGGGACATTTCCCCTCTCTTTTTGGCTTGTTGTGGACATGAGATTGGGCTGGACGGAGAGGTGAAGTTTCTAATGTGTCCTACAAGTCCAGTGTCAAGCAGATCTCCAAACGATGTGTAGTGAGTTCTGCTTAGTATCTTTATTTACTTCCGAAATGTATTTGTACTATTTTTGAGTTTGCCGTGTGGCCCAGACTAGCCCTGAAAGCTTCATAGTTCAGGCAATCCTCCTGCCTTAGCCTTAGCCTCCTGGGGAGCGGGGACTACAAGCTCCCCCCACCCCCCACTTCGATACACTGACTTGAATTTTGTCGCCTAGTGTCCCTGTCTGAGTTGGTGATCAAGGATGGGCACTTTTCTTGAGACTTTGGGATAAATACTGTGAGGGAAATCCCTTATTTTTTTTTTTTTTTTATTTTTTTTGGTTTTTCGAGACAGGGTTTCTCTGTGTAGCTTTGCGCCTTTTCCTGGAACTCACTTGGTAGCCCAGGCTGGCCTCGAACTCACAGAGATCCGCCTGGCTCTGCCTCCCGAGTGCTGGGATTAAAGGCGTGCGCCACCACCGCCCGGCGGAAATCCCTTATTTTGTCTTTTTCTTTTCTTTCTGCTTTTAGGAGCCATCCTTTTCTAGATCCATTTCTTTGACGCGACCTGGAGGTTCCAGCCTCGCGAGCGGGCCTAACTCCATCTTGAGGAGGCGGCCAGCAGTGGAGGAAAAAAGGGCTCTCTGTAAGGCCCCTTCAGTGGCCTCCTCCTGGCAACCCTGGACACCGGTCCCCCAGGCTGGGGAAAAGCTGTTGTCAGCTGAGAATGCTCCGGACGACTCTTTATTCATGCCTCACCCTGGGGAGAGCAACGTCACCGGGGTGCTGGCTAGTTCTCGAGTCAGGCACAGGTCGGAGCCCCAGCACCCCAAGGAGAAGCCGTTTGTGTTCAGCCTTGACGACGAAAACATACGGACCTCGGATGTGTGACAAGCAGTGCCATCGTGTGCAGGAGACAGCGCTGTGACTCATTTTCTCGGCCATGGTGGAGGACAGAGGCTAATGGCACTCACAGTGGAGGGGCCCATCCAGACGGCTTTTGTTTTTGTTATTGTCGACACAGTGTATTTAATTGGAGGAAGTCACTAGGTTAGACCCACAGGCATACTCCGTTGCCTCTTGAATGTCCCTCTCCCCCAGGTTTTCTAGTGAGGGGTTAGTTTTAATACTTCCTGTCGGGGGGGGGGGGGTAGTTGGAGTCTAGTTTCACCCCTAACCAAGTTCCCTTCCACCTTGTATTTCTTTTATCTTCTTGGTTTTGTGTCCGGTCTATATACAGGATCCCAGGCTAAGCGCTGGATTCGTCCACTTGTTTTTTGGCTGAAGTGTGGGGATCAGGCAAATGGTTACCATCAGAACTGAAAGGCATCAGGTGCGGGAGACTCAGCTTACAGCTTGATTGGGATCCATATGAGAGGTGGCCTTAGAATCTGGGAGTGAAGGGTGAACTCCGGAATGTCTTCCCAGGCAGTTCCCTCAGGACACCTCCCAGGGGAGGAGAGGGGACCTCTTATGAGTCATGAGGGCTAATTAAACTGCCATAGCCACTTGGGGGAATTATGCTGTCCTCTTGATTCCCTGTGACCCCAAATGCTCTAGATCTGGGTGACAGAGCCACCACCAGTCTGTTTTCTATGTCAGGCCCTGAGGATAGGGTTATTAGTGTTAAAATACTGGGACCACGAAGACCAGAACAGACACTTCCCTTGAAACCATGTTCTTTGAGTATGTGTGATGGTTAAGTGTAGAGCGATTCTCTCTCTCTCTCCCTCTCTCTCTCTCTCTCTCTCTCTCTCTCTCTCTCTCCCTCTCTCTCTCTCTCTCTCTCTCTCTTTTCTGTGTGTGTGTGTGTGTGTGTGTGTGTGTGTGTGTGTGTGTGTGTGTGTGTGTATACAATCTCTATCTCAGAGGCTTAATGTAAAGCAGCTACTAAGAGGAGATGGATGATTGTTAATTTCAGGAAGCATCTTTGGTTCATGTTTTCCAGACAGGAGAATGGTTCTGCTCTGGGACAGCGAATCTTGCATCCCTGTCTCACAGCTCTTTCAGAATGAGTCGACATTTGTCTCACGTTAAGTGCTTGTATATTGTGCACCCTGCTGATGGACTTGCTTTTTATGCTTTAAGTTGCCTGTTAAATGAAGCCATGCATACAGTGAGCGGAATCCCAGCATCTGATAAGATCCTCTGTACTCACCAATGGAGAAACAGCAAAGATGAATTTTTTCAATAGTTATATTTTTATGGAATAGAAACTGGGAATAAAGAAACTGAACCAGTGGATGAATTGTTGGCTAGGATTTGCTGGGTTCTAGAAGAGTTTGGAAGATTGGATTTCTACCCAAAATTTAGGGTGTGGCTTTCCCATTGTCCAAGATACTATTTCCATTGCCTTTGGGGGCATTTGTCTATCAGCCTTCAGTGAACTGTGTTCCCAGAGACTTTGGGCTGTTTCCACAAGGAGAGAGGATGTGGCTCATTCCTGTCTGTGTAACATTTATCAGATGTATAAGTTAGGTGTATATTTTAGTTAGGAATTTGTAGCTCTAAGAAGAGAGTAGGAGGCATTTTTATTTAAGCCAATCTTTGTGTCCATGGTTAATGCAAAAGAAAAACAGGCATAAATCTCCGTAAGTGTGAAAGGAAGTGTTTTCTTTCTAATGTGGACCCTGAAGCCAGTGCCACACTGAAGACCCCTGAGCTCAGTTGTGGGAGTTGTCCCCCACTTTAACTTTGGCCTTATTTTATTCCTGGTCTAAAAAACAAAAACCACTGGATCGCTTTCTCTTTTTCTGTTTTCCATCTTTCCCCTCCCCACTTTATTATTATTTTTTAAAAAAAACTTTTGTGTATTTTGGTTTTCATAAACTCTTGCTTTGGGGATTATTTATTTATGAGTGCTCAAGGTTACAACTTACTTCAAACGCCAGGCCAAATTCTTAAAGTCCTTTGTCTCTGGTTTCAACTTAAAATCTTTCTCTAGAAAATTCTTTGGCTGCTCAACAGAATTGCTCAGTCTGAGATGAGGAACTATTGAAAATAAGCTAGGAACTCCAGAACGGGCTTTGCACATTCCCTGACTCATCGAGATGATGTCATCTTCTGGTGTTTAAATTGCAAAATATGTCTGTCTTGCTCCTACAAACTGTTTGCTAGGTTATTACTGCTGCATTAACTGGTCATTATAGAAAGCTGATAGGTTTCATTAAGTATTTTGAGACTGCTGTGAGATTAAACCCAATGCAGTTTACATTATGTAAATAAAGGAAAAGTACAGAGTTTCATTGACTCTAACTGGCCAACACGTGGGAATTCCAAATTAGAACATTGCTATATAGTTTTGGTGTTGGGAAAATATAATTACCTTTGTGAAACCCAGAAACATTCAACTCTCAATTCTTATTTCAGAATTCTCTTTCTGTCTGGATTTCTGACCAGTTTTATACTAATCCCCCCACCCCCCCTCCGCTTTTGAATTTGTTTTTGCTGGAGTTTTGCTATGTAGTCCAGGCTGGCTTTGAACTGGTAATCCTTCTGCCTCCAACCCACCTCTGAGTGCTTGGATTACAAGCATGTACCACCATATCCAGCCTATCACAGTATTTTAATGTGAGCCAAAGATGGTGCATACACTTTGTTTTCAGTGTATAAAATAGAACGCTGTGGGGGTAACAGAGTGTGATGCAGTGTGGGTTTGTAGTTAAGCAAATGTTGTGGATAAATCAGAAGGGATTTCTGAATTATAAAAGGTACTACTTTTTTGGGGGAGGGGGGGGGGACAAAGCAGTCTCGTGGGTTGGGTCCCTCTACAAGGCTTCTGAGGAAGTGTTCTCGGCACCTGAAAGACTCATCATCCATCCATTAGCCTCGGGAGGTTTGATGGACCCGCTTACCAAGGTCAGGTGATGGCAAAAATTCTGTGCCTTTCTCATTCTGTGAACCCTGATGAGGATATGGAAGACCACAGCCAGAGAGGGACCTCAGGACAAGGCAGTGGGATGACACCCCTACCCCCAAGTAGAATGCTGAGCTCCCGGGGAAGATTTAAGGTCCAGCTAGCATCTTAGTTTACTGGAATAAAACTGGTTTTGTTTCCTCCTTTTTAGAATATAAATGTGTTTTCTTCGGGACTAAAATAACTCTGAATAACAGTTCAGTTGTTGAGCGGCGAATTTGATGTTTTCAGTGTTAACCAAATAAACAGTCATCCGGTAGCCAATGGCAGCATTTTTGGAAATTGAGGTTCCTATGTCACTTCTTTAACTTTGAAAAAAAATTTTTTTCCTCTAAAATCTGTTTTCCTCAGTCTCCCGTTTTCTCTGTGTGTTATTGCCTGCCGGAGTCAGTTACAGTCACTCATACTAGGTAGGCTCTGAATAAAGTAAATGTTTGGCGAAAACACACAGCGTGACCCCCTTGCTCCTCTGTTTATGAAGGTGTGGCATGCCCCGTTTGAGCTGTGAAACACACCTCCGAAAGCACTGAGCTGAGTGCATGGAAACTCCAGCTTCTTAGGTTGTGTGATTTCCTAATTGGTATGTAGCAAAACGTAATTTTCTAAAAACGGTTCGGTTGCTTGTTTTTGTAATAAAAACATGTGAAATATGAAATCTGGTTGTTTGTTTTCCTGGTCAGATCTCGTGGCCGTGGGTGGGTGGTCACGTTTGTCACCTGCCCCGTGACTGGTTTGAGTAGACCCTCCCTTCACAGCTTACGGGTGGGTGGCATGGGTGGTAGGTGATGTGTGTGTGTGTGTGTGTGCAGAAGTGAGCCAGATGCTGTCCTTTATAAAGTCTGGAGGCTGGCAGAGGCGGCACCCAGGCCAGGAAAAAAGTGTTGCTCATTTTAGGCCAGTTGTGAATCCCGAGCGGAGTAACTGGAAAAGTAGACTCCAGGAGGGCAGGGTGCACGATGAGCTCCCAGCCGCTCTGCGCTGTGTGGGCACAGTTTCTCCTGCTGTGGCTGCTGCTGCTGCCAGCCGTGCCTGTTCCCTGGGCGGAGGCCAGGAGGTCCAGAGTCTCGATGCCCTGCCCCGAGGTCTGCGATGCCACGCGCTGCCCGCCACTGCCCACCTGCTCGGCCGGCACGGCGCCGGTGCCCGACCGCTGCGGCTGCTGCCGCGTGTGCGCCGCCGCCGAGGGTCAGGAGTGTGGCGGGGCGCGGGGCCGGCCGTGCCTCTCGGGGTTGCGCTGCGGGGCCCCATTCTCCCGGGAGCCTGCGGGGGGCGCATGGCTGGGCACCTGCGGCTGCGTGGAGGGCGTGGAGGGCGCGGCGGTGTGCGGCAGCGACGGGCGCACCTACCCCAGTCTGTGCGCGCTCCGTAAGGAGAACAGAGCGGCGCGCCTGCGGGGCTCGCCCCCGGCCGTGCCCGTGCAGAAGGGAGCCTGCGGGGACCCAGGTGAGCGAGGTGCGGGGCGCCGCCCCCCCCAACCCCAACCCATCCTAAGAAGATGAAGTGGGTGCTCTTGATTCGCGCGCGCGCGCTCGCAGGGTCGGCCCTCCTTCGCCAGCTCCAGGGATTCAACCTGTCGTGGTGGTCCCCGGTATTCTTGCTTGGTTAATGCGCTCCCTACTAGTTGGCACTGGGGTTCTTTCTCCTTTTCTTCTCCTTGGCATGACAGGCCGGGTGCTTTCATCTCCTAGCCCGGAGAACCTGCGGAGGAAGGGGGACGGGGAGATGCCGGGGAACTTTGAGATGTGACACCTGCATCCAGGGAGCAAGGATCCCACTGCCCTCACGGTGGACCGTTTGTTCACAGGGCCCAGAAGTGCCGGGCGGCTCCGAAGGAAGTACAACTTCATCGCAGCGGTGGTGGAGAAGGTGGCGCCATCTGTGGTTCACTTGCAGATATTCCGCAGGTGAAGGTCACACCGAGGGCCAACGACCCCACCTGATAGTGTTGTCTGTTCATTAAAAATCGCTGTGAGGAAACCCAGGTTCAAAGAGTTGACTGGGGCAGAGCTGGGCAGTAGAGCTCGTGCGGAGCACGCGGGGACCTCAGGTTCCAGCCCAGTACCCGGAGAAAAAGTTGTTAAGAGTTATTTCGCTAAAAAGCTAAGAGCCAAGGACAAGGATTCTGGCTTCTAGATCCAAGCTACATCCGTGCACGCTGGTGGCTGGTGTTTCTTTCTCCCACATACCCTACAAGCAAAACTTAAGGCTGATTGTAGGAGCTAGTCAGCATTTGGTGGTCTGTGTAGCCCTAGCTGTCACGTGAGTGCAAGGAAACCCGGATCGACAGAAAATTAACTTGATCTGTTAGTTAACGCCAGTTAGTAGAGGAACCTAAGAGCTAGATTTTGACACCGTGGCAGTAGTGTGAGCCTGTACAGTGTTAGCACCAGGTTTGGCCTCTTCACAGCGAATGACCCACAGGTGACCCGATTTGAAGAAGGAAGTAGTCCCTGGACCCAGCTCTGAGTTGTGTTTAAGAGAGATGGCCAGGACACGCTAGTGTGACTCTCGTATACACGGAGTGGAAAGGGACCATGTTTGGGAAAACTCCTGGAGATATGGTTGATAAATGCAAGGCTTCCCGGGACTCACAAACAATGACTGGATTCCCCGGTTCCTGCCCTATGCTCATACTATTGCTTTGTTCCGGGACAGATCACCTCTCACCAACAAGGAAATCCCTGCCTCCAGTGGCTCTGGGTTCATAGTGTCTGAGGATGGGCTCATCATCACCAATGCCCACGTCCTCACCAACCACCAGAGGATCCAGGTAGAGCTCCAGAATGGGGCCCAGTATGAAGCCACTGTCAAAGACATCGACCATAAACTGGATCTCGCGTTGATTAAGATCGAGCCCAATGTGAGTAGTTGAGAACTAAGTCCGAGTCTGCCCGTTTGGCAATTTCCCAGTTTATTTGCTGATATTTTCTTTTGTGTTCCTTCACCATGCCTTTTCTTTGTATGTAGTGCATGTTTTTCTTCTCTCCCCGCCCCAACCCTGGTGTCCCAGGCTTCTTTTTTTTTTTTAAAGAACAAAGTGATGAGTGATGTGGAGATTAAAATCTAGCGTATCACTGAACCTCACATTCCCTCAGCCACCCCCCTTTACACTTCTGCCCCCTACCTGTTGCTCCCAATCCCTCCTCAGTAAATGAAGAACTCAATCCCCAAAGCTTCTCTCCTACCTCCTTTACTCTACCCCCATCCCTGGGCAGGGCGGGTGACTTGTTTGGAACGTGGAGGAGAACCCAGATTTGGGGCAGGGAAGGGAGGAAAGGCTCAACCACAAGAAAAGGGATGGCAGAGCAGGGTGAAGTCCGGACCCCTACAGCCTGGGGTACCAATGGGAACCGGTATGGAGGAAAGGACACAGCCCCCCTAACCCCCAAGGAAGGGACCCTGCAGCTTCATGCTCCGTCCTTTGGGAGCAGTCAGTGCTTGATTGTCTGCTTACAGAGCTAGGCTGGACCACACTCCCTCCAGCCAAGGCTGCTCTGTGATGAACCTGATCTGTTACAGGGTTTCAAATCGCAGAGACAAACTCTCCAGGTTCCCACTCACTCCGTTCTTTTTTTTTTTTTTTTTTTTTTTTGAGACAGGGTTTCTCTGTGTAGTTTTGGTGCCTATCCTGGATCTCATTCTGCAGACCAGGCTGGCCTTGAACTCACAGAGTTCAAGATCCGCCTGCCTCTGCCTCCCGAGTGCTGGGATTAAAGGCATGCACCACCACCACCTGGCTTGTTAGAAATCCTGGACCTCAGACCCACCCAGGTCTCCCAGAACTTGCATTTTGATAAGCTCCTGGGGGTTTATGTACACGGTACAGTTTGAGAAGTGCTATTCTGGGTGATCTGTAGCCTGTTCGTGACTTCACTCTGACGATAAAGGTCTGAGCTGGAACGGTGCAAAGTGACTGGCTGACACCAGACATTTCACTGGTCATTTATTAATAGTAATTTCTATACAACTTCGATTTACAACTTTTTTATTTTTAATGATGTATACTTGTATATGTGCCTGTGCCAGTGAGTGCAAGGTGCCCATGGAGGCTAGAAGAGGAAGTTGTATTCCTGGAGCAGGAGTTAGAGGTGGTTGTCAACTGCCCAGCATGGGTGTTGGGAACCAAACTTGCATCCTCTGGAAGAGCAGTACATGCTCTTGACCTCTAAGCCACCTCTCTAGCAGCTGGAACTATAGGTTTTGGTCTTAGAGATGATCTCAATTATCTTAATAAAGGGAGAGTTTAACGGTGGGACCTGAATCTGAGGAAGAAGGAAGGCAAGGCCCTGTGCGGGAGGATGCTCATTCGGGCCAGTGCCACCGGTCAGCAGGTCCTGGTTGACTGTACTCTTCTGTTTCTTTGCTCCACGCCCCCACGTGCAGACCGACCTTCCTGTGTTGCTGCTGGGAAGATCATCGGATCTCCGGGCCGGAGAGTTTGTGGTGGCTTTGGGCAGCCCGTTTTCTCTGCAGGATACGGTGACTGCGGGGATTGTCAGCACCACACAGAGAGGCGGCAAAGAGCTGGGGCTGAAGGATTCCGACATAGACTATATCCAGACAGATGCCATCATTAATGTAAGTCACCGGGAGTCTGCTCCCAGCCCAGAAGATAGTGCTAGGCTGGAGTGAGAAGAGGACTTTGGAGTGATCTCTTTTCCCTTTGGTCTTTTGAGGATTCTCAGAGGTCATCCCTGAGGGAGGGCTGGAATGCCCTGTGGCTAGAGCCGAATGTTTGATATAACTGGCACCCACACTTGGGGCTTGTTGCAGAGGTCACTGCTGTGATACAGTGTGGGGTCCTTTTGCTTTGCCCTGTCCCACACTGACTTTAGGATTGGGAGGGTAAGGGGCATGATTTTGCCTGCCTTGGGGAAGCAGGATGCTCTGGTAAAACTCATTAGGAACTACGTATAAATGACGTGGAGAGATGCTTCTGTTTGCTAACTGATGCCTTTCTCAACTTGTCTTTAGCACGGGAATTCTGGGGGGCCGTTGGTGAACTTGGTAAGTGGCTCTTTTTCTGATGCTTCATATTTCTTTTTAACTTTAAACATGTTTCAAAACCTGTGATGCAGACTTGGGAGCCACTGTCACGGAGAGATTAAGGAATGATGCTTTTTATTCTTGGGTCTTAAGTAAATGGTTAGGGAACATTCTGGAGCCTGTGATGGATTTATCCTGTTGACGTGTGCTCTCCTGTCACCAAGAACACCAGGGCCCTGGCTGCAGCCTACTTCAAAATTGTCCTCTTTTTTTGTTTTTTTGAGACAGGGTTTCTCTGTGTAGTCCTGGCTGTCCTGGAACTCACTCCGTAGCTCAGGCTGGCTCGAACTCACAGAGACCCGCCTGCCTCTGCCTCCCAAGTGCTGGGATTAAAGGCGTGCGCCACCACTGCCTGGCAAAAGTTTTCCTCTTTTACGTGCTTTCTGTTGCCATTGGTTACCAAAAAGCCCAGGAGATGAAACTCAGACTTCTGCCAAAGACCAACTGTGCTGTGTCATGTACATCTCTGAGATCCTCGTTCTTTTGTATATGAATTATTCCTCATCTAATAACACTGATGGTTTAACGCAGTCTATCCAGGTTTTTAGCCTTCTTCCCACTCATAGATGACAGAAAAGCCATAACCAGGATCCATTTGTTCTGCTGTGTGTTTCATTCTCTGATGTATGTTTGTTTTTCAAGACAGGGTTTCTCTGTGTAGTCCTGACTGTCCTGGTACTCGCTCTGTAGACCAGGCTGGCCTTGAACTCACAGAGATCCACTTGCCTCCTGACTGCTGGGATTAATGGCGTGAACCACCACTGCCAGGCCTGTATTTTATTCTTTTTTTTTTTTTTTTGTTTTGTTTTGTTTTGTTTTTCGAGACAGGGTTTCTCTGTGTAGCTTTGCGCCTTTCCTGGAACTCACTTGGTAGCCCAGGCTGGCCTTGAACTCACAGAGATCCGCCTGGCTCTGCCTCCCGAGTGCTGGGTTTAAAAGCGTGCGCCACCACCGCCCGGCTGTATTTTATTCTTAATCAGTGCCTCTCCTGGTGATGCCGAAGCTTCTACTTGCTCACCTACACGTAGCAGCAGGAATACAGTACCCCTAGAGCTCGGTGCTTTGAGCTTTCCTCCCTTTTCCTTTTCAACATGCTCCCCCACCTTAGTTCTGGGATGGAACCCAGGGCCTTGCACAAGCTGGGCAAGCACTCTACCACTGGGCTACAGCATTGGTCGACAGCACGATTACTACTCGTAGCCCTGTGTGCGGATTTTTTTTGTGTGCCTGTCTTCCCAGTTACACAGCGACTTCACAGAGCAGGGTGGAATATAGAATTGCAGGCTGTACTCCAGAATTGTTAAGTTGCCATCTGTATTTCAATATGACCAGGAATACCATTTCTCTGGTTCTGGATGCCTAACAATGGCTAAGGAATGGCGAAGGGCATGGACAAGAGAATGTTTTCTACTTCCCAGCACCAGCTTAGCTGACCCCGGTTCACAAAGGTCAACCGGTTTCTGAGGAACAGGTCTACTGAAGTATTGCTGATTCGCAACAATCTAACAGCTTTTGTTTTTTCTTGTTTATTTTTAGCATCCTTTAAGTAATAAAGGGGCGAATGCTTCTTGTGGGTTTTTTTGTTTTTGTTTTTTTCTTTTTTGAGACAGCGTCTCCTGTAGTCCCATTTAATATGTAGCTGAAGATGACCTTGAACTCCTAATTTTCGATTTGGGGGATACATGCCACTTTGGTATCTTGTGTTCTTATTTGTACCAAGATGTAAACTGTAGCTCACCTTTAAAAATTAATGTCATTTACTAACATAAGAATGAGCTAGGGAATGATATGTACTCCATAGTAGCCTTGACTTTTTGAATGTGAAAAAAGTGTAACTTTTGTATCTGTAAAGCGCCTCTTCCTTCCCCTGGCATGCTAATTGCCTTGGAAGACATCTGTTTCTCCCTAACGAAGAAGTGGATTTCCCCTCACCCTCCTGTTTTGACCCTATGAGATTAGTTTTACTCTGCTCTGCTGGTCCTGATGTTTTGTGGTTCGGTTTGCGGAACAACTTAACGTTGAGTAATGTCCTCGAGTTTCTCCTTCCTTGCTAGGATGGAGATGTGATTGGCATAAACACGCTGAAGGTGACTGCAGGAATCTCCTTTGCGATTCCCTCCGATCGGATCAGACAGTTCCTGGCCGATTATCACGAGCGCCAGTTGAAAGGTGAAGGAATTTGGGGGGATTTGGCCCCTCTGTTTATCATGCTCACTCTCACCGTGTTCGGAGCTTGACTTCTTTATGGTGTTGAGGTACTGGGTCTCAGATCTGTCACCTGTTGGGTAACCATATCGGAGGCACTGAGCATGAAGCAAAATATGAGACATGCGTATAACTGGTGTTGTACAGTATAGAAACGAACCCACTGACTGGAGATGCGGTGTGTTGACCACAGATGTTCTCTGAAGCAGATTGTATACAAGGCCGGATGTTCTAACAAGAGATTCTGGGATTTAGGTGTCTCTTAAGCTGTGTCAAATGGAAACGTGCTGTGTGTTATACATCATGACTTTCCTTTCCAGGAAAGGCCCCTTCACAGAAGAAATATCTGGGTCTTCGAATGTTGCCCCTCACTCTGAAGTAAGCACCGGGTAACTATGGCTCAGAGGTACAAGCCCTCACTGGGCAGTCTTACAAAGCAAACAAAAGCATTTGGACAGCAGGAAGGGGACCTTGTGACCATAGGCTCTGCTGCAGGGCCGTGTCTCCCTCTGCCAGTACCAGTCACTCATTCTAGTTGGGCTAAATCATATCCAGAGATGGCCTAGAGGAGGGAACGGCACACAGCAGGGGTGGCTTGTGATTGGCTGGGTGGGATTTTCCTGGGTGCCTGCCAGTCTCCAACTGAAGAGATGGGGAAAGAGATAGGCTGTGTGCCTCCCGAGCGGGCAAGTCTTTTCCTAGACCTCAGGGGATCGTGGTGTTTGCTAACCTTCATACTGTTCCCAGCCTCCTGCAAGAAATGAAGAGGCAAGATCCAGATTTCCCTGATGTGAGTTCTGGAGTTTTTGTGTACGAAGTGATCCAAGGAACGGCTGCTGCAAGGTAAGTGAGGCGGCCTCAGCTCAGCCTGCTCTGCTGTTTCTAGGCATGCGCCATGCTAAGCTTGGAGCAGTCAGGCTGGAGCACCAGCATCAGGGTCACGGCCTATACACACTGTACGCTGCGCTCTGGCCGGCGGGCGTGACTCAGTAACTCAATTTAAAGTTGTATTTGATTTAAACGGACGCAAATGAAAACAACAAAACCACCAG
Source organism: Peromyscus californicus insignis (assembly GCF_007827085.1). NCBI lineage: Eukaryota > Metazoa > Chordata > Mammalia > Rodentia > Cricetidae > Peromyscus > Peromyscus californicus. Next base: position 17,418,279 of record NW_026294534.1, on the reverse strand, counting down.
CAACAGGGCAAACCATTTCCTTATTTCCCTTTTTGTCTTCAGAAGGACGGCATTTTGTGTCCTTATTGCCCTGGGTGAGCCATCAGAGCACAGTGGCAGACTGGGTGTGTACTATGTGTGGATTTCAGAGGCTTATGGGAACGTACAAAATGTTTGTCAAAAATTCAAAATATTTATTCTGTGTTAAAATGACACAATTTTAGATTTGTAGCATTAAATAAGATGCCCCATTAAAGGTAATTTTATATGATTGTTTTTTTAAGGTGACTACTCTAAAATTTACAGTGATACGTGCAGCTTGTATTTCATTTATATTGAACAGTGCTGATAGGGGCTCAGGGTCATAGCCTAGGTTAAAATTAATTTTGCTGAGAATTACCAAATTAAACCCCTCTCCCTTTTCCTGGGTAAGCTAAGCTGTACGCTAGCTCCTAAACATATTCTTTTAATATTATTCGTTATTACTTAGTAACTAAGTTTTATGTTAAGTTATGCCTTACATATTAGTTTTAGAATTTGCTGTATGTTTTCATGTGCATGTGCACATGTGTGCGCGTGTGTATAGAAGGCAGAGATAGATGCTGAGTGTCCTCACTGAACCTGGAGCTCAGTAACTGGGCTACGCAGGCTGTCCCCAGAGTTTTAGGGATCCGCTGGTCTCTGCCTTCCCAGTGCTGGGATCTCAGGTATGTGGCACTGTGTTCAGCTTTTTTTTTTTTTTTTTTTTTTTTTTTTAAATATGCATGCTGGGAATCCAAACTGTCTTCATGCTTGTGTGGCAAGCACTTTACCCTCTGAATCTTTCCCAGATCTTTACTTTGAATTTTGGAGACATGGCCTAGCTGTGTAGCCCAGGCTAGCCTGGAATTTGTAACCTTCTTGCTTCTGCTTCCTGAATGCTAGGATTATAGGCATGGGCCGCAATGCCCCAGTCATTCAGTTATTAATAATCATTAACTAACGATAAATGATGGGAACAGTTCAGTAATTACTAGTTAATGAGAATGGGAAGGATTAATCAACTAAGCGAGGCTCATAGGGGCTCACAGAGACTGAAAGGACAATCACGGACCCTGCAAGGGTCTGAGCTGGGTCCTCTGCAGGTAAGTTATGGTTGTGTAGCTGGGTGTTCTTGTGGGACTCCTGACAGTGGGAGTGAGGGGTGGAAAAGAAAGAAAAAAGACCGGAGGGTGCTCTCTGTCTTGGTGCGCTGTGGGTCTTCTGAAGCCCCTTCTCTGAGGTCTGCATGGCCGTGCAAACTGCCGTCACCGACGCCTGTACTCCTAGATCAAACAGCCGCGGAAGGAAGGTTCAGCTGCTGTCTCCAGCTTTGCCGTAGACTATTTACTAGCAGGGAGAGGCAGCTTCTTTGGCAAATGTTGCTCTCCTGGGCTCTGCCCTTTCTTACCGCGCTCCCTGTTTGTTTTTCAAGGGCTCAGCCATCTGCTTAGACGCTGGCAACTCTGTTAGACCCGGAAGAACTCATAGGCACCAGCAGTTTAGCTAAGTGTCAGGTCTCCCGCTGCTAGATTTGGCATGTTCTAAGCTCTTCTAGACTCTCCGGGTCCCTGCCGTGCCGTGCCCCTCCCCCAACTCCTTATTTTACCTTCTGATCCAAGGCCAGGGAGCTACACTCAGCTCTGTAAGTGGTTCTCAGAGTGTGGTGTGCCCTCAGTGGCGGCATCAGTAGCCAGACAGAGAGGCAGGGTCCGAGCTCCAGCCCTGAATCGGACCCCACCCTACCCCGTCCCGTGCTGGTCTTGAACTCTGGATTCTTCTGACTTCCCAAGTGCTGGGGTTAGCTGTGTCCACTTCCTCCTTTCTTTCCACTTCCTTCTACCCTCTCCTCAACTCCCCTTAACTCCTGCTGTTTCTTGCTTTCTGGAGTTCACAGCCAGGGCCTTGTGTGCGCTGAACACCTGTTCTACCATTAGATTACATCCCCAGGAGGGTCTTCATCTTTAACAAGGTTCTCAGATGGGTAGTCACATGCACGTCGACGTGAGGATTAGTGCTGTAAGTCTCTGGCAGCCCGACAGCCATCCTTGCTGGCTTTCATCTGCTTATATTTAATAACTGCTAATAATTACAAACAGCAGCTGGCACTTAGGAAACATTTATTCTGAGGAACCAAAGTGTTTTTTTTTTTTTGTTTTGTTTTTTTTTTACACAAGTTGTTTGAGGAGTCTTATGACAGAGTCCTTGTTTTTAAGGGGAAGCAGCTGTGTTGAGTTCCACAGAGGTCAGAGAGGAGGTGTGCACCCTGGCTTAATTCCTTGACAATCCCCACTTTGTAGTTACTCTCCTTTCCATGAGGCAGAGTTGACCTAGTGGCAAGAAGATGGGTTTTCAAGTCCGAAAGGCACAGGATCAAATCCCGCTTTCGTCTCTTGGAAGTTCTGAGGCATGGGGAAAGGCCACTTACCCTGCGTGAGCCAACTACACAGCAGATCCCGTGCCACAGCATTGGCGCTTTTTTGCTCCGTTGCCCTGCTCACGACTGCCGAGTCACTTTTCTTCAACTGTCCTTGTTCCTAAGGATTTCTTGCATGTGGCTTTACCCTTCCTTCTCTTCATGCCCCACTGTGTTACCTTTACGCCCCCCCCCCCCCCCCCATCCCCTGATGCTGGCCAATGAACTAAGGACCAAGTGCATGCTAAACATACCCTACACCACTTAGCTATACCCCAAGCTCCTCATATTTTTCAAACTGCACATATCTTGGTAATCTGCTCACGTCATTTTTTTCTTGAGCTTTGCATTTTCCTTAAATAGTATCTTCTGGAGTCATTGAATTTGAGGTCCCCTTTTTAGCCCATTCTTACCTTTACATAACCAACCAGGCTGTCCATGTTTTTTGCACTTTGCTTTTGGAACTGGAGTTTGTATCTAGAATATATATTCTGCATGAGGTCAATGTGTTGATTGAACAGAACTATAGCCTTGAGTCAGAGCTGTAAACATCTGGACTTGGAAGCTTGAGTGGCTTTTGATTTACTGGAAGCAGAACATCTGGAACACACAGCAGCACATCATGATCCAGTTCCAGAAACCATGGGATGGGCTGTTCAGTCAGACTCATCAGAGTACAACTTCCTGGGGGAAAAACACTGTCTGGGCTTGGCACTCTTGCCAGTGAATTTAGTAATGTCTGAAGTTAACACAGGACAGAGAGGAAGAGAAATCAGAAGCTAAACTGTCCATTCCAAATGAAATCCAGTGCATGTAAGGACTCAGCTTCTCCCAGATTTCTCACAGGGTATTGATATTATTGGAAACACAGAGGACCCTCCTCCAGCTGGCTTCACAACACATTCCAATAGCCCTCACAGTTGGAGGGATAGTCCTACCTTCTTGGTTCATATGTCTAATGGTCAGCAAAACAGCAGGGCAGTGTGTGACTCTGTGTGTGTGTGTGTGTGTGTGTGTGTGTGTGTGTGTGTGTGTGTGTACATGTATGCGGGAGGGTTAGGGAGGAACCAGACAGACAAACAACACACCCCAAATGGGAATGAGTAGAACTCTTCTAATGCTTTCATTAATCGCTATTTTTGTTTTTCAAGACAGGGTTTCTCTGTGTAGCCCTGGCTGTCCTGGAACTCGCTCTGTAGACCAGGCTGACCTGGAACTCAGAGATCTGCCTGCCTCTGCCTCCCGAGTGCTGGGATTAAAGGCATGTACCACCACTGCCCGGCTTCATCATCATTTCTTTTTCTTTCTCAGCTCGGGGTTGAGAGACCATGATGTAATTGTCAGCATAAATGGGCAACCTGTCACCACCACAACTGATGTCATTGAAGCTGTTAAGGACAATGACTTTCTCTCCATTGTTGTGCGTCGAGGAAGTCAAACTTTGTTTCTGACGGTGGCACCTGAAATAATCAATTAAGTATCTTACTTTGAAAAACTGGCTCGCAAAACCAGTTATATACCTGGTTTGTATCGAAGACGTGCCAAAGATGGCAGGGGCTTTAGGATACCAAGAAAAATGGATGCTTTGAATGTATGCACACATGTTTACACACACACACACACACACACACTCACTCACTCACTCACTCACTCACGAATCTTGAGGTTGAGGGTATTCTTCTGCTGCAAAAAAAAACCAAAGAAACAAACCAATCAATCAAAAACCAAAACCTTTCTAAGCCAAGTGGAAGCAGTCATGGTGGTCTGATAAAATTTAAAGACAGAAAATAGGAAAACAGGCAATTCCTAACTGAATCTTGGCAGGATACTTTAGTAACCTCCTATATAGCCACGAACTTCTATGTCACATATGTGTACACATAATCTACCTTCCAAATATTAAGAGTCTGAACCTGGAGTCAAAAGGCAATCACGTTTTAAATAATCTTTGTACAGTTTCCCAGGTTGTTCCACATTTCTGGCCAGGGATTGTGGGTAGAAAAGTCACCAATCACAAGACAGATTGAAACTGATGACACTGGATTATAACACAGGAATATTATTCTCAAAATGATCATTTTAGCAGTAGAAACAATTTTGGTCCTCCAGTGTCTCAGAGAACAGCCTCTTCCATTAAAACAGTTTTTGAACCATTTATAGACTTCCTTTTTACGCAGCTTCTTTCTTTTAATGGAGCTTATAAACACTCAGAGATTTTACATAGTGAGCTGACCCATGGCTTAGTTTAGTTTAGGTAAGATTTTTAGTTACTGTTTCCTAGACTTGGGAGGGTGCTGGGGACCAAACCTTGGGACCAGTACACATTAGATAAGGGCTCGCTCATCATTGAGCCTTCCAGAATTTTTTAAAAATACGGCACACCTGGATCTCCTTAAAGTCCATGTGAAGCTTGATTTGTCTATTTTTAAGGAGGTCTAATTTCTTCGCAATTAATCTAAAAATATAGCCTTAGTGTGTAGAAATTATGAATTGACTCTTCCAATTGTTATTGTTGTAAGCAGGGTTAAGGTTAGTGTAGTTTTTAAAAGCTTTCACAGTTGCCATCTTTAGTAATGTGAGAACAGTGATATCATCAAGGATGCTGGGGCAGGAACTTTTAAGGAGAGTTCTACAAAATGATGCTCTGTTTCCAGGACTATTTTACCTGAACTTCATAGGCCTTTGCGTCAGTTTTCATGTATGGGAATGAACGTCGAGTAGTTCTACTGTTTCTAGAATCCATGGCTGGTTGAAGAGTGAGCCTGACAGTCATGTTATATTTACCAGTTCTTTCCGACTAAGATTTGGAAGGCACTATCATTCAGAACCTTTCCTTTTCTTCCCAGTGACCTGGGAATGTAGACCCCTACTGGCTCTAACACTGAGGCACACTGGGAAAACCTTTACTGTCACGCTTGTGTGGACAGAATGGGTTTCCTCCTCCTCTCCTAAGACATCCCAATTTGACCCTCGCAGTCAGGATGTCTTCTAAGTAGGCATACATTTTTTCCCCTAAGAGCATGGGGTTCCTCATTTTTTCTCACCTAATTATGCAGGAAAGTGTTATAGTTACTTGTATAAAACCGTTTTTCTTTTTGAAGACATGATGTCACTCTGTAGCCCAGGCTGTCCTCGAACTCACAGAGATCTGCCCGCCTCCGCCTCCTGAGTGCTGAAAGTAAAGGATACTCCACCCTATACAGTCTTTTTAAATCAGTCTCTAATATATGGGGCCTGTATTTTAGAGGCTGATTAAAATTAGAAAATACTAATTTTAGGTAGGACAACTCTGTTAACTCATACATGCTAACCAGTGTCGGATTTCAAAACACAATTGGAATGAAGAAATTTCTGTCTCTAGAACATTCCAACAGTCCACAGTTAGGCTTAACAGGGCAGTAGTATTAGACTTGTTATTACCAAGCGCCAGACAACCTTAAGGAGGACACCGCATACTCAAACCATAACTTTCATTTTAAACGCTCACCCTTCGGCAAAAACAATTTTTGAGTTTCATTCTCTATTGAAAATACACAGCAAGCTAGGTTTTAAAACTTTATTGTGCACTTTCAAGTCACAGAGTCAGAGAATTTTGGTGTATATTAAAACCCGCGATCATTTCTATGTCACCTGGAGATTTCTCATTGGCACAGTTTCTGACCTGTGCTTGGAAATTCAGGGTCGCAAAAGGCTGTGCATGGATAAACATGCATTTGGTTTATCCTGTTGGGTCCCCCTGCTCCAAACACGGAGCACTGAAAATGATCTGGGTAGAAGTCACTGTCTTTGATATTCTGTACATGAAGAAAGGGACTACTGGATTCCCCACAACACTGCTTGTCATTCCTGGTCTGCAAGGTAAGATCTGGGCTGAAAATTCAGCCCGAACTTCAAAGAGGACAGTGATGTCCAGAGGAGAATTTGGAGCTTGTGGTAACTAGCCAGGCAGCCGGGCACGTGTTTTCCTTGCTGGCACGGGACGGCGGCAGTCTTTAGTAGACAGTGCACCAGTTGCTGCCGTCACTAGGCATCAGCCCTCCAGTGATGAGCAAAATGAGGTCCACAAACCACCAGATCCCAAGCCCCCCCAGCGTCAGCAGCTTCCCGACGGCTGTGCCGGTGTGTCCCAGACAGAAGCGATCGACGCCGAAACACCCCAGGAAGAAGGAGTAGAGCAACGTGGTTATGAAGTAGTGTCCCGTGTACCTGGGTAGAGGGAAGGAGATGATGTGCCTCATGAGAACTGACTGGGCCATAACGGAGTACAGCAACCACTGGCTGTGGTGCCGAGGCCTCTGGGCCTGCTTGGGTTCAGGTGTGGCTACGAGGTGGTGGGGGTGGGGATACAAAGAGCCTGGGGGGGGGGGGCGAGAAACAAGGCGAACAGATAGCTTATTACATTCATGGGTCCTAGATAGGAGGGGGGGCTGGAAGGACAACTTGATGGTCAGGAGATGGGGGTAAGGGTAGGTCCAGGTCGCAACCTTTGCGGGGAGTTTTGCAGGAAAGGCAAGGCAGGATAGATCAGCAGTTTAGGACTGGCTTCTTGAATAATCTCAGCAGCTTTAAGCTACATTCGGGGTGGGCCCCAGTGGCCTGATACATTACCCTGGGGTGGTTAAGGCAAAGGAGGTGTCTCCTGGGGTGTACTACCGCTAGATGGCTCGGGACATGAATTTGCATGTTTAGGACAGGCTGATTAGGTCCTTTGCTAACACTGTGAATTTTCTAGTCTTGGAATGGGCAGTCTCTCCCCAGAGACACAAAAAAGTTAACTATAGTCTAATAGACTCTTGTAAGCACCTCCCCATCTCTAGTTGCTTTAGGGTCTCAAAAAAGTACTTGCTAAGATTGGAAGTGACTTTAAGAACAAAAAGGGGCCTGGAGAGATGGCTCAGTGGTTAAGAGCTCAAAGAGGAGCCAGGTTTTGTTCTCATCAGTGACACCAGGGTGACTCACAACCACCTGGAGCAGATGCTCTGTTGGCCTTCGGAAGGCACAAACCTACACTCACACACACAAAAGTAAAAAACAAACAGATTTCGCCGAGTTAGACTGGACCACTGCATCACAGACTGTGGTAGCAGAGGAATCTGGGGGCCTGAGGCTCCACCAAAGGAAACATTGTTTCCTTAACAGCCCTCAGCTTCACATACCTTTTATCCGCTGACCAATCTTTATGCCTCATTGAGAACACCTGACTGCAGGTACATCACTACCCATCACCAAGGCTCCTTTCATGTGCTAACTGTCTAAAGTAGATTCTGTATGTGTTGGGAGAATTTACACTGCATTTCTTTAGGATCAGGTGATTTCAGTTGAGGAACCCCCAAATTTCGTTGCAAAACCTGGTTCCAGAAGTCCTAAGGCAGTTTTCACAGGCTGGTTGCAGGTTGGGAGTTCTGAAGCTCCATCATTTGGCCCAGGGCCTGCAAGCTGAGGCTGAGGGGCAGACTGAAAGACTCAGAACCCACAACTTCTGCTCCTAGCTGTTGCAATCACATTGCCTCAGTCAGCAGGCCGCACACAGGAGGAAGCACATGCATTCTTTAATACTTCAAAGAAAAGGTCACACCAGCTGGTACCTCCATCCAAGTACCCATTACCCCCTTTCAAAGTAACAGTTTGAGCTACGGGTGTAGCTCAGTAGCAGAACACTTGCTTAGCAGGGGTACTGGGTTCAAATCCCAGTACCACCCACGCAGTACAACAATGAAAGTAAAACTTACTTTATACAAGGCTTATTCTCTCGTAGAAAGGTCCGGGGGCTGGCACACTCAATTCCATCCAGGGCTCTGCACTGGACTGAAGTGTGTTCCACATCATTGTAGGCCTGACCCCCAAACTGTGGAGGAAGTAACAAACACACATGCATATTCACAGATAAAAGCTGCTGCAGTACTGTAACAATTCTAGCAAGACTGGGGACAGCTCTCAAAAGCACGGAATGCAGGGATGACTTTAGGTGACTTAGTCCATTCTAAGTGTCCACTGCTTTAAATAAACCTTTCTCCTCCATGACTGGCTTCTTCAAAACACTTAACTGCAGAGAGGTACACAATGCTTGGGTTATCTTGTATTTACAGGCACATAATGTAGCATTTTTGGAATGGGAATTGAGATGTCAATGCACATCAAGACTTGTGGTAGATTTACCGTAAATGAACAAAATTAGAAAATGATTCACACTATCATCTGACCGAGGACTTCACTTAGGTCACGCATGGTTATAGGTTTCTGTGGTCTACCCCTAGTGTAAGTTTAAGTTCGAGCAAAAATGGTCAGAACCAGGGTATTGCCCTTTGCTTAATTCAATTCCGACAGAGAAAGCAGAGCCACACGGTGTCACTTGTACCTTGTTATTGCTTTCCTATCCTTACCCTCGTGCCCCTCAGAGTGAGACGGGAGAACAAGAATGCTCACTTCTCACACCTCTCGAGTCCCACCAGTCCTTAAGGACTGCTGACTGAGGGAGCGTTTCAATCTTGTGACAGGATAAGTTCAGCTTTTAATTAAAATAATCAAAATTAAGCCATCCCTATGCAGTGTTAGTCAAGCTTTCACCAATTACCAATAAAACGAAATTTCAATGTATTTACAGTATTTCTCGACATGTAATTCAATTAAGAGCCATCCCCTTGGTTGTGGTGTTATGAAGTTTATTCCTTTGTGTCTGAAGTGGTAAAACAATGTTTTCTCATAACTCAACACCAGGTTGGACCCTGCATTATTTCACAACGGTGAGTCCATAGTGCAAAGGCGGTACATGAATTTCTTAAGTGTGAGCTGGGCACAGTGATGTGTATCTATATCCTAGCCCTAGGAGGCTCAATCAGTGGGCTCATGAGTCTAAGGCTCACTTGGGCTATATAGCGACACCTTCTCTTAAAAACAAAACAAAAACAGACAAACCAAAACAACAACAAAACTGAAACCAAACCAAACCAAAATTCAATGGGTTTTGAGAGACTAAGTGGGTACACTCACTTTACGGATACTAATGGCTTCTCTCCAGGCTGAGAGGCCGCTGCTACTAAAGGCTTCTCTGGAATGCTTTATCCTCAAACAAAAACATTACCAACAGACCCCAGCTACTTCCTAAGGGCATGGTGCAACCTGCTTGTCATCACCAGCACGAGGACCTTGCTCCAAGTGCACGGGTAACCAAGAAAGCCCAGTTCAGCACCAGCTTTCCAAAGTGCACAGCCCTTTTTCGTTGTTCTTCTAAGAGAGGGCATGCTTTGAAAGGACAGGTGACATTTTAGCTTCCATTTGTTAATTTCAACGGCCAAAGGCACCAATACAGGTTGGTCTTTGCACTTGGGCACAGTCATTGGTGGTTCCCCGGGAAAGCAAATGTACTCTTCAGCCACTACAACCTTGGTCATGCTGGACATTTCCAGCAACAGTTATACGGATGGAGTTCTAAAAAAAAAAAACAAAAAAACAAAACCAAAACTCTCTGTATGCCCCTTGCTCCTCTGTAACAGCACTCAGCCATGCTTCCCATGAAGAGCGAATGTACAACAAACAAAAACCTCACCTTGAGACAACCATAACCAAGCTCCTGGGACGCAGTTGCATTTCCAACGTGATCCACTGGGGCATCACAATCTACAAACTCGTCGGGTCTGCAAATCATTAAAACCAATTTTACCAATTGCTACGTGAACGCACGTAATCCCTCTACCCTTCCCTCTGCTGTATTGGGGAGTGTACGCGCTAGGAATGCTATCTACCACTGAGCTACATCTCCAGCCCTTTCAATTTCTTTATTTTGGGACAAATTGCCCCGGCTTGCTGGCTGGCCGGCCTTGAACTCATCCTGAAACCAAGGCAGGAGAAAGGGTGCAGGAAGTGAATGGGTTCTACAGCCTACGCCACTCCTTCCCATATCTACCACTAACATACCAGGCTTTCCGCAGCGGCAGGGGAGTTGAGAGGCAGGCACCTATCACCTCCCCCAGGAGGAAGCAGCCTTCCCTTCCCTGGCCTCCCCACACCCACCACCTAGCGGGGCCCGATCCCCGCTAGGACTGTCCCCCACGACCCCGTAGCTTACAGGTAAGAGCAAAGGATGACCGGAGAGTGGGGATCGCTGTATTCCCACGTCGGGGGTGCGGGACTCTCGGGGTGAGCGGCGCCTGAGGGTGTGAGATCCACTTCGGCCGTGGCGTTAAACGAGTGGCTCCGAGAGACACAGTGCAGCAGCAGCAGGTTCCCCAGCAGCAAGGCCGCCTGGCCGCACAGCAATAGGTAACTCACAGGGCAGCCCCCCAGCACCATCTTCCCGGGCCGGTCCCAGAGACCTGGCCTAAAAACAAAGCCAGGCCGCCACGGCCGAACCCAGCCCGGCGCTGTCAGGCCTCCCTCTCTGCGTCGGCACGCAGCTCGCCGCCACACAGCCAACCGGTGCTCAGCTCGACGCCCCGCCCCGCCGCGGCGGCCAATCAGAAGCGGCTAGAGGAGGTGGGTGGGGTGGGGTGGGTGGAGCGGTGCTTCGCCCCGCCCTTCAGCCGACCCTCGGCTGGGCGCTGCGCGGAAAGGGGCGGGGCTTCTCTTAACCCCGCCCTCCTCCCGCCTCTCCTACGCTTTCCCGTCCCAGCTGCGCGGGCGGGGAGGGGCGGGACGGACCGGCGCGATCGGGAGCCGCCGGCGTGGTGTAGGCCGTCCTCTTCCCCCCTCCGCAGACTGTATTTTCCTTACGTCTGGAGCGAGCGTGGTGGTGGAGGGGGCGGGCCGGGAGCGGAGCGGGGGCGGGGGGGGGGGGTGTGCTGCGTCAGTGCCGCGCGCGTGCTCGCCGTGGGCGCGCGCCCGGCCAGCCAGCCAGCCCCCGGGGGGCCCCCGCGAGGTTGCAAGGATGACCGAAGGGGCGGAGGCGGCGGCCGCGCGTTGAGCGGAACCTGCAGAAGCCCTCGCTATGGGGCCGCGCGCGCTCTCGCCCCCTGCCTCTCTGCGACTAAGGTGGCTGCTGGCGTGTGGCCTGCTGGGCCCGGTCCTCGACGCCGGGCGGCCAGGTGGGTGTCGGGGGAACGGTGTTCGGGGAGCGCCGCGTCCCGGGCTGGCTGCTCCCCGAGTGTCCGGTGGTGCGAGCTGCGAGGTGGACTCCAGGCTCCCAGACGCTCCTAGCCGCGCTGCCCCGGAGCCCGGCGGCCAGCAGGCTGCACCGTGGCCGTGCGCTCGCCGCTCCCGGGCTGCAGCTAGCACTTGGCGGGTGGAGTGGTTGTCACTGGCCCTGGACTGGGAGCTGGAACTTTTGCTTCAGTCTATCAGAATTTGAGATTTGACGTTCGTTGTCTTAGCGGACTCACCAGTTGAGATTCTGGTGGAGGAGAAGGCGGGTATTCCTTGGGCCGTTTTTGTTGTAGTAAGAATACTTAGAAAAAAAAAGAATAAACGAAAGGCTACATTTCTAGAGCCTGTTGTTCAGTCTTTCTAAATCCGGACAAAGAATCTCTGCTCTGTTTAACCCAGGGGATTATCGGAAAGAGCAGTCATGTCGACCAATACATTTGAATTGTGAAACTTCCCGTAAATATGCAAGATATTTATATTGGAGATGATGAAATGGGGTGGAAACACACCATCAACACACTGGTTTCTTTCTGGAAATAAGTTATTTATTTTGTCTTTTGTATTAAATATTGTTTGCATGACTGAGTTATTTCTACTAGCGCCGGGAATACGATGGACAATGGAAGGCTTTACTAATACATTCTTGCCTGCAAAGGTGATGAGTGAAGATTTGAATGCAGGACCGCTGACCTTCGCGAAACTGGTTACATTGTTCCTTCCCTTTGGCTTTCTTTTAAATTAAGTTAGCTTTCTGCGGTGTGGAGATGTCGGCGTTCAGAATACTGAAAAATTTCGAGCAGGGTGCTGCTGCCAGAGGGGTTCTGATGAGGACTACCTCTCCTGCTGTCCTAGGTGGTTAACACGATCGACAGGAAAGGATGTAAAGTTTTAGTAATCTCTAACTTAGTGTGTTTGTCTATGTAAACCAGACTCTATTTTCAGCTCATGTGTGTGTTTGTGATTCCACATGTGCGTAAAAATGAATGGAAATATCCTTATGCTCTTCAATTGTGGCTGCTCACTTAGGCATGAGTATCCACCTTCAAAATCTATCAACATTTATCAGACACTGGGTAAATACCATCCCTGACGCTTTTGGAGGACCAAAGGGTGGCCATGTGTACTAAGATATGTGAGAGATGTTGAGGGTTTTTTTTTTTTTTTTTTTTTTGAGAAAGTTCTGTTTTGAACTGGTGAGAAAATTTCAAGTTAGCGGGGGAGGGATCCATTATAAACATAGGAAGGTTTTTGTTTTTTGTTTTTTTCTTTCCTCAAGAGTAAGTGGGTGAGAAAGAGAATAGCTTGTTAGGAGACAGTGGAAGTGTTAATGTGTGTAATGTGTGGTTAGGTAGCTTGTGTGAAAGTGAGTGAGACAGGGAAGGGAAAGCGTAGGTGAGACCTTCTGTGGCAAGCTAAGGAGTCCCATTTACCCTCTAGATCGGTTCGGGAAATGAAGATTTTTAAGTAGTACGACAATCAGCTTTTCGGTTCAAACATTGACAACATAATGGAGGGCAGACTCCGGGAGGGAGAGGCTGGAGGGCTCCAGCCAAGTTTTGAGGTGTTGGCAAGGGAGTGAGTGCGGTGAGTCAACTCGAATTTCCTGAACTGAATGATCTTCCCAAATCAGCTGAGTTTTTGGAATACAGGATGTTTAAAACATGAACCGAAACATCCACACATGAGTTATGTTGGAAGCTAAGCTGGTTTCTGTAGGATTTTTAACGGTTGCTGGTAACATTGTACCCATGAGGAAATACAGACTAATTTTAAAATAGTGGATTCAAATAATTAAAAACAAACAAACAAAAAAGCCAAACCTAGGGTCAACAGATATAAGGAAATCAGACATGTTTGAAACCTCAGTGTCTTTTCTTATGTAATGTACTAAATTCAATATGTAAACTAGAAACGATTTCTTTTAGAAACTCTGCTATCCTGAAGAAGCTGAGTTTGAAAGCTTACTCATGGTGAATAACTAGAAAATGAAGTAGATATAATAGTAGGAACTTAGGTCCACATCGACCTCATTTTTAGATGTCAGCAGATTTCTAAACATAATTTTAAAAATTAGTATCTAAAATAATGGGTTTCATTATGATGGTTTCATGCATGTTTATCATTGTACATTTTATCTCCTGACTCATTATTTTCTCATGGTCTCCCTATCATAGTCCCTTTCAACTTTCATGTCACATATATGGGATACATATATATTAATCTAGATTTCACATAGGAGAGAAAACATTCATCTTTCAGGATCTGATTTACTTCAGTTAACATGATAGTTTCCAGTGCTACCTGTTTTCCTCCTGAGATACTTTTGTTCTTGATGGCTGAATGGAATTCCACCGTGCATATGTGCAACCATTTTCTTTATTCATTTAAATGTTGGTGAGCATCTAGTCTAATTTTTTTTTTTTTTTTTTGGTTTTTCGAGACAGGGTTTCTCTCTGTAGCTTTGGATCCTGTAGCTTTGGATCCTGTCCTGGAACTCACTCTGTAGATCTACCAGGCTGGCCTCAAACTCATAGAGATCTGCCTGCCTCTGCCTCCTGAGTGCTGGGATTAAAGGCGTGTGCCACCATCACCCGACTCATCTAGGCTAATTTTGTATTTTAGAAATAACAGATTAAAACTGATATATTTGTGTTATTTAAGGAAATGTAGTCTTACAGATTTAAAGATGGTTTGGTTTCCAAACTCCTAAGTAAAAAAAGAAAATGTTCATTGTTGATATGTACAAAATTAGTTTCTGGTCTTTGAAAACTAGTTTTATATTTTACCTTACCAAATTTGGTTTTGTATCCCTTTTTTTTTTTTTTTAAGACAGTATCTCACTATGTAGCTTCTGGCTGCCCTGAAACTCACTGTGTAGACCAGGCTGGCCTCGAACTCAGTCGGTGAATGTCCCATAGCGCGTTGAGTCCCTGCCTCTTGCTGTCTCTGCCACAGTTTCTCCCTACAGAGTAGTCTTCCCAGGGTCAGGGCGGCCTCACCGAAGGTCAGATTGTACTGTTGTGTTTGCATGTGAGACTGTTTTCATTTTGTGGTGGAAAATGGGATAGACTGCAGTCTGATCATTTCCCCTAGGTGAGCATATGTGGGACACTGGAGTCCTTTTAATTTTTGAGAATTTCATTCAGTGCGTTTTGAATATACCCGCCCCCATCTCACCCTCTAACTCCTCCCGGACTCGCCTCCTGTTTCCCTGTTCTCTCCCGATTTCCTGTCTGGTGGCACATCTTTTAAGAGTGAGTCAGGAGGAGGAGAATGGATGAGAACACATTGTAAGTAAGGACTCATGAAGATGCCAAGATGAAACTTGTTACTTTGTACGCCAACTCCCAAGACTAATATTATTAAAAAAAGGACCAAGGAAGCTAGCCTGAGAAATTCATGTCATTTGTTTAGGCATCACACCTCTACCCCTTCCCCCCCTACCCCTGCACCCTCCTCTCCTCTCCCCTCTGCTCTCCCCTCCCCTCTCCTTTCCCCCTCCCCTCCCTCTCCTCTCCCTCTCCCCTCTCCCTCCTCTCCTCTCCCCTCTCCTCTCCCCGTCCCTCCCCTCCCCTTTCCCACTCCCCTCCCCCTCCCCTGCCCTGCCCTCCCCTCTCCTCCCATCTCTTTTCTTTTCCCTCCCCTCCCTCCCCCTCAATTTCTTTTTTGGGACAGAGTTACTTTTTATACCTCTGGCTGGCTCCCAACTCACAGAGATCTCCCTGCCTCTGCCCCCAGAGAGCTGGTAGTCAGTTTTGAACTATGCTGTTGTGCTTGGGTTTTCCTTTATCTTGACTTACTGCTCAATCTTATGATGAATTTTAAAAAAAGCATCACTACAAACATGTTACATTGTAGGACAAACTCCACTTCCAAATACGTTTTTTTTCCCCCTTTGATACATTGTTCTTGTAATGAGATTTTTCATAGTTTAACTCACATCAGCATGACTCGCCCCTCCCCTTTTTTAGTAGAACCCCAGGCAGTCAGAGCCGGCTCACTCCTCCTTAACCTTGTGGCACAGTCAAAGACTGTCACAATCACACTCTTGACCTGAAATTTCAAACCCTGGTTTGGGGAGGGGAATTTGGTGTTGCTGATAAAAATGTTTGAGGGTCCTGCAGATTTGTGGAAAAGATGTTAATTGTTAAAAAGCAGGTTCACTTTAAGGGAGGGAGCTGGGGGGGGGAGAGAGAGAGAGAGAGAGAGAGAGAGAGAGAGAGAGAGAGAGAGAGAGAGAGAGAGAGAGAGAGAGAAAGAGAATGTGTAAGGCTCACAGGAGGCTGTTGACTCACTTATCCAGTGCTTACAGTATCTGGGGAGGAAGTAGCTGCCTCGGTTTCAACAATTTAAATCTCTTTCTGGAGGAACTGAAATTCTTAAGAGCATTACATTTTCTAAATGATTGGCGTTTTCCCAATGGGGTACTTCAAGACAGAAATAGCATTTTGTTTTCTTATTTGGGGACAGGATCTTTGATATATAACCCAGCACGAACATTCTCTTTTTAAAGCTAGGTAAATAATGAAGTCCACGTCTTCCGACGTGTGACAGTCTGGAACACAGCAGCAGAAACGGTGGCGGTGAACGTGCCCGTGAGGGTGATAGTCGCTGAAGTGCATTGATTTGGGATTGGCCCTGAGACTGGAGTGAGAGGCGAGGTTGCAAGAGCACTTAGCGTTTGATTACAGTCTTTTGCCTTCAGGAGTACTGAGACAACAGATTACCTCACTCAGCCTGAACGTGGAGGGTTATCTTGTACAGTGCAAGTCCATAAAGGTGGCTATTTGTCTAGGTAATAAGCGGGAAGGGAAGAAGAAAGGCTGTGCTGATTTGGCATACCCCTTTTGTTTGTCTTGCAATTAGGTAGAATTCTTTGGAAGATATTTTTTTTCTGCCACACAGCCGCTTCAACTTCTCAGAAATGCATTAAAAGACCCAAGGAGTCAGAGGAGGCAAGAAGAGCTACTACTCTTTCACTGACTCCGTCTTGGACCTTCAAGTTCCTGGTTCAACTTTGATTCTTCTTCAGTTCATGTCCCCCACTGTCCTTATTTTTAACAGTATGCGTCTTCCGTCAGATTCTAATATCAACGTTCGGATACCCCACAGTATCTTAAGATTTTTACTTTTATTGAGAACTGTGTCTTTCTCCCTGGTGTTTGGTGTTTTAATTTTTAAAAAACTTTTGAGATGGGCTCTGACTGTGTCCTGGAACTCCCTCTGCAGACCAGCCTGGCTTCTAACTCCTAGAGATTTACTGCCTCCGCCTCCTGAGTACTGGGATTAAAGGCTTACACCAGCACACCTGGCATCCCCAGTGGTTTTTAATTGGAGGCAGTATTGCACACTACATCTGCAGGCTTACGGGACACTTCGGTGGTCAGAGCTAGCTTTGCTGGCATCTGGAGAGTGGAGGCTGGGGTGCCGTTAGTCACGCCTACACGGCACAGGATGACCCACAGCCAAGGATGTTCCAGCCCACAATGCTAGTGTTATGAAGGTTAAAATGCGTTTCCTTTACAGTAAAAAGGAGAGAAATGGTATTTTGGTTCCCACGGGAAACATAGTTTAGAGGAATTAGGGAAAATCCATGGCAGGGAATGAGCAGGAGATAAGAAAAAAGAAACCAGAGATAAGAAAGGAATTTTGAAAAAAAAAAAAAAAAAAAAGAGGAACGAGGAGTCCTTTGTAGTTAGTGTGTGTTCTTTTGAAATAATACAGGTTCCGAAGCTTTGTACATGGCTTTCTGTGCATGGGTTTGATGCAGAAGGTGGATCCTTGGGTTTTTTAAAGAAGTCAGTGTCAGAGTAAGAACTCATAAATACAGAAGTGCTATAATTTTGAAAGCTTAAAAAGCCACAAATGATTGTGACATTTGTTTTACAAAACAAAAAAAAATTATTTTAAAATGGGAACCAGCGAAAGAATATTCTAGGAGATATATATATATATATATATATATATATATATATATATATTCTATAATATATATTTTCAATAATACATTTTCTGACATGGGTCCAAACTGACAAAAGATATAGAATTATATATACATTTTATATATATATATAATATATATATATTTGTTGTTGTTTTGTTTTTGAGACAGGGTCTCACTGTGTAGCTCTGGCTGTTCCGGAAATCAATGTAGCCCAGGCTGGCCTTAAACTCACAGAGCCTTGCTTTCCTCTACCTCCCAAGTGCTGGAATTAAAGATGCATGCTACCATGCCCGGCCTACTTTCTATTCTTGTATTTAGCTTTTATTATCCCCTGTACCCATCAAGGTAAAAGATTCCCTAGAAGACAGAACACTTGGCTTGTTCTGGCCTAAAGTAGGTGGATGACCTTATAAAGTCACATAATGTGTTTTGGATAGAGAACTCTTGAAACATCTGCCTGCCCATTAGAACTTCAAATTTTGTCTTCTTGAATTGTTTCATATTTTTCTCTCTGTGAAGTTCACCTCTGAATTGTAGTGAATATGGTTTAATTTAGTTGCCTGTGGTTAGTCTCCTGTGACAGTGATCTGTGCCTGTCGCCATATATGTTCCTTTCTGTAGAGGATTACTTCAACTTTTTCTTTGAAATAATGAGTCACAGCAGGAAGTTGGAGAAAGATATGCCATTTTTTTTTCTTTTTTAGTTAGGCCTCTAGCTCAGGCTGGCTTCAGACTTGTTTTGTGGCTGAAGCTGACCTTGAACTGTGGCCTTATTGTACCCACAACCCCTGAGTACTGGGATTATAGGCTTGTCCTGCCCACCTGGCTTTAGGCTAGTTTACTTTAAAAAAAAAAATTCTTTGAAAATTTCATACAAAGTATTTTGATCATATTCTCTCCAAATCCCTCCCATTTCCACCCCCACTTTCTTATCCACCCCCCCCTTCAACATTTTGTCATCTTTTTCTGGAATATAGTTTACTTTTGATCATACAGAATTTATTGCCCAACTGCGTACAGTATTGCATTTATCTTGCCACACCCCCAGAGTGACTGTTCTAGCCATAGGACAGGTCACTGATGCAGGAGGAAGCTTTTAAGGGTACTGTTTAAACATATGTTTTAGGAATTTGAGAAGATGGGGGGGGTCATTGAAGGGCTTAGTCTAGGTGAAGGAATAGTCGCCATCCTCAGTTCATTTAGGATTATGGGTGTTTCTGCCTAGTAGATAGTGTATCAAAAGGTTTTATTTTTTTTTGTTTTCTGACATGGTTCCCAGTTAACAAAATATCTGGAAGATAGCCAATCGTGGTATGAGCTAAAATGCCTGAGAGACCGATGGAGAACAGTTGGAAACCTCTTCGTATAATGTGGATTGGATCTGACATAACTTACGTTTTCCTGTTGGTGTCTTTGAAATCCTGAGCTACGAACAGTTTTTTTTATACAGTGTCCACTTGGAAAAAGTTAGATGCAGTTCTTCATCCAGATCTCTATGTGAGAAGGCTGAGGGACATGGGCAGTTAATGTGAATGAGATGCGGATGGCATCGGAGGAGGGTGGTGTTGGACCCAAGTGGAAGGCCAGCCTGTACTTCAGAGGTGAGGCCGTGAGGGCCGCTCGTCCGTGAGCCTTTCCTTGGTGTACAACTTCCAGGGTTGAACCCTGGCATCTGGAAAAGACATTAGAAATGGTGACAGGCAGCGATGCTGGGTAACCAGGTTCAGCACTGGAGCCTTAGTTTTGCGAAGAAAGCATTTATTCCTTTTTTTTTTTTTTTAACTTCAAAGAACAACACAGTGGAGGTAACATACACGTCACTGCAGAAAGCAGCTCAGACAATGCAGATACACACTGCAGGAAATATACTTCTTACTGCTTCCTGACCCTGCCTCACATGGAAAATACATTAAACAGATTGGTTCACTGGATTATGCTGTTTACATGTTTATGACATTTTAGAGTCACAGTTTACAGTCTATAAACGCAGTATTGCATCTTAAAATGACCCGTAGTTGTGTGCATTCGGGGAGGTCAGAGTATAACATTTGGGAGTTAGTTCTCACCTTCCACCATGTGGGTTCCGGGAATCAACTCAGGTTGTCAGGCTGGGCAGCAAGTCTTTTACCAGCTGAACCATCTGGCCAGCCCAAGTACAGCATTTCGTAATTATAATTGTATGCAGCAGAAGTTTTAGTTTTTTTCATCCATGCTTGTAGGTAACCACTTAATTATATTATTATAGAAGTTTTTAAACATATGTAAGAGTAGGTAAGAAAGGAATGAACGCCTGTGTATGCATTATCCAGGTTTAATCTTGTTTTACGTGTATTTCCTTCCTCAAGTCCACTGTACTATTTTAATATATCTAGGCACATTATTTTATCACTGACTGTTCAGCATGAATCACTAAATCACAAGAGCTTAAGTACAGTAATAATGTAATAATAATCCCTCAAGATCATCAAACAGTTACTGTAGCTGGAGTTTTCCTGTGTCGTGTCTCCTCCTCCCTGCCAGGCTCCTGCAGCCGCTCAGACCCAAGTAAACACACAGAGCCTTATATTATAAACTATATGGCCGTGGCAAGCTTCTTGCTATCTAGTTCTTATATCTTAACTCAACCAATTTCTATTAATCTATAAGTTGCCACATGGCTTGTGGCTTACCAGTACTTTTACATCTTGCTTCTTCTGTGTCTGGCTGGCAACTCCTGACTCCGCCTTCCTTTTCCCAGAATTCTCCTGTCTGCTTATCCCACCTATATTTCCTGCCTGGTTATTGGCCAATCAACATTTTATTTATTAACCAAATCAGAGCAACACATTCACAGCGTATAGAGCGATATCCACAGCAAGTTACTGTGTCTAAATTTCCCAGATTTTCTGAGTTGATTCATTTTAAAGGAATACAGACAGGCCCGTATATTGCATTCGCTTGTAAGGCTTCTTTAATTGACGAAATTCCCCACTTCCCTTCTTGTGACTCAGTAGGAGACGCAGTCGCTCTCCTTCCCCAGTGCTCAGCTCTGCAGCTCCTTAGACAGTGACCAGTGACCAGCTCCCTCACTAGACTTCAAAATGAAAGAACTTTTACTGTGGCTGCTGGGTGTGATGGTGAGCTCCTGTAATCTCAACACTGGGAAGACAGGGCAGGAGGATCGTGAATTCAAGGTCATCTTGAGTAACTAGTGAGATCTTATCTCAAAAGCAACAAACAATAAAGACAATGAGAAAGAATTGTTATGCCCTTAGCGATGCTACTGGAAGGGAAAGGTATTTTGTGTTGGTGGACTCGTTGAGAGATTGTATCCAACTCCAACATGATTTTATTGTTCGGTTTGTGGTGGTGTTTTGTTTTTTTTTCTTTTGAGATGGGGCCTTTCTGTGTCTTACTATGTATCCCTGGCTGGCCTTGAACTCATGGAGACCTGACTGTTACTGCCTCCTAAGTGCCGGGAGCAGTGGTTCTCAACCTACCTAACGCTACGACCTTTTTAATACAGTTCCTCATGTTGTGGTGATCCACGACCATAAAACTCTTTCTGTTGCTACTTCATAACTGTACTTTTGCTGCTGTTATGAATTGTAATGTAAATAAATGATATGCAGGATGGTCTTAGGCAATGCCTGCGAAATGGTCATTTGATTCCCGAGGGGGTCATGACCCACAGGTTGAGAACTACTGGATTGAAGCGTATACTTCCTTGTCTGCCCCAGTTCTGGTTGTACTTGGTGTGGTGGTTTGAAAGAAAATGGCCCCCAAAGGGAGTAGCATTATTAGGATGTGTGGCTTTGTTGGCGTGGGTGTGGCCTTGTTGAAGGAAGTGAGTCACTGTGGAGGTGGGCTTTGAGGTTTCATAGATGCTCAAGCCATGCCCAGTGTCTCAGACCACTTCCTGTTGCCTGAGAGTCAAGAACTCGCTGGGTGGTGGTGGCAGTGGCAGCGGCAGCGCCTTTAATCCCAGCACTTGGGAGGCAGAGGCAGGCGGATCTCTGTGAGTTCAAGGCCAGCCTGCTCTACAGAGCAAGTTCCAGGACAGGCACAAAGCTACACAGAGAGACCCTGTCTTGAAAAAACAAAAAAAAAAAAAAAAAAAGAAAAAAGTCACAAGAGGGTCTGGAGAGATGGCTTATCAGTTAAGAGCACTGGCAGCTCTTCCAAAGGACCCATGTTCGATTCCCAACATCCACATGGTGGTTCACAACTCTCTGTAGCTCCATTTCCAGTGGGTCTGACATCCTCGCCTGACCTCTGTGGACACCATGCATGTACATGGTGCAAAGACATACAGGCAAAACACTGGTAAAATAGAATCATAATAAAAAAATACAAAATTAAAAAAAATCACATGACTATCAGGCGATTTTTTTTTCCCCCAATGATTTGAACACTTAGGTTTTGGTTTTTGTTTTTGTTTTTTTTTTCCAAGATGGGGTCTCATTATGTAGCTCTAGCTGTCCTGGAAGTCTTTATAGACCAGGCTGGCTGGGAACTCACAGAAATCCCCTTGCCTCTGCCTCCAAGTGCTGGGATTAAAAATGTGCACCACTACACCCAGCTGAACACGCAGATTTTATTTCCAGTATTTTGGTCTCACGTAGGGTCTTCAGGTTCACTTTGTTACATTTGTTGCTCTTTTCTCTGCAGACTTTGAGCAGACCAAACATCTGTCTTCCTATGAAATTATAACTCCTTGGAGATTAACTAGAGAAAGAAGGGAAGCCCTGAGGCCCAGTTCAAAGCAGGTGAGCGCTCTCTTGAGAACGTTGACTCTAATAAAATTCCAGTTTCTTCTTTTCTTAGTGAAAGGTGAAATTTGCAGCAGTGGTTGTTTCAGGGAATAAGTGGGTATAAGTTTTAATATCAAATACTTTATATGCTGACTTAAAAAAAATAGCAAAACTGCTTGTAAGGGAATTGAGTGTTGTTTTCTCATTGGAGGAGATTTTTTTTTTCCTTTTCTGTTTTTAATGGGGTAACCACGTACCTGTAGATCATCTTCACCTCCCAGGAGTGCTCTCCTTGGGACCAAGCCCTTGTCCATGACCTTAAGATCAATAGTTTGTTCTGTAGTTAGAATAGGGAAGTTGTACGAGGTAGAGAAAAGGGCCCCCTTGAGCTTAAAGATGAGAAAGTCAGAGTTATCTAAATGACTGACTAACTCTAAGTAAGATGCCTTCAATGTACAACGCTGTTTATCACTACTGAAGAAACCCAAGTGCTACCCGTGAGACTGTCACATTGGTGTGTGGTGTGTTCTCGCTCCAGATGTCTATTGGCAGGCGGAGAACATGTGGTAGAGTTGATGAGATAAGCCCTGCAAAGGTCGTGAGGGCACAGGAATTTCTCGTGCACTTTTGTATAACTAGGTAATCTCTTGAAACTTAAACAGAGAAAGGAAAAACTCCTTTTGCAAAATAACCCGTATGTGGATACACTCAAAAAGAGTTCCTGGAGTTACGGCTGATTCATGAACACATTTAAGAAGAGCAGACCACTAGGGCTGGAGAGTCAGCTCATCAGTTAAGGTCACTGGTTGCTCCTGCTGAGAATCTGGGGTCAGTTCCCAGTACCCACAGGTTGGGCTCACAGCCATCCATAATTCCAGTTCCAGGAGATATGACACTCTCTTCTGAACTCAAGGCACCAGGCACACACATAGTACACATACATACACACAGACAAAACATGCATCTATGTAAAGTAATGTAGGAGGCAAGGAAGCCCTTGTGCTCACAGATAATCACTGGGGAGACCAGGAATGTTAAATACTTCCAAGGCGGAGACACCTGTTCTCTGCCCAGGGGCTGGGAGTGGAGGTGGTTAATAGCCTGGTGACCTTCTCACTATCTGTATGACCAAGACCACACCAGACCCTCCCCAAGACCCTTAAGAGGTCACATGTAGTCAATCTATAGAACCCATCTTTATGAGGGGTGTCACGTGTACTTTAGAAAGTTTCCATGTAACCATGTCTTAAACTTTGTGGTGAACACAGGATTGAGTTAATGTTCACCAGGAAACTTTTTCCAAATTGCGATGTGTTTAAATGTGCCTAAAATAAACCGTCTGGTGCTAACACTGGCTACTGAGTCATATTAAACCAGACTTCCTTCT
The DNA here is from genome assembly GCF_007827085.1 of Peromyscus californicus insignis. Lineage (NCBI taxonomy): Eukaryota > Metazoa > Chordata > Mammalia > Rodentia > Cricetidae > Peromyscus > Peromyscus californicus. The sequence goes on along the minus strand of NW_026294534.1, from coordinate 17,394,727 downwards.
TCCATCTTGTAGATTGACGCTCTGCTGGCTGTAGTGTTCACAGAGACCCCCACAAAATAAAATAAATAAATCTAAAACAAGTTTAAAAAGAGTAGATACATGGGTAGGCAATTTTCCACGATCCAGTATTAAAGGGAGACTGAGATGAATAGAATATATATTATTTAATACTTTCTATAAACTATTGCAGTCATTGCCAAGTTATTTTAATTTAGGATGAACGTTCCTGCCTCTTGTATTATGCTGAAAAGTAATTTACAAGATGGTGTTTTATTGTTGCTTTTTTTTTCCTTTTCTGTGCATTTAGATGTCTTATGTCATCCAGGCTCAAGGAAAGCAACATATTATTCACTTGGAAAGAAACACGTAAGAAATTTCATTTACTTTGCTTTTTTAATTATATTTTTCCCTCAACAGTGTATTGATTTCTTTTCTAGGTGGATATTGCCTAGTGGAGTCTGAATCCTGGAATCAGCAGATTTAGCTACTGCTGACCCTGCTGCCCAGGGGTAGGCCTGCATCTGAAGTCCACAAGAATTCGTGCTATGGCTGGACAGGCTGTGACTTCCAAGAGGAATGTGCAGAGGGAAGCCAGGCACAGATATAGCTTAATTCTTTTTGAATCACCTTTAGGAAGAGTGAAGGGTGTGTGTGTGTGTGTGTGTGTGTGTGTGTGTGT
>NW_026294534.1:17281548-17391548 GCF_007827085.1 Peromyscus californicus insignis | reverse complement strand
TTTGATTCCTGTTTCAGAGACCTTTTACCTCACGACTTTGTAGTTTATACCTATGACGAGGAAGGCTCTCTGCTCTCCGACCATCCCAGCGTACAGGTACTTTATTTTCCTCTCCATACTCTATAAAGTGTGTTCTTGTCAGGTTCCAAGGACTACCCTGTTGCCAGCCCCACAGGACACCTTCCACATCCTTGTATGATGGCCCTGAAGGAAACTGATCCATACTGTGAAGCTCTCCTGCACTTGTTAGTTAAGATTTGTGTTTAAAGCCAGGAGGTGGTGGTGTACACTTTTAATCCCAGCACTGGGAAGCAGAGGCAGGAGAATCTCTGTGAGTTTGAGGCCTGCCTGGGCTACAGAGAGAGTTCCAGGACTGCCTGGACTGTTATACAGCCCTGTCTCAAAACCAAAAAAAAAAAAAGATTTGTGTTTAAAAGATGGGAAATACTGTCTCTAATGACAATCCTTATTAGTTGTGAAGGGGAAGAGGGATGTTTTGAAGACTGAAGGTTTTACTGTTTTGGTAAAATATTGATATCTGAAAGCACACCTTCCTTTTGTAATTCATGTACAGCAAGAAGCACATTTGTTTGTTGTTACATAGTCTGGTGTTCTAATTCTTCTGCTGACATTTCATTCCTGAAGAGGTGTGGTCCTTTCTGTGTCAGGCAATAGAACACTCTTGGGGACAGAGCTGGCCTGGAACTCTCTAAGTCATTGGCGGACACCGAGCCTGGCCTGGTGCCGTCTTTTCTTCTGGGAGCATAAACATTTCTAGTTTTGCTCAGGACGAGGAGTGTTTTACAGTCCCCTGGGCACTTAGGCATTGCACACTTTTTCTTTTGCAATAGCTTTCATGAGAAGTCTATTCCCCCTGACTCTGGTCCTGTTTCACTTGAACTTTGTGCTGCCCTGTTAGATAGAATTCTGTACGTCAGTAACGTACTTTCGTAGCATTCTTCAAGAGAACCAGAAGCAAATTCTTTAGTTTGTCCTATACAAAAACATAAGGTGTGGGAGACCTGCCCCCACCTTTTACCCCAGGGTACTGTAGCTAGAGTTTTCCTGCCTGGCCCAGGGTCAGGGCAAATCTCTCTCACCTGCCAGTCCCACAGTCACTCAGACCTGACCAAGTAAACACAGAGACTTATATTGCTTACAAACTGTATGGCCGTACCAGGCTTCTTACTAACTGTTCTTACAGCTTAAATTAATCCATTTCCATTAATCTATACCTTGCCACATGGCTCGTGGCTTACTGGCATCTTCACATGCTGTTTCTCATCATGGCGGCTGGCAGTGTCTCTCTCTCAGCCTTCCACTTCCCAGCTTTATTCTCCTCCTTGTCCTGCCCATACTTCCTGCCTGGCCACTGGCCAATCAGTGATTTATTTATTGACCAATCAGCAACACACTTGACATACAGACCATCCCACAGCAGGGTACTCTTGAGGCATGAGGGATAAGAGATTTAGATAGAAATATAGAGGGGAAAGAGAAAGACAGAAACACATGGCAGCTTCGGGAGGACTTGGATCATTATCCACCGGCCCAGAACTTTATTCAAAAGAGCTTTTTATAACAATGCCATGGGGCAAGGCAAAAGACACCCCCGCCCCCCCCCACCCGCCTTGCTTGATACAGCCAAGTATAGATCCTTCCAAACACCTGGTACCCAGGCCCATGGTCCATTCATCATCTTATGAAGCCCTGCTGATAAAGCAAGCTCAGATCTCACTAGGAAACCTCTGTGGGCTCCCACAGGTCCCTCTAAATATTTTAAAAAGCTCCCCATTAAGAGCTCACAGCAATCTCCATAGCTGTCACACTTCCCAGTAAAGGAGTAGAGGATGATAAAGATGAAATATCCTTTTTGGAATGGGTCTAAAGTGACTACAGCAGTCTTAGCTGTACCAAGTCCTTTTTTAAATCAATAAACTCTTGATGCAACTGCATGAAATAAATCAAACTCCTGATACATCTGCATCAAACTTAAATGCCCTTAGCTTTATAATTAACATTAAAAGGTTAACATAATTCTAACATAAATATTACTATACATAATTATAATTCTCTCAAACTTATATCCAAAAGCAAAAGCAAACTTTTTTTTTTTTTTTTTTTTGGTTTTTCAAGACAGGGTTTCTCTGTGTAGCTTTGGAGCCTGTCCTGGAACTTACTCTGTAGCCCAGGCTGGCCTCGAGATCCATCTGCCTCTTCCTCCCAAGTGCTGGGATTAAAGGCGTGCTCCACCACCACCCAGCCAAAAGCAAACTTTTTTTTTTTTTTTTTTGGTTTTTCGAGACAGGGTTTCTCTGTGTAGCTTTGCGCCTTTCCTGGTACTCGCTTTGGAGACCAGGCTGGCCTCGAACTCACAGAGATCCGCCTGCCTCTGCCTCCCGAGTGCTGGGATTAAAGGCGTGCGCCACCACCCGCCCGGCCCAAAAGCAAACTTTTAATAGAACCATTAACATTTTAAAAACTTTAGCAAGAATCTGAAAGCAATTTCTTAATAAAACTTTTTACACTTTAAAGCAATCTCTTAATATAACCATTTGCATTTCTTACTAACAAAACATAGGATAAGCTTCTGATGCATCTGCATCAAACTTAAATACTCCCTTAACTTCACCAAACCATGTTGCACCAATATCAATAGGTTAACATAATAACTCTAACATAAATATTACTATACATAATTACAATTCCTACACACCTACATCCAAAAACAACACTCTCAATATAACCATTAACACTTTAAAAACTTTAGCAAAAATCCAAAAGCAATTTCTTAATAGAACTATACAAAACATAGGGTACATGAACACGACTTAACATTAATCCACTCAAGTAACAAGAAAATACTGTTTTTAAATTAAATAGACTGAGGAATATTAACTCTCCCTTTTCTTTATAATTTTCTAAGCTGCATCTTGAGTTTGATTAGAAAAAAACCCAAACTTCTCTGTTTAAACAGCTCCATTTTTAACACAAAATAAGTTCCATAAACAGTTCCATTTTTAACACAAAACAGTTCGTGAATCACCACAGTTAATAAAGTCTTTATGTGTAGGTAAGGTCAAAATTGTCCCGTTGCAATGGAATCACTCCTGTCCATCTTATTTGTTAAGTCCAAAAAGTTCAGTGTTACAGTTCTATCACCAGTCTTAAAGTTCCAGAGAGCTTTCTGATATCAATCTTAAAGTTCTTCTGATCACTTGAAATCAGGGCCTGGCTCGTCAGCTGCCCATAAGTCTTTGTATAGCTGTCAGAGTTGTAAAGACTCTGAAGCAAACAGCTCCAAATATGAGGAGTCCCATAACCAAAACTTTTTTTCAGTTCAAGCAAGCCTCTCTGAAACTTTTGCGCTTCCCTATGGCTGCACTTTGCAGTCTGTAGCCTTCCCCTAAGGCCATTTTTGCTCCAGGACAAAAGCTATTAGCTGGCTGGGGCAGAGTCCTTTCAAAAGAGACTTTCTTACAGCCAGCAAACAGAAACTGCGTGGCTTTTGGCTCCTGGCTTTTACAGTCCCGATCTGTCTGTGCCTCCCATAACTGGGTATGCCCAGGACACCTGTGTTCTGAGGCCCTGAGGGTGGGCTTCCTTCTTTCTTTCCTTCCTTCCTTCCTTCCTTCCTTCCTTCCTTCCTTCCTTCCTTCCTTCCTATTTTTTTTTCTTTTCTTTTTTTGGTTTTTCCAGACAGAGATCTCACAGAGATTTGCCTGGCTCTGGGATTAAGTGCATGCGCCACCACCGCCCAGCTGGCCCCTGAGGGCTTTCAATCACCTCACTGCTCTCAGCACCCGGGGGGTCCGGGAGGAAACCCAGCCGCAGCTAGTCATGGTCGCTGTCCCTGCTCTGCCAAATGCCCCCCTCAGGATCCTTGGTGTTCCCAGAATACACTCAGACTCAGAGTGCCTGTGCCCTGGCCCTCCTGGTGTGCACCCCAAGGGCATCTTTCTGTGGGGGCTTTGTCTCTCACACAACAGCCACAGCACCCTGCACTCTCCAGCTCTCCAGCTGCCCACTCGGCTCTCCACCTTTCCCTTGGCGTCTCTGCCCTGCTCCAGCTGCCAGGGTCTGCGGCTCCAGGAGACAGACTTGCATGGGCAGCTGGGTCCGGAAGTCTTTGCTACACTCTAAACCTGCCATTTGCCTCTCTCTGGGCGCGGCGTCTCCACGCCTCACCACAGCTTTCTCTCAGCAGAAAGCTTGCAGAACCTCTCTGCTCGCACTGGCTCCCTGGCATGTGCCCCCTGAGCTGTGCTGATTCTCTGAGGGTCTCAGCTGCTGCTGCCTGCTGGCTCTGGCGTCTGCCATTGTTGGGAGCTTCTGGAGCTTCTGAAGCCGCGTGGACTGCCAGGTTTGCAGTGGCTGCTGGGTCCTGGATGCTGCCCTATGCGCCCCGGGTCCCGTCCATGCTCGGGGAAAACCTACTCTACCCTAAGTTTCTATTATCCCTATTAAACCTACACAATATCCATATACCTAATTCTATTCTACCCTAATATACCTACGCCTACATTTCTATGGCTTACTTATACTACCATTTTTAAACCCAATTTAGTAGATAGAGATTAAGAGAGAAAGAAAAAGAGAAACTTAGAGATATACACTGAAGACTCACTTGGGTATCTTTCAGCCACTTTACTTTCATTCCCAAGAATAAAATACTGTCACCTTTATTTTTCAATTCCTTATTAGCATGACTCCTTAGACCTGCGATGCCCCTCTCTCATTTCGCCAAGTCCCTGTTCCCTGTTCAGGCACCATTTGTGGGGGAACTGCCCCCACCCTTTACCCCAGGGTACTCTTGAGGCATGAGGGATAAGAGATTTAGATAGAAATATAGAGGGGAGAAAGAAAGACAGAAACACAGGACAGCTTCAGGAGGACCTGGATCAATATCCACCAGCCCAGAACTTTATTCAAAAGGGCTTTTTATAACAATGCCAAGGGGAGGGGCAAAAGACCTCCCCCTTGCTAGATACAGCCGTGTGTAGACCCTTCCAAACTTCTGGTACCCAGGCTCGTGGTCCAGTCATCCTCTTATACAGCCCTGCTGGTAAAGCAAGCTCAGGTCTCACTAGGAAACCTCTGTGGACCCCCACCATTTGCCCTGTCTAGTTCTAGGTCACTGTCTGATTGTTTTATCTTAGTGACTTTGCATTGTTTGATAGGAAGCCAGTAGACTAGATTAAATTTACATCGTAGTATATATTCCAGATAAAAGATAATCCATCCGTCTTCTCATCCATCCAGAGATTGCTATGGTAAGAAGCCAAAGACCACAGTTGATGCTGCTTGAGTTCTTAGTGTTTTTTTTTGTAGACATGTTTCATACACACACTGTGTAAGCTTGAATTCTGGCTCCGTGTTTATTGTCTGGTGAGGGTGGTACTTTCGTGTCTTCACTTTAACGTGGGGATAGTAGCTACGATGTCATGGAGTTACTGGGGACTTTAGTGAGTTCATACTTGAGGGGTGTTTACAAGAGATAGTCTGGCAGTTTATAAGTAAATATAACTATTATTTATTATTGAAAGACTGTCTACTTAAAATTTCAAAAATAGATTTCAATTGTATAGAAACTTCAATAATTTAAGTTTTATAGAATGGTAGTTTTTTTGCTAGATGTTTGAAAATATCAGGTATCAACATGGGGGATTTCAATTATTTCTAGGTTGTTTAATATTGTTCAGGTAAATGAAGGTGTGCCAATAGGTTTGAAATACATGGTCAAACTTAGATACTCTTCATTTCTTTGCATGGGCTAGATTGTCCCTTTTAATGACATTGTATTGTCTATAATGCACAATTAATATACATGTAAATTTATAAACTTCAAATATATTCCTTTGGGATTGTACTTCTTAAGATTGAATTTAATTTATAAAGCTGTTTTTGGCTCTGACAAGGCCATTTTTAATAAGAAACATAAGTACACAAGTTGTTTTGTGATTTATGATGTCTGAGGTCTTTGGGATTATCATGGGACTTAGTAGAATTGCTCACAGTGCGCCTCCTCGGGCACCGATGTGCCTCCTTCTCTCTGGTAATCAATTGCCAAGGCTCTCTGGGCCCTGGCTGGTGGGCTGTTTTGTGGTGGTTCTACTTCTTTCTGCTTTTCTGAGCCAGAGTTTCCCTGATGCACACCAGGCTTTTTTTTTTTTTTTTTTTTTTTTTTTTTAACCTATGGTGCATACCAGGCATTTCTTCACTGCAGCCTTGCAGTGTGATTATCAGTTTTGTAAGCTTATAAAATACAATTTGGTGTGTTTTTGAGAACTATACTGGTGAAGGGAAAATTTCTCTCCATTCTTTGAAAGTTTGCTGGAAGGAACTGATGGAGATTAAATTGGAGAAAACAAATACAGATTTATTAACCCATAAACGGGAAGGGCTGCAGTGTGTAAGAAAGCATTGTGGTTAGAGCTAGCCTAGCATGCTCTAGAAACTTGCATACCCTGTTTGCTCTAGGAGTGGGGGAGTTGGGGAACATCATGGGAGCAGCAAGTAATGTTTAGGAGAAGTGTACAGGCTTGGAGAACATGCAGTGACCTGGGACAAAGTCCTTTTGGCCTCAGAACAGATGGCGGTTTGTTAATGTTCCTCTGTGGGACTGAATAGAGAGCAAGGGTATGTGACAGAAATGTGCCTGAGTGTGTTGACAGACTGCAGACTTTCATCCCACTAATGAAGTTTTAGGAAAATTGAAGGTTTTAGGTCACATAGATAAGGTACCTGCAGCAGGACTAAATTGAGTGCTGTGGAAATACCTCACAAAGGCAAGTTAGTTAACAAATGTCATCAGGCAGGTGGATTCAGGGTCACCTGCTGGTGCTGGCCAGTCTTATTGTTTCCCAGTGTGTCTTATTAGTGACACATCCTGCCCAGGTCCTGCTGTTTAATGGTTAACAGGGTCAGTGATTGGTTAAGGAGTTGGCTTCTGGGTTTCTCCTTGGGAAAGTTACTGAAAAAAAGTTACTATTTTTCTTTTAAAATTTGGAGTTGTATAAATCCCTCCACCTTCAAGGTTTTGTTCACCAGTTCTGGTATTCATCATTTGCTTCAAATCAGTTGTTACTGATGGTTGCCCTGTGGCAATGTTCTCTTATTGTATCTGTGTGGATTCTGGGTTCTTTCTTTTCTTTTCTTTTTTTTTTTTTTGTTTTTCGAGACAGGGTTTCTCTGTGTAGTTTTGGTGCCTGTCCTGGATCTCACTCTGTAGACCAGGCTGGCCTCGAACTCACAGAGATATGCTTGGCTCTGCCTCCCGAGTGCTGGGATTAAAGGCATGCGCCACAACCATCGGGCCCGGGTTCTTTCTTACACATGAGGGCTGCTGACACCCTTCCTCATGGTGATGTTCTTATTGTATCTGTGTGGATTCCGGTTTCTTTCTTACACATGAGGGCTGCTGACTCCCTTCCATACAAGTAAGAACACTTGTAGAGCTTCTGTCCTTTATCTAGTTTTCTACTTGGTATTTAAGACAGTGGTTCTCGCCCTTCCTAATGCTGTGACCCTTTAACACAGTTTCTCATGTCGTGGTGACCCCAATCATAAAATTATTTCATTGCTACTTCATAACTGTAATTTTGCTACTGTTATGAATTGTAAAGATCAGATTGCAGAATATCTGATGCGGGACTCCTGTGAAAAGGTTGTTCAACCCCAAAGGGGTCAAGACACCCAGGTTGAGAACCCCAGATTTAAAGCTCTTTATGTAACTTATAGATATTTCCTTCTGTTTTTTTTCTTTTTGAGGGTTTATGTGAACCTTTTCATGTAGAAGCTTAAATTATTTTTTAATGTAGTAAAGGTTTTTAGCCTTTCCCTTCAATGCACCTAGACAATCTTCTTCTTATTACTTTTGAGACAGCGTCTAACTATGTAGCCCAGGTTGGCCTGGAACTCCTGCTCCTCCTGCCTCAGTCTCAGGAGTACAATGATTTGCCACCATGCCAGGTGCGTCTGGGTTTTGAGTGACAGGCAGAAAGGTTTTCTCTTCATCTATTCACCTAGGTTAAAGAGGGATTTATTCACTTTTTTTTGAATATGCTAGATGCCTTCTGTTTTTATATTTTGATTTTTGGTCTGTCTGGGGTTTGTTCTCATATGATACGAATTTTACTCTTTTCCATGCGTCTGTTGAGCGGATAGCAGCGTTCATTTTTAAAAGTGCGCCTTTGCCTGGTGTACTAAAATGCACTTGTAGGTAAAGCCTTACATGTCCGTTTGTTGAGAGACTTGCTTGTTGGCCTGGATGTCCGTGGCTGGTGCCATCCTGTTTACTAGCTGGGCCTGATGTACATCTTCATGTCTGGTAGGGTAGGGGTCCCTAGCTGTGGCTTTTTTAATATGGTGCTTTGGGGCTGTCTGACAGGTGACAAAATCTTACGGTTCATACAAGTTTGCTGTCGCCAAGTAATACTGACTTTTACATTTTTGGCTAGCTGTTTTTTTTGTCCCAAATTGAGGGTAAAGGCACTTAAGCTAAATATATGTTACTACAGACAATGTGCCTTTGGGGGATAGAGAAACTCCCCGGATGTTGACGGCCATCCCCTATGCAGAATGGTCTCGTTCCCATGAGGCCTCCTCAGCCCTCAAACAGGTCCTTACACATCAGTTCTCTGTAACTTAAAATGTTAAATGCAGCATATCCCCAACTGCTGTTTCTGGACTGAAAGGTCACGGGGGCAGGACTGTTTGTAACTGGTGTCCTTTGGGAGCCTGCCTGAACGTTTGTGTAGTGTTGGGTGACAGCAGATGGTCTTCAGATAGTCTGAAGAATGCCGTGTGCTATTTTTTAGGTTATCAACCTCAGGAATTTGGTTAGCTTTGCAGTATCTTGACAGTTTTGAGCAGCACAGCAGTATTTGAAGCGTATGTGTATTTTTCATTTAGAATCATTGTCATTATCGGGGCTACGTGGAGGGCGTGCACAATTCAGCGGTTGCTGTGAGCGCCTGCTCCGGACTCAGGTGAGGCGTCTCCTGGTTTCTCTCCCTGCTTTCTGCCCTTGCCTCTCCTGGCTGTTCCAGGTTGAGTCCTTTTGGTGTTTAATGAGGTTGGATTTTACTCCGAGGTTACTGAAGACCTTTCCAGCCATGCTTCAGATAGTCTTGGAATATTGTTTAGAAAAACCTCTTTACTGATCAATTGTAATGTCCAGTGGGAGAATTTCATTTTTTGAGACTACAAAAAATTTGCTATTTGAAACAAAATGCATTTTAAATTCCTGTAGCACTTGGTAAAATTTTATCCTGCGTTATTTCGTGCAGGTGTCTCAGTTGCAGAAAAAGGGCTTATCGTATTTAGATAAGCAAATTATTATTATATTCAGAGAAGTAAACAAGGTCTAGAGAAATCTTGTCACGGCCAGTTAAAGTAACGCTGCTGTTACAGGCATTGGAGGCCTGAGGATGTGGAATTATCCCGATTGACGGAACTAACAGATACTGCTTTCCATTCTCAAATCAGTTATACATGATGGCTGCCATTGTCTTCTTTTGAGAAACAACACTTACTAAATGGTTCCTGTGTGACAGGAAGTAGTCTAAATATTTTGTGCGTAGTAAATAACTTAATGAGAACAGTTCTGTGTAGATTCTATGCTAAGACTCGTAGAAAACATATTCCGGGTCAAACTCTGGTGGGGTGCCACCTTCCTCCACAGTCATCCTGCAGACCTCATGTTGGAGCTGAGTAAGTGGAGGACCAAAGTTGACATCTGTCTGCTGGACTCGAAAGCCTGTTCCTCCCTGTGCCGTAGCTTCCTTCTGTGTCTTGGGAACTAGGGCCTAAGTCAGCGTCTGATCCTTCCTGTGTGTTTCTATTTCCTTGACAATGGTTGGTGTCACGCCACATGTAGAGGGTTGCTGCATTTTGAGAATGCCAGTTTTGGAATTGAACCCCTGCACAACAGCTCACGCTTTGAGCACATATTTTACCCAATGGAAGATGTCCGCCAAGAGCCTCTGAGATGCGGAGTTTCTAACAGGGACGCAGAGAAGGAAGCCATGAAGGACGACGAGGAGGAGCAGCATCCAAGCATGACTCAGCTGCTGCGGGTAAGGAGCAGGAGCACTCTTCGGGCCTCAGACTGTTCTGAAGAGATCGTTCCTTCTCACACTAAAACGGTGATTGTTGTCTTTTCCCAGCTCCGTGACCAGAACCAGGGTATGGAAAGATGAGCAGTATGTAGTTCTGGCGACTGAGAGGAGAGCAGTCTCCATTTTAAACGAGGGCTTAAATCTTGCGCAGTGATCCTCTTAGACATTGCTGTGTAGTCATTACACTCTGGTTAGAGAGCCGTGGAGGTTTTGCTTGGACACCTCAAGCTCTAGGTGGGGAGAGGAAGAAAAGGGAAGAGAGGAGAGAGCAGTAGGAGAGACTGAAGATAATTATTACCTCAGATACTGTCCAAGGACACTCAGGAACCGCTTTGGAGGCTTCCTGAGGATGCCCTGGATTGCTCAAGATGTGTGGTTCCGGGGCCAGCTTACCTCAGCTACAGGGTGCTCCTTCTCCACGAGTGACATGGTGCCACATGCTGACTGAGGGATGCAGCTTTGTTTTGTGAGATTAAGAGGCCTTTATCACAGAGCTGCCTGAAGGCATGTTTTAAAAAACCATCACCTGAGCGTGACTTTGCTATCATCACCTTTTCTGCCCCCGCGCTCATTAACCATTGGAGAGCTGTCAATGTCTTTGTTTATTCTGTTTGGGCATGAATGTCTATAAAGGACATAACGAAGCTGGATTTTTATATGGTGACCCTACTCCATCTTGTTCTCTCAGATTTCAGTAGGTGTTTTTCTTTCTGTCTTACCATGGTAATCAGGTTTCCCTCTAAAAGGTGCATGTATATGCGCTTCAATTAAAAAAAAAATCAGTTATTCTACTCTTTAGGACATAGATGACCCATTTTATCTTTAGAGCTTTTCTCTTGTCGGTACAAATAGCAGTTAACATTTGTTTTATTGACATGGGTATGCTACGTAAAACAGTTGATACTGTTTTTAGCAGATGTGAAGTCACGTGACTAGATCTTAGGTCTGGCCGTTGCTCATATGGAATGTGTCTAGCCTCATAACAAACCTGCTCTTATGATGCTTGTGTTTCAACAGAGAAGAAGAGCTGTTCTTCCGCAGACCCGCTATGTGGAGCTGTTCATTGTGGTAGACAAGGAAAGGGTAGGAATTGCTGACTTGTTTTCCCTTTTCGTAAAAAAGCAGTTGAGAATCGAGTAACTCCTAAAGGAAATATAAAGCACGATAAATAGGTGGCTTAAGTGAAAATCTCAAAACTAAAATAGTGCATCCATCCATCTCTATCTATCCTTCTGTCTGTCTGTCTATCATCCATCCATCTATCTATCTATCTATCTATCTATCTATCTATCTATCTATCTATCTATCTATCATCTGTCTGTCTGTCTATTTTGAGTCAGGGGCACGACAAGTCTTGAGCTCCTAATCTTCCTGCCTGAATCTCCCAAGTGCTGGAATTATGGGCGTGTACTCATGCCCACTTAGCTTGGCTTTATCCGCAAACCTAACTGGGACAGTGTAACCCTGCTCTTTGTAGTGATTGTCTTACGCTGTATCTGTCACCCTTTTCGGATTACTTGACAGGCTGTGGCTATAAGCCAGGACAGTTGGGTGCTGCCTTGTGAGGCCGACTTACTTTATGCTGTTTCAGAGAATGTCTCCCTCCCTCGAAGAGACCAGGCCTGGGTCCTGGCATGCTGTAGAAGCACTTACTATTTTCAGGGTACAGGGTAACAGCAGGATGCTTTCCGTATATGTCCTGAAAGGCCGAATCACTTGTTTTACCTGTGAGAAGTACTTTGTCCTTTTTAGCTACTACAAGATCGTCAGATTCTGACGTGGACCCTAAATCATTTAAAATATTGATGATTGGAAATGTTCCGGGTGACTTTGATGTTTTTAGTTTGTATGAAAAACTATTTATAGATATGATTGGATGGACAGGTCTTTTCTTGCAAGTCACAGAGAACATTTTGAAGATGTTTTTCCTGGCTTTAGAGACCCCTTCTTGTGTGTAAGGGGTCGGTAAACGCCCTGGTTGGTCAGGCTGCATGTGTACTTGGGGTGCTTAGGATCCCTTGGCAGTGTAAGGACAAGCAAAGGGGAGCCAGTGTGGACCCAGCCCCAGCAGTGGCTGAAGAACTAGAGACTGAAAGCGTTTTTCTCTATCATTCTCTCCAGATAGACGGGTTCTGCTCATATAGAAAATGGTTCAGCCGGGCGGTGGTGGCGCACGCCTTTAATCCCAGCACTCGGGAGACAGAGCCAGGCGGATCTCTGTGAGTTCGAGGCCAGCCTGGTCTCCAAAGCGAGTTCCAGGAAAGGCGCAAAGCTACACAGAGAAACCCTGTCTCGAAAAACCAAAAAAAAAAAAAAAAAAAAAAAGAAAATGGTTCAGAGTAAAAGTGGTTCCCTTTCCATCAAGCTCTGTTAGATGCAGGATCTGGCTGGACAGATCCACCACAGATTCTGTTGTTAAGACCTTTGTCATGGAGCGAAGTCATATACTCTGTAAGCTTTTCTTTTTGTTAGCAAGTAGGCTGTTTAAAATAAGATTAAAATAGACAGGCAAATTTAGCCAGATATAAACAAGGGCACATAAAATACTTGGTTTAACATGGTAAAATTTCTATGTATCTCTTTTTTTTCTAACCACATAACATTTTTGAACTCGTAATCCTGGACTAATCTCTCATTATTACCTTAGTTTAGGGTCTAGAAATAGTTTATTGTTATATCGCTAGCCTAAGAGATAAAAGATTAGGAAATCTATTAATTTTTCATTCTATTATCTAAGCTTTTTAAGATTATCTTGAGAATACTTTGCCATTAAAACAGCAAAAGTAACATTAAGAAGAAAATTCTAGAGTTACACACATTTGAAGAAAACTAAGACTTCAATGCATCTCATTATTATTGTGCCTTATTATTCTTTTCTTCTTATTTATCACTAAAATGTGTCCTTTAGTGTATTAATTACTTTTTGTTGCTATGATAAAGCACCCTGACCAAGGCAACTAGAGAAGAAGTTTATTTTGGTTTCTGGTTCCTGAGGATTAGCTCCGTAATGGGGGGGACACATGGCAGCAGGTGGCAGACATGGCTGGAGCTAAGGGCTGAGAACTCACAACTCAGACAGGAGCTCAAAGCAGAGAGGGCAGACTGGAAGTGGGGAAGATTTTACTTACAAAGCCCGCCCCCCCAGTGACATACTTCCTCCAGCTAGTTCCCACCCACTAACCTCCCCAAACAGCGCTGTTACTGGGAGCCGAGTGTTCATTTCTCATTCCAACACCACAATGAGATGGATTCATTTGAAATGGTGGCAAGTGTCTAGATGCTTCCATTTTTGGTTCCGAGGAAATCCTTGGCATTTTCTCTTAGGTGTAGGGGATGGCAGATATCTTTACTGTTTGGCTGCTCTGTGAGCATGGTTTTCCTCCATTTTTTCAGTATGACATGATGGGAAAAAACCAGACTGCTGTGCGAGAAGAGATGATTCGCCTAGCAAACTATCTGGACAGCGTAAGTTGTATTTCTCTTCTGTTCTGTCCTGGCACAGTCTCAGAGCAGAACTGAAAATGGTTCATTTATGAGCTCTAACCTCTGGATGTATAAATGTTGGTTCTGTAACTTTTAAAAGGAAAATAGAAATGTAGAAAGACTCAGAAGAGCAAGGGGTTTCATATCAGCATCCGCCTCATCTTCAAAACAGATCCCGGGAAGGTGCTCTGATATTTATGAAAGCACCTTTGCTTTTCTTAATCGAAAGAATAGTATTTTTTAATAATGCTGCTGTGACACTTTGGGACAGGGAAAAAAGCTTTTATCACATGGTCTTTAGCAACATTCACGATCCAGACCACGTAGTAAGGAAAGTTTTGTAATAAAATTTACTCAAAACTTTTAACTTCCTGTGTTTGTCAGATTTTACAGTGGGAATAACAAGGAGTTTGAATCTTAGTTCTCTGTCCTTGATGGGTAAAGGATAGATTTCATTTTGGGGCAGAGAATCCTGTTTTTATCTTTATTGGTTACAGTCCTTCATAAATGTTTTAAAGTACTTTTCTTCGCTGGGTGTGGTTGCACACAACTGTAACCCCAGGACTCGGGTGACTGAAGCAGAAGGGTCAGGAGTTCAAGGTCATCCTCAGCAACAGAGAAACTTCAAGGCCAGCTTGGACATGGGACCCTGTCCGTCCCAGCCGCCCCCATTTCTTCTCACCTTCTTCGTGTAGTTTACGTGTCTTATTTCTGCTTCCTCCCCAGATGTATAGCATGTTAAACATTCGCATTGTTCTAGTTGGACTGGAAATCTGGACCGATAAGAACCCAATCAGTATAATTGGAGGCGCTGGCGATGTGCTGGGCAACTTCGTGCAGTGGCGGGAGAAGTTCCTTATAACGCGGCGCAGACATGACAGCGCGCAGCTGGTTTTGTAAGTGGCTCTAAAAACCGCTCTGAATGAAGTGATCGGAAAAAATGACTTCTGCTGGTTTTGTTGCCGGAGTATCAGATTCTCTTGCCGTTCCTTTGTGTTCGGCTCATCCTTGTCTCTGTCCCATACCCTTTCTTGTTTCTTCACCTTGTTACGGCGTATTTCACAGTCACTGTTATCTTCTGTGAAAGAGTATATGGAAAGAAAGAACTTTGATGTCTTGCTGAAAGAATTTTCACATGATCAGGATAGAGCTTAAAGATCATCTCAGTTTGGGTTCTGATTATTCTAACTCATACTTGCTGAGTTTTTTTCTTTTTTTCCTCCTAGTGTTTTTGTAATTGTCTTTGTTTGGCTAGGTATAAAATAAAATAAATAAAATAAAAACAGGACTAATCTTTCTTTTTCCTCCCAAGTCCATTTTATAACTTTACCTTTTCATTTAGGAAGAAAGGCTTTGGTGGGACTGCGGGAATGGCGTTTGTAGGAACAGTGTGTTCCAGGAGCCACGCAGGTGGGATTAATGTGGTACGTTGTTCTTTAAGTGTGATTTTGGATGTAGGCGTTAGGGACAGTTTCCAGCGCTTGCTGACTCTCTGCTTCTCCCCCAGATCCTTACAACAGTGGTTTGGACATTATGAAGGACATGGTAGGAGTAGCATGTGTGCTCTTTCCCTAGAGACTAGGCCAAGTTTTTAATAGCTATCATGTGTTATTATCTATTCTAGTTTGCTTTTATGTTGCTGTGATAAACACCATGGCCAAAAGCAACTTTGAGGAGGAAAGGGTTTATCTGACTTATACTTCAGGTCATAGTCCATCACTTAGGGAACGCAGGCCAAGGGAGCTGGAAGCAGAGACTGCACCAGAATGATGCGTACTGGCTCGCTCTCTGGCTCATGCTCAGAGAATGTTCTTATACAGCCCAGGACCTCCTGCCCAGGGGATGGGACTGCCCACTGTGGGTGGGCCCTCCTAGATCCATTGACAAACAAGGAAATGTCTCATAGACATGTCCGATCCAGGCAGTTCTTCAGTTGAAAAGTCCCTCTTCCCAGGTGTGTCAAAATGATAACAGAATTCACCAGGATGTTATCTTTTTATGAATGAGGAAACAGGCTCCATTTCATAGAAATCAGCCTGTTTTCTCAGGGAATGAGCCACCCATGCTTGATGATCAGCACGTGAGTCACTCCAGTTCTTATCAGAGTGAGTGCATAAAGGCTGGTATGGACGCCTGGGTTGACATCAAGTCAGCACTATAGGAAATACATTGCCTTTCGACAAAAACAATAATCTGACAAAGAAAACACTTCCTGATTGCACCTTCCTATGTTTGCACAGTTCGGGCAAATCACTGTGGAGACATTCGCATCCATTGTTGCTCATGAGTTGGGTCATAACCTTGGAATGAATCACGACGATGGGAGAGAGTGTTTCTGTGGAGCAAAGAGCTGTATCATGAATTCAGGGGCATCGTGAGTAACTGAGCTTTTCTTTCTTAGTATGATTGTGTAGATCAGGGTTTTCCCCCTAATTTTTATTGTCTGTGTCTGTGTGTCTGTGTAAGAATATATTACATGTGTGCAGGTACCTCAGGAGGCCAGAAGAGGGCATCAGATCCCCTGGAGCTGAGTTAGAGGTGGTTGTGAGCTGTGTGATGTGGTTGTCCATGAAGCTGTGAGGACAGGGATTCAGGGAACTGAGCAGTGAGTGAGATGCTGAGATGAGAGATTCAAGGGGAAGGACATTCAGAGGCGAGGAAGAAGTGCCAGGATTCAGAGGCTGTGGAGTGGACCCACACTCTAGTCACTCACGTGTCATATGCTTGTTGAGAGTTGATGTGCCAGGCTTTTTGTCAGGTTTTTGAAATGCCTTGGGAAGTTGTATAAAGGCAAACTTTCTGTGTAAAAAGCTAGTTAACAACATAGGGTTTTTGAAAGTGCTGTGTGACTTCTTGGGGGATGTGATCAAACATGTTTCTTTCAGGTAGGGCACCAAAGACAGACCAAAGAAATGGTTTCTCTGAGCCTAGATTACTGACCCAATGAGTTTTTTGGGATTACTTACTGAAGCATGGGTGACTCACAGGCAGGTATATTACCAAAATGTCCGCCCCAGCATGGCGACAGCTCACGAAAGCTGCACCCCTGAAATGCTCTGCACACCTTGCAAGTGCTCAGCTGTGGGGTCGTCTCTCCTCACCACTGTTACTGCTCATACAGACTTGGAGGCGGGGAGCTTGTGACTCTGGGAACTTTGCTGAGCATCCTCAGCCTTCTAAGTTTCATTTATTTCTTTAGTGTTAGGAGGATCCCTTATCCCTCCAGGAGGGACTATTTCATTTAGAGGAAATGGCTTTGCACCAGAAGGCAGTTAGTATCACCATAATAAGTCAGGAGAGAGTGGAGGCTTGGGAGGGCTCAGGGTTGTATGGTGGTGAAGCAGAGGAGCCCCCTACTCTCATCACGTTTGGTAAAAGTAAATTAACAGCAAAACCCTTAAGTGAGCTTGTTGTGGGATAAACCTTTTGTACACTGTGAAGATGTGTCTCTGCCTAAGACGCCCTCTGATTGGTTTAATAAAGAGCTGAGTGGCCAATAGCTAGGCAGGAGAGATTAGGCAGGACTTCCGGGGAGAGAGGAATTCAGGAAGAATCTGAGGTTCTTGGAATTAAGCCAGCCAGATACAGAGGGAGTCGGACTTACAGAATGGAGGAATGGTAAAGAGGCACGTGGCAGAATGTAGATGAATAGAAAAGGGTTAACTTAAGTTAGAAGAGCTAGCTGGGAATAAGCCTAAGCTAAGGCCAAGCTGTCATAACTAATAATAAGTCTGTCGTTATTTGGGGGCTGGCGATTCAAAGAAAGTCCAACAAGAGAGACTTGCTACACGAGCTGGTAAATACACGTAATTCTTTTGCTAGAGACTGAGAGTATAACTGAACTATCCTGACGATAATGGTATTATGAATATTGTCATTAAAACTGACTGAATATTGAATATTAAACATGAATAAAAGTATAATCTCAAATATAAGATGTCTAAATTCTGCCCCAGAGAAGACCCCCAAATAACTGGAATGTTGGCGTCTTAGGGATGCAGTTGATGAGCAGGGAGCCTTCGCTGTAGAACAGGCTGATCTTGGAGCGGTAAGGTCACTGTTGAAGAACAAGCTGTATGAGGTGACCTCATGGAGAGGGACCCAGGAGTGGCAGTCAGCTTTGGCCTCACACTGACTTCTCTTTGCCACTCTTCTTGGCCACAAGCAATTGAAGGTAGTTGGTATAGGTCAGCTCTAGGCATGCCCAGTAGAGAAGGCTGTGGTTAGATCTGGGAGAGGGAAACCGAATACCCAGCCCAGTGGACACCCATTTCAGTACTGTTACAAGTTCAGCATCCCCAATCTGGGAGTCGAGAACGAGCTGAATGTCACACCCTCTTAAAGTGCTGAGGATCAAACCCAGGACCCAGCACCCGCTAGGCAGAGGTTCTGTTACCGCTGCACTCCCAGCCCCTGTCTCCTCGGCACAGAGTCACTTGACTTGTGTAGCTCAGGCTGGTCTTAGACTGGCCGTTCCCCTGCTCCTGCCTCCCTTGTGCCGGGGCTGTAAACATGTGCTCTAGGCACGACCAAAACTTTCTGCTTTTTAAGCACCTACTCCCAATGCAGTCCCCTCCCGGCTTCATGTCATCTTCTCATTAAAAAAAAAAAAAAAAAAAAAAAAAGACATGGAATCCAATTAGTGTTGCCTGTTTGTGCCTGGATGCAGAGCCATCCAGTGGGTCATGGGCTCATGGGCAACCGACCAGTTGCCACACCCCAAAAGAAAATGACTGCCCCCCCCAGCAGCCATCAGCTGCCAGTAGCTCCTGAGCTAGGGATGTGAGGGCCTTGAGACCCCTCTCCCTTTCATGCTGGAATTTTGACTGTTTTTTGGCTTGTGCATGTAACCACAGCTGTTAGGAGTTCGTGAGAGCAATGGCCGATGCCGTATCGAGAAGACAGTGTTGCACGGTACTCCTCCTCCTCTGCCTCTTACATTGTCTCCTTCCTGCTTTCCTGCCGTGTCTTTTGAGTCTGGGGTGAGAGTAGGCTTGGTAGAGCTGCCACACTTGGGGCAAGTTAAACACATGAATCTAACTTCAGAGTTGGGACCCACATATGAGACAGAGAAGGTGATGTTTATCTTTCCGAGCCTGGGTTACCTCACTTAACATATTTTCTAGTTCCATCAGGTTTTCTGTAAATTTTATGATTTTCTTTACAACTGAATGTCATTGTTTCTACGTACCGTATTTTCGTGATCTGTTCAGAACATTTAGGCGGACTCCATTTCCTTGCTGTTGTGAGTAGAGCAGCAGTAAACACTGATGGACAAATGTCTCTGTAGGAGGGTGTGAAGTCCTTTGTATGTTTGCCCAGGAGTGGTACAGCTGGATCGTATAGTACTTCTATTCACTTGTTCGAAACCACCCCCCCCCCCCCCTCCACCAAACTGGTCTCCGTAGTGCCTACACCGGTTTACTCTCCTAGCAGCAGTCTGTAATTGGCTAGGTTTATAGCACCAGGCATCCTTTTATTCTGGTTGAGCAGGCCTGAAATCCAGTTAGTTGGCTGTTGGTTACCACCAAAGTACAATGGCAGCATTGTACCTTCAGGGATATCTTGTGGCCATTAGTCATCGCTGTGGCTCAAACATATCACAGCTGGGTGGGACTGCTGACTGAATGTGAAACCCGGAACACTGAACTGCTAGAAGAAAACACAGGCAGCATCCTGTAAGATACTGGAGTGGGAAACACTCTGACCAGGTCGCCGTCTGCCCAGGAATTAGGGACAAGAGTTGATGAGTGGATCTTCAAAAGACTAAAAAGATCTGTGTGGCTAAGGAAGCAGTCAGTTGGGTGAAGAGGAAGCCGTAGAGTGGGAGAGAATCTTCACCAGCCATATATTTGACAGAGGATTAATCCTCAAAATATATAAAGCCTCAAAAAACAGAGTCAAGAAAACAAATGACCGAGTTAAGAAAAGTGATGTAGATCTAAACAGTTTTCAAAAGAAGAAATAAAAATGGCTAAGAAAAAAGTGTTCAACATCCTTAGCAATTAGGGACATGAAAATGAATACAGAAACAGTTTAACTTCAAGAATTCTCATCTGTCAGTTATTGACCTTATTTTCTGAATGATCAGGGTCCCATTCAGAAAGTTCTTAGCTGTGACCGTAGCTTAAACTGTGTTCCCTGCTTTTTCCTCTAGCAGCTTCAGGGTTTCAGGTCTTAGGCCGAGATCTTCCATCCATTTGGAGTTGAGGTTTGTGCAGGGTGAGTGACGAGGATTCAGTTTCGTTCCGCTACCTGTAGGCACTCGGTTTTCCCAGCACCATCCATTGAAGATGCTCTTTTCTCCGGTGTGTAGTTTCAGCAGCACTGTCCCAAGTCAGATGGCCACATTGTGTGCGTGGGGCAGAGGACCTTGTGTCTGGGCCTCTGTTCCGTGGCGTTCATCTCCATTCTGCTTTTGCGTCAGAGCCATGCTAGTCTCACTACTGTGGCTCTGCAGTGTAGCCTGAAGTCAAGTATGTTGATGCCTCCGGAAGTATTCTTTTTGCTAAGGATTGCTTTGACTATCTGGTGTTTTTTTGTGCTCTCGTATGATTTTTTTAAGACTACCTTTTCTGTTTAGGGGTATAGCTTGGCGTAGGCTTTTGAAATCTCAAAGCCCACTCCCAGTGACACACCTCCTCCAACAAGGCCACACCCCCTAATCCTTCCCAAACAGTTTCACTCCTTCAGCCCTTTCTCTTTTAACTACTGCAGAAGGTTAAATATAGTTAAGTAAAAAAGAAGAGAGGAGAAGAAAGAGGGAGAGGAAGTATGTGATCAGGGCATGAGTAGAATACTAGGGTGCCCAGGAGTCGACTGGGTGGATGAACATACAGACAAACCCAGCCAACTAAGTAATGGCTTTGGACTTTGTGGGATATGTATGTAAGAGCGAGAATGAAAACCTAAGAAATAAACAAACAAAAAAATAACCAATTAGGAAAAGTATAATTGCAAGTGTTGCAGCCCTAGAGGGAAAGGTATCCTGAGTTGTCAGGAAGTCAGGCTGTACCTCCAGCTGTGAAGGGAGGTATCCTGGGTACCTACAGTTGTGAGGAGAAAGGTTTCCTCACTTGTTTTAAAGTCAGGCCATACCTGAAGCTAGTGTGCCATGGGGGATGGTCTCCCCGGGCTGTACTGTGCAGCTGAACTGTGCTCTCTCCCCCTCCCCCCCCAAGGGAGCTTCCCAGCAGAGATACCCATTTCTTCTTCTGCTCTGCCCTCTAAGGGAACGTCCCAGCAGACGTAACTGTTTCTTTTCAGCTCCAGCCCAAGATGTTACTTCTGTTTCACTCTGCTAAAAGGGAAACCGCTGCAGAAATGTAGCAATCTGCTCCAGCTCCAGCAAAAACTTGCTACTTCTGCCCCACCCCCCCACCCCCAGGGATCTTCCTAGCAGAAGTGTCCATTTCTTCTGCTGGTCTGCTCTGCTCCCAAGGGAGATCCTCGCCTGTAAAACCTGCAAAAGATCTTCACCCAAGACTCTGTTAAAAAAGAGACTTATTTGGGAAGAAGGAATCCAGGAGAGTGGCTGCCTGTGCCAGGGTGGAGAAGGACAGCTGATAACTGAACAGCTAGAGGGCCATATATAGGGCTGCTTCTTCTTTTTTTTTTTTTTCTCGAGACAGGGTTTCTCTGTGTAGTTTTGATGCCTGTCCTGGATCTCACTCTGTAGAACGGGCTGGCCTCGACCTCACAGAGATCTGCTTGGCTCTGCCTCCCGAGTGCTGGGATTAAAGGTGTGTGCCACCACTGCCCCATATAGGGCTTCTTAGGGGTGGAGTTTTTCCAGGGAGAAGATTTTCTGCTCAGGGATTGGTCGGTTTTCCTGCTCAGGGATTGGTTGATTTAGTTGGTTATGGGCAGAGTTGACTCTGGTTTCAGGGCCAGGGTGGGTTTCTTTGGCTGGCCCTTTTACCCTATAACAATAAACGTTCATCAGATTTAAAAATATCCCATCAGTCAGGCCTGTAGGGTCAGATTTGGACCAGTTGCCCTTGGAGTGAGTTCCTGAAGCAATTGTGCTGGGCTGAGTGGTGTGATTCCCAGTTCCTTCCTTGGTACACTGTCAGGCTTGACTCGGTGCTGTGGAAGGAGGGTGAGAGGGCCATGAATTCCCATGGCGCCTGCCTGATTCCCCACAGAGACACCTGCCACAGTAAGCAGGAAAAGTGTTTCACTGATGAGCCCTCTAACCCAGCATCTTAAGATTTTAATGATCTGTGGTAATCACTCCGAAGTTCTGCTGTTGGTTTCCAGAAGGTGTGACGTATATTTCCTGTACTCGCTCTTCTCAAAAAATGGCTGAGGTGAGGTGTGGGGTGTACATCTCAAAGGCTGGTACTTAAGAGACTGAGGTAGGAGTGGCCAGTTTGAAGCCAGCCGGAGCGACATAATGAGGCCTGTTTCAAAAAAAGAAATGAAAGGAGAGAGGTGGTTTTGTCCAGTCACCCCCCCTCCCCCATAATCGGTGCTTTTCCTCTGCATGCATGTTTAGTCTCCTCCCTGGGTCCTTCAGACACAGACCATTGAGACTGGGATGGTTAATGGTTACTTCTGGGTTACTCACAGAAATAGAGTAGCAATGCAAGTAATGAGTTATGACATGATATTTCTGGTCATATCCTGGCGTTTCCTTCATTGCCAATTTCATTTTGAATTTTTCAGAACTCATTTAGTGAAAAGTGGGGGAGATGTTTTAAGTCATAATTCTTGCATCATCTAGAGTAACAGGCAGAGGATAGGGTGCCATCCTCTCTGCTGTGTGCCATCCTGTGGTGATGGGCAGAGGGTTATTGTAGCCGGAAGTTTCTCCGGTCCCACCCAGCCCCATGGTCCCATAGCTGCTTATAAAATAATCACTCAGAGGCTTATATTAATTACAAACTGTATGGTCAATGGCTCAAGTTTCTTGCTAGCTAGCTCTATCATCTTAAATTAACCCATTTCTATTAATCTATGTTTTGCCACATGGCTGTGGCATTACCGGTCTGCTGGATGTTCCTCCTTGGGTGGCAGGCTGACATCTCTCCTGCCTCTTTGCCTTTCTTCTTCCTGTCTCTTTCTTGGATTTCCTGCCTGCCTATAACCTGACTTGCCATAGGTCACAGCAGACTCTTCATTAACCAATCATAGCAACACATATTCACAGCTTACAGAAAGACCATCCCACAGCAGGTTATCTTTTCTGTTGCCTCATAGTCTTTTTATGGCATTTGCTGAGGCCAGTGTTAGGTCATGTTTCTAAAATCCCAGCTCCTATCTGCTATAAATAGCCTCACATGCTTATGATTTTGTTAAAATTTTCAGTACTATAGTAACTTCATTGTGGTTGAAACTGAATTTTTTTTTTTGGTACCTTGTTCTAGGCTCACATTTTCAAACATAGTTTATGAGAAAATGGGGCTCAGTTGCTGAATACGAGGCTCTTCAAATAGCCCTTGTCAAAGGAGGAGGCTCTGTGCAGGTTGTAATTAGGGACCGGATGTAGGATAAACATCCGCTGGCACATCTGCTGTGACTGTCCGATGAGGACTTTCTTACAGACAACATTATCACATGAGCTGTGTGGAAGGCACAATCAGTGAGAGGAAGTAAACTATTACAAACCTGTGTGACTTGATGTCCAGCCGATTCACACAGGCTTATCCCCATAGGCTCTGATCTGCCCACAGACTTCCCATGTCCGCCGCTGCTAACCTTCCTGTCGCCCAGCCTCGACTTCTTGCGTTCTTGCATGCCGTTCCTTGAAATAATCGACCTCTTTTCCTGACTCCAAGGATGTCGTTCTGATTCATCGTCGCCTGTGGCGGGGGTTCAGGGAGGGCCCTCTTCCAGTCAGTGGTGATCCTCCAGCAGGAGTCCAAGTGCGTCTTTTTTGCTCGGTCTCAAGCCCACTCACACCGACCACATTTCACTTGCAGCAGGTAGCCACGTTTGCCTGGGGTCTTCTCCTGCCTTTGCTCAGTCTCTCTTGCTCCTTCTCTTATTTACTGCTTCCCTCTCAGGGCCACTCACCTCCTCAGCATTGCTGGAACATGCTACAGCCTCTGCCTTAGGGTTTTTGTTCAGGTTTCTTTCCCTCTGTGATATTCGTTTCCCAGATTTCCAATTTTGACTGAAGTGTCATGAGGTAGGAAGTGCTTGGACTGGCTGTCCTTTTGAAACTGTAAGCACTCCAGCCTACCCACAATTCATTGCCTCCCTTTTTCCATAGTATGACTACCACCTTTTATCATTCCAAGTAAATTACCCACTAAGGTTTGCAGTCTGCACACTCATTAGAGTGTGGCCTTCACAGAAAAGGTTTTGGCCCTGCTCACAGTTGAGTTTCTGCCCTGTTCATGATTTTATTCCTTGAACTGAGAAGAGTACCTCATCCAGGCAGATGTCCAACACCTCTTTGTTGGATGCACAGATGTTTGGTATGACACCAAGGGGTCCCCATAATAGCCTCAGGAGTAGTGAGAAGAAAAATGCAAAATGGGTTGCCATTATCACAGACCTCGTGGGAAAATTTTCCTTTCCACAGTCAGTTTTGATTTTAAATTACTCTTTTATTATAAACAATTGTTTGTAGTTTTTCTCCTTTCTTTTTATCTGCCATTCTGCTAAAGCCTATCAGTGTCTTACATCCAGACTATGTCTAATAGTGAACGGCATTGGAATGTTCTAGGCACAGGAGCAGGCTCATTGCTTCCTTGCTAGCAAACAAAAGTGCTGACAGGCAATTTGGGGCAAAAGAGTCATAAAAGGATCTGTGGATTAGAGTTCTTTGTATTTCCAGAAGCCCCAGGGCTGCTTCTGCAGACCCTATTTTTGCTGTTGCTTGTGCATCTTGCTCTGGTGATGGCAAAGGGTTAATTATGTATGTGAGTATATACATGCTTATCATGCATACACTATGTATTATCAGTTATAGATATGTGTGCATAGTGTACAGATGATACATAGTATGTGCACATGTTGTATACATTATATGGTATATATGTATATATTATAAATAACACATGTATGTTACATACATTACATATCTCACTGCATATACACATGCATGTTATATGCCTTATTATGCTGTAGACATATATATTGCTTTTACTGTTTATATTTAAGATCTGTAACATGGATGGGTGAGGTTGGCATATGGCTTTAATTCTATCACTCAGGAGGCAGAGGCAGATAGATCTCTATGAATTTGAGGCCAACCAGGGCTACACAGTAAGACTCTGTATTTAAAGAAAAAAAACAAGTAAAATCTATATTTTTTGTTTTTGAGATAGTCTTACTCGGCAGCCCAGGCTAGCCTCAAATTCTCTGTCTTCTTGATCAATTTCCTGGGTGCTGGGATGGCACATGCTATACACAGGTAGTGAAATGGTTACTGTTGTCAGGCAGATTAACATATCCATTGCCCTGCATGGTTACCTTTGTTGCAGAGGAACCTAAAGGTACCACTGTAGCAAATTCCCACAATTATGTAGTAGTAATGCCTGTGCTCACATTGTACCTGGTTCTGCACTTTCCAGTCCTGCATATTGCTGACATGTGTCCTTTCACCCCCATCTCCCCATTTGCTCCCATCTAGCTGTTTTATTTTTTACTGTTTCTTCATTTTTTTCTTTTCTTTCTTTCTTTCTTTTTTTTCAATTTCACATATGATTGAGATCATGTGATACTTTCCTTTTTTGTGTCTGGCTTATTTTGCTTAGCACAGAATCCTCTAGGTTCATTCATATTATGACCAATAGTATGGGTCTTCTTTTCTGAGTCTGAGTAATGTTATATATGCACATACATGTGTATACATGCACAAACACATATAACAGTATATGTGCACACATGTGTAATGGGATATATGCATACTACTGTAGTGTATTTATCTGTTTGTCCACTGGTGAACACTTAGGTTGTTTCCAGGTCTTGGCTTCAGTGACTAATACTGAACAAGAGAACACAGGTGTCTGTATGATGGAGAGCTCATTTCTCCTGGGTTTTATTGTCTTCATCTGAAAATGTGTATTCAAGACCGTTTTCTTATTTTTAAGTGGAGATGTTTTTCTACTATTGAGTTTTCCTTATACATTTAAGTATTAACCCTTTTTCAGATACCTGACTTGCAAATATTTTCTGTGAAGGAGGTTTTCTACATACCAAAGAATAAAATTAGATCCTTACCTTTTGTATGAATGATGTCAAAATAGATAAAAGGTCTAGGTATATAAAACATATAGCCATAGAAGAAAACACCAGGGGAACATTCCTTGATATTTTCCTTAGCAATGGTATAACCAAAGTGTAGGTTACCAGATAGAGAGATTGGTAGGTAGGTAGACAACTATCTCAGATAAAATTTTAACAAAAGATGGGTTTGTCGATGATTTGTGGCATATAGGTATATTTCCTATTAATTTTCAAAAGTAAAAACAATCAGCAGGACTCCTGGTAACATGTAGTTATTATTGGCTGTGTGGATTAAATGACTAAAGATTCCTCAGATGTTCTCAGATGTTGCATTTTTCTCAGAAATTCCTCATGTGCCCCTCACATAGTCTCACACAGGGCAACAGAATGTGGTTGGTTTGAATGCATTAATAATAAATTGAAAGTCTCCAGTATTGGGTCAGTGTCATAGTAAGAAAAGAAGTCAGAATACTTCTCCTTGATGTCATTTTACCCAGAGTGAGCCCAGATTTGAATTCTCTACTTTACTGTGTCTTCTGTCGTCCCTGTCTGTCTGTCTGTCATGTGAATCTAAGTCTGTGTCTGCCTGAATGCTGTCTTATGAATCTGTCCCTGACCCTGTGTGTCTGTCTGAGTGAGTGTGTCCCTAAAAAAGGGATTTGCTCTATTTACTGAATAGCATAGAAAGCATCTCATGAAGAAGGAATACATATATAGAAATTTGTAACAGTTTTACAGGGGATTAAGTTGTTCATGACGACTGCCCAACTGACCCAGATAGCGAATGGTATTACAATATCACTGTTTACCAAGCAGTATCTGTATGTTCCATTCAGTGTTTATGGTGGATATTCACTTGTTAGATTGCTTTCAGCCTACTTGCTGTTTCTAGCAAATGATTGTCATAACACACATGCGATACTCTGGGTGAGGCACATGGAAGTGTACGTAATTCAAGGTTATAGGTTGTAAAAGTTGATTCCATGGAAAATCCAAGGCAAGCAGAGTTGGTTGTTACATTGTTCTCTTATAGGCAGGTTAAACAGGCAGGCTGAGGAGACAGAAAGGGACTCAGAGAGAGACACATACACACACAGTAGGACAGCAGTCTTAGGTGACTCAAGTTGTTATTGACTCTGACTGTGAGGTCCAACAAAAGCTTCAGTTTCTTATAACATAAGAGCTATTTTTTATCACCTGTGTGGCCACAATTAGGTAAGCCGGTAACCAAGAAAAACGGGGGTGGGGGGGGGTGGGGTGGATGGGTGTGTGTGTGGGAGCAGATCTAGCATATCAAAGTTGAATTTGTGTAATTCTTGTGTGCATAGCCCATCTGACCTTCAGAGTAGTAGTCATTATTCACAGGAGTTACAGTCTAAAAGACATTTACAGCTCAAACTGAAGATTTGTCATTAGAGCAGCTGACTCTTTGCAGTGCAAGCTGCCTCTAGGTGATTACTTTTTTGTCCCTGTGATGAAACACCATGACCAAGGCAACTTATATAAGAAAGAGTTTATTTGAGGCTCACAGTTTCAGAGGACTAGGGTCCATCGCTATCATGTCATCGAGCACGTCAGCATAGGCAAGCGGGCAGGTAGACATGGCGCTGGAGCAGTTAGCCGAGAGCTTACATCCTGATCTACAACGATGAGTCAGAGAGAGAGAGAGAGAGAGAGAGAGAGACAGAGACAGAGAGACAGAGAGAGACAGAGAGAGACAGAGAGAGACAGAGAGAGACAGAGAGAAACACAGATAGAGACAGAAAGGGACCGAGAGGAACACATACAGAAAGAGACAGAGAGAAAGAGAGAGAGAGAGAGAGAGAGAGAGAGAGAGAGAGAGAGAGAGAGAGAGAGAGAGGGAGAGGGAGAGAGAGAACGAGAACTAGAGAGAGAGAGAGACAGAAAGGGACAGAGAGAGAAACACACACAGAAAGGGACAGACACGGAGGAGACTGAGACAAGTATCCCAGCCTGAGGCTATGGGGGACGGCATTTCCATTCAGACTACCACAGGGGCAGTGAAGGGTCTGGCCTGGAACTGCCCATTTGTGTTTTTTTCTCATGGCTCCCAGAGTGTGAGTTAGGGAAGGGGAAGGTAAGCGAGCCATACCTCAGGTAACAGGATTAGGAAGCACACAGGTAGCTTCCAGGATTTGAAATGTAGCGTTTTAGAAAAATAAAGTTGAATTCTGAATGAGACTAGGTAAACTTTTAAGGTCTCTGTAGACTGAAATAATTCTGATTTTTGTTTCAATGTATTGACAAGTGATATGCTTGGAAGATGTTTTCATGGAGGCCAGCGTAGTGTAACTTTAGTGGTGAACTATATAGTAACTGAAGTGATTCCTTTAATTATTAGGGATAGATGGTCTCCTGTTTGTCTACCTCTGTTTAGTCTCTGCTTTTTACAGTATTTACTTCTTACTGCTTAAAGATATGACTAAGACCTTTGAAGATAAGCAATGATGTGAGACCCTTTTCTTTTTTTTGTTTTTGTTTTTTTTGGTTTTTCGAGACAGGGTTTCTCTGTGTAGCTTTGCGCCTTTCCTGGAACTCACTTGGTAGCCCAGGCTGGCCTCGAACTCACAGAGATCCGCCTGGCTCTGCCTCCCGAGTGCTGGGATTAAAGGCGTGCGCCACCACCGCCCGGCTGAGACCCTTTTCTTAATGTGTATTGTAGAGGTTCCAGAAACTTCAGCAGCTGCAGTGCAGAGGACTTTGAGAAGTTAACTTTGAATAAGGGAGGGAGCTGCCTTCTCAACGTTCCGAAGCCTGATGAAGCTTACAGCGCGCCCTTCTGTGGTAATAAGCTGGTGGACCCCGGGGAAGAGTGTGACTGTGGCACACCAAAGGTCAGTTGAGTCTTCCGGCTTTGCTGTGTGAGATTACCGTGAGGTTTGCTGGGCACCTTGGGCAGAGGGGTGACTGTGGGCTGTAGTGGTAAAGTGAGGGTTACCACTGTTGTGTAGTGTGGCTGTGTCTCTGGGACTGGTCAGCTCCTGGGGATCTGCCCCACGATGCCGTGACCTCAGGCAAGCACCGTGGTACCGTTCTTTTTAAATGGTACCTATCTGCCTAGTATTTTTATTGTAACTATTGGATTATTTGTTACTGGTATTATCTGTAACTGGTTAGTTCTTGAAGTGTTCACCATTTTGGTCATGCCATTCAAGCAGTATTTGTTCAGCCGGACTCACTTAGTAAGTGAATTTCAGCTGTTTCACCCTCCAGCATCCTCAGCATCAAAATCCTTCCCCCTCCGAGTACCAGTATCCTTTGGTTAATGGTCCTTTATGGTGGACCTGACTCCAGGGCCCTTAGCTCTGTCCACCGTCGTTGTCACTGCACGCTGGCCACAGTCCCCTTCCCCTTGGGCTGCCATTGGATCCAGAACATACTTGTTCAGATGTGAAGCCCTACTGTGTTATTCGCAGCCATCTTCCTTGCCCAACCAATCTTGGTCTGGAAAGCCTTCCCGTATCCTAAGAGAGAACTGTTTTCTAGTCTATGTGATTGAGGCATTCCATGACTTCTGTTCAGCCCTTTGGATTCTCCTGACCAACGACTCGAGAGGAGATTTCTCATGCCTGGAACTGGGGCTCTCTTAGGTCGTTTACGGCTCTTGGGGGGACATTATCACCCGAGAGTTGTCACTTCATTTAAGCTATAAATCTAAGCCGGGCGGCGGTGGTGGCGCACACCTTTAATCCCAGCACTCGGGAGGCAGAGGCAGGCGGACCTCTGTGAGTTCGAGGCCAACACCAAACTATACAGAAAAACCTTGTCTCAAAAAAACCCCCAAAAAACTATAAATCTATTATATGCACACACACAAATATTATGTATATATAGCTTTTAGGTAAACCTATAGCAATCTATTCTTTGCGCCTTTTCCCAACAGCCTTAGCATTCTGTAGCCCCGCCTCCCTCCCTCTCCTTCTGTATCGCCCTCCTCCGTGCTCCCCAGTTAACCCACCCCATTTCCTTAGGTTTTGCTGTGCACCCCTGGTGTCTACGTCTGTCGAGCAGGCTCCCGTGTGCTATTTGCCCTCTGTGTATCTTGTGGTGTATGTTCATCTCTTTATGTTCATTTGAAAAGTTGTCTTATTTGCTATGGAGTTCTGTTTTATTTATCTTGGACATGTGTCTTTTATTAGATGCTTGATTTGTAAAAGTCCTGTTTATTTATTTATTTATTGGCTGGGTGTGAGCTTTGCTACCGAACATGATTTGGTAGCGTACAGGCGGGCACTGTAGAAGCTTCAGGAATGCAGGACTTGCCACTTGTCTAGGCTCTGGACTGTGATTGGGGATATATTTGACCCCACAGCCATCAGGAAAGAGCGACCGTGCCTTCAAACTCATCTGCATTAAATGCGGTGAAGCTCTATTTCTTTGAGATGTGAGTCTTCTGGCGGCCAGGGACCTTAACTTGGCTCTACAAAGAGCCTCACTCACATGTTCCTTATTCTGCAGCTTGGTGCGGATGGACATGATGACCTGGCCACTGTGAACCCTGGCCGCTGTGCCCTGGGGCTTCCCAAAGGCACCATGCCCACATCTCTGGAGCCTAGATTGGGGACAACACTGAGATCAGAGACTTGAATGGCTGCTAGAAAAATGTCTCCAAGGTCCCTGGGGGCAGCCCATATAGGCTACAGGCTGCATACACTACCAAGGACGCTGCTGTTAGCTATCATTGCACACCGGGCCCCCATGGGGAAAGAGACCCGGTCAGCTTAATTAGCTGCAAATGTAAATGCCCTCTTAACAGTTTGCCTTTGATAAAGTGTGGTGTCTTAGAGCACAGAGCTTAATTGTGATGAAGGCCACTGCCACTTTGTGCTTTTATGGCCAATGCTCTGGGTGCTCCCCCTTGGTACAGATTTTCTCCTAGGAGTTTTATAGTTTTTGGCTTTATAGTTAGGTCCATGATCTATCTTGACTTATTTTCTTCTCTATTTTATTTATTTGTGTGTTTGAAAGTGTAGATTGTAGCTCATTTGTTTTAATTTTTGTTATGTGATAAAAATGATAATGACCCTGATTTAATCAGTGTACATTGATTATATGAATTTACACTGTCTCATAGATATGTAAAAATACTATATGTTAGTTAAAAGGGAAAGCTTATTTTAGAACTTTATTATGAAATAATTGTTGGCAGATAAGAGGTTACGGAACAGTATATAGAGCTCCATGTACTCCTCTGCCAGTCTCCCCCCGTGGTGACAGCTTACAAGGGTATAGCACATTTATAGGGGGTTAAGATTTCTATATTCACACAGGTGTCTGTGGATGAGAGGTTGGAGGTGAAATGTAACTGTGGTGGCCCAAAGCATGGTGACAGAAGCTGAGAAAAAATGCTTCTCTGTATGGTGTGTGTGCTTAGCATGTACAGTGCACTGAGTCCAATCTTCACCTCCTACCCCACAAGAAAAGGAATAAAGGAATAGTGTGCCTACCCAGAGAAAAGAGCCGTCCCATGAGCAGTGGGACCCAGAGCAGGAAGAGAAAGGCATCCCTGGATATTTACTTCTCTGTGGTCTTCAGAATTCACGTCAAAGCATAACCTCCAGAGAAGCCGCGTTTGGCGATGGGGTCTCTGAGGAAATAATTAAGACTAACACTGGAGGGTGGAGCCCTGATTCACTAGGATCAGTGTCTTTAGCAGAAGCAGTAGGCATTTCCCTGGCTTTCTGTCCAGTGCGAGCACTGAAGATGGGCCACGTTGTGTGTGCCAGCCAGCAAGAGAGGGTCCCCTGAAACTCTGTGAGAGCCTTCTCCTTGCTTTTCAGAACTGTGAGAAAATAAATTTCCATTCTTTTTTTTTTTTTTTTTTTTTTTTTTGGTTTTTCGAGACAGGGTTTCTCTGTGTAGCTTTGCGCCTTTCCTGGAACTCACTTGGTAGTCCAGGCTGGCCTCGAACTCACAGATATCCGCCTGGCTCTGCCTCCCGAGTGCTGGGATTAAAGGCGTGCGCCACCACCGCCCGGCCTAAATTTCCATTCTTTAAGTCCCTCCGTGTTGGGTATTTTCTTCTGGAATTACCAGCTGTCTTGAAATATGTTGACAATTAAATACTTGTAGCTAAAGAGGCTGATGTGCCTTGAAGCTAGGGGGAGAGAAACACATTACAGGACAGGAGAAGAACGTTACTGATGACCACCCTACCAAGGACTCATTATTTACTGGGGACCATTTTCTGTTCGCAGGAATGTGAGTCGGACCCCTGCTGTGAAGGACGCACTTGTAAGCTCAAGTCATTTGCTGAATGTTCATATGGCGACTGTTGTAAAGATTGCCAGGCAAGGAATCCCCCCTGTCAGGAACAAATCGGAGAAGGAAGTTGATCTATGGAAATGTAGCTTCCGAGATCGCTACCTACCATTCTTAACTATATGATCATTTTATATTTCATCCCACTTCTGGGCATTTTATTTTTTTGTAAGGGGCCTATTGAGTTGACTTGTGTGTTTCGGGTACTGCGGATTCAAAGTAAGGCATTGTGTTCGCTGGAGTTATGTCCCCATCTTTTATTTTCTCTCTAAAGTAACATATATTTGTTAGAGAAAATTCAAAAGTACCAAAGTGTAGACTGTAGAAAATTAAGGATTGGGGAGTTAACTGATAAAGAGGATCTGAATTTGATCCCCAGAACCCTTTGGAAACCAAACCCCAAACCAAACATCTTGGTGGCATGCCTCGTGATCCCATGATTCCAGCAGGGAACGTGGAGCTCTTCCTGGATTGACTGGAGGATTGAGATGAGGTGGTTTCCTGTCCTTGCCTCCCTCACCCAGCCAAGCTACCTCATCTCCCTAGCCCTGATCGGTTGAGCGGTCGATCGGTCGCTTCATGCTGCCCTTGACTCTGTCATTGTCCTAGGTAGTACAGTGCTTCTGCAGCATTCTTTGTGATTTCATTTAATTTGCATTTCTTTTGAATACCTGTGAGGGTTTTTTCATTTTATAATATTTATGAATTGCCTGTTATGGGGTTTGTTCACTTTTGTGTTGGGTGATTTAATCTCTGTTGTTGGAACCTTTATACATGCACCGTGGTCTTAAATTTGATGAATTTGTGGAGATTACCCTGATATTCCTATTTAATTTGAATCTCATTCCCTTAGTTCCTTCCAGGAGGCTCCATGTGCAGGGGGAAAACCAGTGAGTGTGATGTCCCCGAGTACTGCAATGGCTCCTCCCAGTTCTGTCCGCCAGACGTCTTCATTCAGAATGGATACCCTTGCCAGAATAGCAAAGCCTACTGCTACAATGGCGTGTGCCAGTACTACGACGCACAGTGTCAGGTCATCTTTGGTTCAAGTAAGATACCTTCAGTTGATTGATTGATGTCATCATCTGTTTGCTTTATGTTTTTTACTGATGAGATTCTCGGCTCCTCGTCCTTGTTCGTCCAGTAGTAGTCATGCTTAGGAATGTCACATGTCTGATTAATCAATTGATGCCTTGTGCTCCTCGCCCTCTTTCCACTTCGTATAACACACGATATCTATTTATATGCGCACGCGCACTTGCAGGATTTTTGGGAGGGTGGGTAATGAGGACTGTACCTAGAACCTCACACATGCTAGGCAAGCACACCATTGCTTTGCTGTGTCTTCAGCCTCCAGTTTTCTAGTTTTAATAATAGAGGCTCTGTGGGTCTGACGTTTGCATTCACCACTTAAAATGTCCTCGTGATCCATCTGTATTGATGCATTTTTTTTTAAAAGATTTATTTACTTATTATGTATACAGCATGTATGACTGCAGGCCAGAAGAGGGCACCAGATCTCATTAAAGGTGGTTGTGAGCCACCATGTGGTTGTTGGGAATTGAACTCAGGAACTCTGGAAGAACAGTCAGTGCTCTTAACCTCTGAGCCATCTCTCCAGCCCGTATTGATGCATTTATATCACAACATATTAGAGTGCTCTGTTAGTTAAGTGGACCCTGATTTAGTTTCTCATCCCTGTGTGTATTAAGTGTGTCTTTGTGTATGGGTGTGCATGTGAGTGTGTGTGTGTGTGTGTGTGTGTGTGTGTGTGTGTGTGTGTGAGTGTGGATGCAGACCAGTTGGCCCTTGAGCTTTTTGGGATTCCCCTGTCCTCACCTCCCACTTCCCCACAGGAGCACTAGGGTTATAGATGTGAACTGCTTCATGTGGGTTCTGGGGATTTGAACTCAGGTCCTGACACTTGGATGACAAAGCCCTGTACCCACTAAGCCATCTTCCCAGTTCCTTCCTTCTTTTCAATTTTTATATTGATGGGTATGTAGTATATGTTTTTAGTGGGGTTTTTTGTTTGTTTAAAGTTTTCATCTTTATGAAACGTATTCTGTAGATTAAAAAGAGATTATTATATAATTTTACTATAAAAATTAAAGTCAGTTTCTGCCCAACACTCCCATCCTTTGAGATAATAACTGTTACTTTTAGGTAGCTGATTTTTTTTGTTACTCATTCTAAGCATTTATATGTATATTTATTCATTTATATTTGAGGCAGGCTCTTGCTGTGCAGGTCAGGCTGGCCTTGGACCCACAGTCCTTTAGCTGTCCCAGCCTTTCAAGTGCTCTGTGTGTGTCACCACACCCAGCACCTCCAGGTCCTTAGATGACCTCTCTAATGCTGCTCTTTTTATTCTTTAGAATGATTTTATTTTTATGAGTTTTTGCCTGTAAGCATGTATGTGTACCAGGTACATGCCTGCTGCCTGTAGAAGTCAGAAGAAGGCATTAGATCTCTTGGAAATGGAGATATGGATGGTTGTGAACTACCACATGGGTACTGGGAACCAAACCCAGGTCCTCGCAAGAAGAATAAGCATTCCTAACCACTGAGCCATCTCTCCAGCCCCTGCTTCTTTATTTTTATGGAAGATGAGAATTTTCATTCTTTGTCTTCTTTCAGCCCTTGACAAATCATATCCATTTTCTATTCTTCCTTCTTCATTGTAGAATAGTGTAGTTTTCAGAGAAGTATTGATGTGTTGCAGAACAGCCGTATTAATGCTGTTCTTATCTGAACTGTACAGTAAGGTGCAATTGGTTTTCTGCTCTTCTCTTTCTCTAGAATTAATCATTCTCATTCTCTCTCCCTCTTCCCCTCCCTCTCTCCCTCTGTCCCTCCTTGTCTGCCTCCCTGCCTCTAGATCTCTCTCTCCTTTGAGTGAGTTTGCCAAATGCTTAGCATTAGTTGAATTGCAAATAGTTAACCACTATTCTGATATTATCTTGAAGTGGTCACAGGCATCAACTGTTTACTGATTCCAATCTGTTTAAAGAAATCTAAACAGGATGTTGCTGTTTGTCTTCAGTTTTGGCTTTTTTTTTTTTATTTTTTTATTTTTTTGTATTGTTCAGGCTCTCTAGAGAAACTGAGCTAATGGGATTCACACACACACACACACACACACACACACACACACACACACACTCACACAAAGAGGATGGACTGACTCATGCCGTTCTGCTATCAGTAGCGCTGATGGCGTTACTCCGCTCAGGACCCAGAAGGAGCTGGTGTTCCAGCTCAGTTCCAACGGTAGGAACATCGCAGGTGTCTCAGCCTGATGCCTATTGGGAAAAATTCCCCTCTTCCTGGTCAGTAGTTTGTTCTTTTCTGATGTGAAATGGATTGTTTGAAACCTGTCCATGAGTGCGGCCTTCTGTGTTCTACTCGGTGAAGTGTTAGCCTCATCCAGAAGTGCTCTTCCAAGCCCACCGTTAGGTGGATATTACAGCATATGAAGAAGGGATGAGAGAGGGAAGGAAATGAGAACATTTCATCACAGTTCTCCTCAGGATGAAATAAGAGATTGATGACAGTGGCAGTTCTCAGGGTTGTAGCTGCTCTGAGGTCACATCTCGCACTTCCGGCTCTCCAGTCTACATTATGCTGTCACACTGCCCATTCTCTATTCCCTTTGCCGCCAGTAAGTGCCTCAGTGGGTTGTAGCTTCCACTGGTGGAGTGACCCAAACATTCATTCCTGAAGGGCCTGGGCCCTGTAGCCCTGCTGGATTTGGCCGTGACAGGCTGCAATAAACACTAAGAAGTGTTCCAGACCTGCTTTCCTTGCTTCCATGTAGGGGTATGGATCTGCCATCTACCCACTTGCAAAGTCTTCCTCTGTTAGTTTAGAAGTAGGAAGAGCCCAGCACCCAGCATAACTGAGTGTGTGGTATAAGTTCCACTCCAGTGGAATCATTGTGGTGGCATCTAGTGGAAGAATTTCTTCTTTGGACGCTCAGAACTCTAAGCTATCAGAGCATGAAGTCATAGGAACAGGAAGCATATTTTTGCTAGTGAGTCACTAGGGGCCTAATAAATGTGGCCACTCCCATTTCCACCCCTTAATACCTGTATGATATTAAGTTGTGGTCATCGGTATCATTTGTTAGACCTGAAGAAATGTTGTTCCAGTCCTTCTAACTTACACTGTAACTGAGTCTCTAAGATGAATTTCCACTGCTCTAATAAGCTGTTCCAGTGCAAAGAAAATATTATACTTACTGATATGGATAGGCCTGTAATCCCAGCCACTGAGAAGACTGAGGTAGGAGGACTGCAAGTTTAAGACCTGCCTGGGCTACAGAGCAAGTTCAAGGCCAGCCTGTGCAACTTAGTGAGCCCCGTCTCAAACAGGAGAAGAGTTCTGGGATATAGCCCAGTGGTGGAGCGCTTGGCTAGTGTGCACCGGGCCCGACGTTCAGCCCCCAGGACTGGGGAAAGTAAGTGGTGTGTATGTGCGGGAGCATACAGTGCTGTCCCTTCGGTGATAGAGACGGAATAGTGTGATTACCTGGTACCCAGGTGCTGGCTCAGCCTCCTGGAATAGCGCCTTATCAGTGACTCGGTGTGTTTGGGTGATGGCCGGAGGGGCTGGCAAAAGAGGCTGCCTCCAGGTCACAGAGCGAGGCTGCCTTGCAATTGCTTGTTTTGGCCCGAGCACCTCAGCTGGTCACAGTCATGCATTCCTCCAGCTCTCCTTCCAAGCAAGGGGAACAGCAGCGTGTACCTTAGGGATGTCCCAGGAGGAGTCTCCAGGGTCGCAGCTGTTCACTTGGGTGAAGCTTCCCTTGGGCCGTCTGTGAAACGCTTTGTTCTTCTCTTCCTGTGCCAACCCTTGGTAGAATTACCCATGTGGTCACAGGGGCTGGGGCAGGGTTTGGAAGACAGTAGACATGGGGGTGTGGTGCCTTCAGTCGGCTTCATTTTGATGATCCGTGGTGCTGCTGAGGTCCCATCCCTGGGCTGCACTGGGCTGCACCCTTGTATTTTTTTTATCAGCTGAGCATGACTGAGTTCCCTGGGGAGGAATGTTGCTTTGCCGCACACATTCCCCAGATTGCAGGGGCTGATTTTTGACACCGACGGTTTGTACAGGGAGCCTTCCTTCCCAGAATTCTGTCTCACATCACTCTCTCCTCCCTCCTCCAGTCAGCAGGAGCAGCAGATTTGACTCAGTCCCTCCCTGTATCTCACCTGGAAAAGCTGTAACTTTCCCTGTCCTCTGAGGACTTGGATGGGGACACTGTGGGGCTTTTCTCCTGGGCAGCCTTCTGGCTATTTCTCCTCCTACATGCCCGCTTCCTCTGGGGCTCTACCTCCTTTCACCCACATCTGTCTTCTTTAAAACTGACTTAGCCTTGCACCAGGCGTGTGCGAGATGAAAGGGGAGCTTATTTAGGAAGGAGAAGAACGTAAGGAAATGAGAGTGAGTCACACCTTTGTCATGTGGTGTAAGTCTCTCTCTATCTAACGTAAGCATCCATGTACAGTTAAAAAAACAACATCTGGCAGTACCTGATGTAGCTGGAGCAGTGGTGGGTATGTGAGAGCAGAGAGTGGGTTCACTTCAAGCTGTGTCTTACGGCATGCACTGGTTCCTGTTGCATAGCTGTGACCAGTTACCCACGAGAAGAATTTAAGGAAGATACATTTTGGCTCCTGATTTCTGAGAGGGTCTGTCTGTGTTTGTTTGGCCCCGTGGACATCTGAAGATCATCATGGTGATGGGACTGTGTGGCAGAGAAGTTTCTCTACCTCGTGGTGGATAGAGATCGGAAGAGAAGGATTCAGGAGAGGGGCCATGGCAGGATACAGCTTGAAGGCCACATACCCCCCACCCCCCCAGTGACCTGCTCTCCAACTAGGTCCTGCCCCTTACTTTTCCCTATTTCCCAATAATCTTATCATATTATGAACCTATCAATGGATTGAAGAGTCCAGAAGATCAGAGCTCTGGACACACCTCAGATACAGTCAGGCAGGCTTTATAATCTATGTCTTTCTCAGTCCAGTCAGGTCGATAATACTACCTTTCACACCATGCATGGGTCTTAATTGTAATAATAATTTAATGGTATTTGTTTTAGAATTTGCGTACTTGAGTCCAGACTTTTATGTACAAGCTAAGCCTTGATTTTACCTGTCTTTGTTATGTGTGAGGTGTAGAACAAAAGGCTGAAACTTTTAAAAGTGTGCATGCAAGTAGTCCCTACAGATGTGTGAAGAGTCGTAGGGAATACTTCTGTTTCTAAGTGAAGTTACCGTAACTCTTTTCCTTTTTAAATGTTGAATATTGCAGAAGCCAAGGCTGCCCCCAAAGATTGCTTCATTGAAGTGAATTCTAAAGGTGACAGATTTGGCAACTGTGGTTTCTCCGGCAGTGAGTACAAGAAGTGTGCCACTGGGTAAGTGGAGGCAAGGGTGTAGAGGACTGTGAACAAGGGACCAATCATCCCTGGAGTCTTTTGTACCTGCTCCTGTGATGGCTGCCTTTCTCCCGCCTCAAATGCTTAACTTCTCACATGTACCGTGTCCAGCAGGGCGTCAGGGAGACGTGTGGGGAGTAAACCTGGCGAAGTCATCCATCCCTTTGCGTGCCCAATGTCAATCCAATGGGTTTCGAACCGTCTTTTGTTTATCCATAATCTACAGTAAGATTAATGACCGAAACCACCCCCTCCTTCCTGCAGTAAAATACTTCCTTACTCAATCCTGCGTACAAGACATGTGCAGTATCTGCTGGGTCTTTCATTAGTTCCTTTTCAGCCTTACGTGCATTTAAAGTGATGCAGTCCAACTTTCTTGTTATTTTTGTAGGCCGGCGAGACGGCTTTAGCAGGTTAAAGTGCTTATCACCAAGCCTGGCAACCTGAGTTCACAGTCTCCTGAACCTGTACCGTAGCTGGAGAGAACTGATTCTAGCAAGTTGTCCTCTGACCTACACACAGGCACTGTGACAGACCTGTGCGGGGGTTGGGACGTGCAAGGGAATACATGCACAGAAACACAAAATAAATAAATAAGTGTAAAACGCTTTATTTCTATAACTAATGTTCCCTTATAAAATTAGCATCATAAACGGGAACACATCATTCCAATGCGTCTCCTCCTGCTTTGTGTTTGCACTCTGGGCATACCCACACTGGCATTTCACTCGGTGAGGATGACTCTGCAATACTGTGTGCTGCCACTGGTTGAGCCCAGTGGCTTGTGGAAAGCGGCGTTGGCTCAGCAGCAGCAGCAGCATGACTACTGCAGCCCGGCCTGTGTGCTTTTCTTGCTCCTTAACTCTGCAGGAGCGTTCGGTCACGCTGACTGCCTTAGTAACTGTTCTGCTGGTGTGCAGAACTAAGGCGGCTTATAAAAGAAAGAGTTAACGGGGTTTGCAGTTTCAGAGGGTGAGTCCATGACCATCACAGTGGGAACATGGCAGCGGGCAGGCAGGCATGGTGCTGGAGCAATAGCTTAGAGCCACATCCTGATCTGCAGGACAAGAGAGAGACACTGGGCCTGGCTTGAGCATTGGAACCTGAAAGCCCACCCCCGATGACACACTTCCTCTAACGAGGCCACACCTCCTAATCCTTTCAAATAGTTCTATTCCCTGGTGCGAAAGCATTCAAGTATATGAGCCTGTGGAGGCCATTCTTATTCAGACCACCACAATAACATTTTCTAGTCTACACCATGATTTTTTTCATCGACTCATGAGTTATTGTTTAACTTCCAAATTCACTTTTTAGTTTAATCTCATTGAGAAGACCCTGGGGGCTGGGGAGATGGCTCTGTCTATAAAGTGCTTGTGTGTGAGCATGAAGACCTGAGTTCAGATCCCCAGCACTTACATCGAAACCAGGCTCAGCAGTGCATACAAATAATCCCAGAGCTGGGGGCACAGAGATGGGAAGGTCCCTAGGGCTCACTGGCCAGCCCGAGTGGCCAACCAGTGGGCTCCAGATTTAGTGAGAGACCTTCTCTCAAAAAAAAAAAAAATAAATAAATAAAGGATGGAGCAGTTCAAGACATCCATTATTGACCTCTGGCTTCCACATGTCCACACACAGCGTACACACCACATGTGTGTGCATGCTCATACCCCATACATGCACACATAACAAATAAGTGAATTCTACGATAATTTTAAAAAGAGCGTGTTCTTTACACCCAGCTTCTGCTGTGTGGTGCGTCATGACCTCGCATGTGGTTTGTTGGGGAGACCGTTCTGTTTCATCAAGTGTCACCCACAGTTGTTGTACGTGTTGGTGGTGTTTGTTGCTGGTTAATTGTCATAATCAAATGTTTCCATGACCCTGCCTGGGGCTGTTGAATGTACTTGCTTCTTCACCGAGAGAGTCCAGGGGGATCTGCTTCCTTTTTAGTTCTGTTAACTTCCGGGTTACATGTTTTCCTTTGTTAGTGGGCACAGACACATCTCAGGATGAAGTCTTAATGAATCACTCTTTTTATCATTTTCACCATTACTTCTGGAACATTCTTCTATAGCCTTTGCCATAATGTTACTTTTTTTTAATCTCTGCTGTCACCTCTCCTTACTAGACTAGGCTTGGTGATACATTTCCCCTCTGTGGTTAGCATGATACCTGGAATATGGTGGCCATTGAGTACTTGTTGAGTGAATGAGTGAAAGCCCAGTGGTATGAGAGACAGACTAATGGGCTGAGAATTAGTATGAATGATGGAATGAGCTGACATAAAACCTAGGGTAAGGGGATTAGTACAGACTGGAAGGCAGTTTGGTGGACTGAGCATACACCTTTTTCGTTTGTATTTTTGTAAAGGGCCGTGCTTTATAGCCTAGGCTGGCCTCAGACTTCTGACGTTGTCGGCATATACCGTCGTAGCCGACACACGTCCTTGTTTTTAGCCTTCTTTGTTTCACAGCCTCATGAGTATCTTGTTGAAGATGTTGAGACTACGTTTATCTAACTTAACATCCTGAGAAGCTTCTTGGAGAACTTTGACAGTACTGCAAGGCTAGTGCAAGGATTAAGAGTGTGCGTTAGAGCCGGGCAGTGGTGGCGCATGCCTTTAATCCCAGAATCTCTGTGAGTTCGAGGCCAGCCTAGTCTACAAAGCGAGCTCCAGGACAGTTAGGGCTGTCCAGAAACACCCTCCCCCCGCCCCCCAAAAAAGGTGCCTTGCAGTTCGAGTTTGTAAATTTGAATTCTGGTGTGACCACTTCAAGGCTCTCACTTTGGGCAGAATCCTTCACCTTCGCCCCTCTTCTCTCTCCGGTGAGATGCGGATAGCTGAGGCACCTCTTCCCAAGCGTTGCTTCGAGACCACGTGCACTGGGGGTGTTGTCCTAGCCCATCGGTCATAACGTTCGTCCTGCGCATCGTTCTCTCCTACCATCCTCTCATCCAGAGATGTCCCTTAGTTTTTCCTCCTGTGTGTGCCTGCACACGTGTGTATGTGCATATGTGTACATTCTCAACCATAAGTCACATGCTTTCTCTTAGGGAATACATAGACTGTATTCCCTTAAGGCTTTTGTTTGTTTGGTATGTGTTTACTTATTTGGCATTTATGTCTTATTTCCTATGCAGTCCTATTTATAAAACACCATATTTGTCAACAACTTGATAAGTTAGACTCTGCTGGGTCATAGACAGGGGCAGGAGTGGGCGAAGGACACACCTGGGTACTGTTTGCTGCTCTACCCGGTATGATGTTGGAAAGGTAACCTGTATTTTCTATGTACAAACAAAAACCACTTTAGAAATCATTTTAGCCGCAGCTAGCTTACCTCTTCCCTGCTGCTTCAGGAGACCCGGGTTGACTTTCTGTCGAGATCTCCTTCAGCCAAGAAACAGCAAACAGGACTACATATAAATATAAAAACTTCTCTTGGGTGTCCACTGGATGCATTTCATGTTTCCATTATTTCTCTTGCTCGACAGGAACGCTCTGTGTGGGAAGCTTCAGTGTGAGAACGTGCAGGAGATGCCAGTGTTCGGAATTGTGCCGGCGATCATTCAGACACCCAGTCGAGGCACCAAATGCTGGGGTGTGGACTTCCAGCTTGGTTCAGATGTCCCCGATCCAGGGATGGTGAATGAAGGCACAAAATGTGACGTTGGAAAGGTAACCTGTATTTTCTATGTACAAACAAAAACCACTTTAGAAATCATTATACAAAGTTGGTGGCTGGCTTCTTCCCTCTGGGAAAAAAAAAAGTTTGTATCGGAGCATTTTTAGAAAATCCAAAGCCACTGGGAAGAAGCTTGGGGACAGCTCTAATTGTGCCACCTCTGTTTCTTCCCAGGAGTCCTCTGATGTCTTCCATGTTGGAATACTCTGTACATGTTTCTTTGCCCTGTGAATGTGCTGAGATTGCTCTTACTGGGGAACTTAGGTGATTTCCCCAATTCTTGGGATGGGAGCTCGAGTTCCTAGATTTGTGTGTGTCTGTGCCTCTGGGTCAATAATGTCATGGTGCTCGCCCTGCCCATGTTCCTTGAGTCTACTGTGAGCCCAGGGTTTGCCAGCGTATGGCTTATAACCAGTGCTTCCGTGTGAGTGGGTGATCAGGGGCT
This sequence comes from Peromyscus californicus insignis, assembly GCF_007827085.1. Taxonomy (NCBI): domain Eukaryota; kingdom Metazoa; phylum Chordata; class Mammalia; order Rodentia; family Cricetidae; genus Peromyscus; species Peromyscus californicus. The sequence goes on along the minus strand of NW_026294534.1, from coordinate 17,348,897 downwards.
TGTCCCCTCTAAAATGATTATTGCTGTGACAGAAAGAGGTGCTGACTGTCTAGGTTCAAAACCATAATCAACAAACCACGCCCCTCTCTTTTCTCAAGATTTAGCAAAAGAGATGGCGATTTTGTGTGTGTGTGTGTGTGCGTGTGTGTGCGTGTGTGTGTGTGTGTGTGCGTGTGTGTGTGTGTGTGTGTGTGTGTGTGTGTGTGTGTGTGTGTGTGTGTGATAGTTCTACTTGATTGGGATGTTGAGATACTTCTTTAAGTATTTCTTTAGAGTGCAACAGCCGTGGTTAATGAGCTGAGTATGTGTCACTTCTAGATGTATATTCAGAATGTATCTGCAAAGAATATAATCTTACAACATGTAGTGTTTGAAACTGTGCACTCGGGTCTTTCAAACTCTTAATGTGCTAAAGCTTTAGAGAAATAGTTAGGTCTGTAGGTCCATCCTGTTTTCATTTCTCATGTAAGTTTCTTTTGCCCTAAGAATGCTACATTAGTGTCAATTTCTTGGCAATTATATTTTAACGGTAGGTTATAGCTTTTATTAATGTAAGTGCCCCTTTGCTTAATGTTTTTATGCTCAATTTTCCTTTAATTGATATTATTACTGACTTTGTTCCTGATTAAATTGTATAATAGGGTTAAAAATCTTAAAATTGAACTCTAAAATGACATGTTAAGTATGTGCCTTGAGTGATTAGATATTATTTGCTCTCAAGTTTCTCTTTTGGGAGAGCTTTTTTAAGTTCTGAAATGTAGTTAGTCAGTGGCACAGCACAGAGATCCTCAGGTCTGTGTGGAGCTTTCCTGGTCTATAGTTCACTTATTTAACTAGTGCTAAAAGTGTCTATATTTGATCATTTGATCACTGTACTTCTTTGGCCCTTCTGTAGGATAGTTTGCTACAAGAGTTGTTTTTTTTTTTTTTTTTAAATTAAGGGATATGTACATTTATTTCCTTAATTTTTTACTTTTGCACATGCATATTTAAATTTTGATAGGAACTGCCAGTTTACCTTTTCTGTAGTGTGGTAACATTTTACACATCACTAATAATAGTCTGTGAGATGTCTTTAGGACAACGTTTGTGCGAATGCCAGTCCTTTTTCTAAAGTTAGTTTCTAGAGCAGACCTCCGTGTGGCTTCTTCAGAAACCTTTGGTTTGGTCAGTTCTCCCTCCCGCCCTCCCACCCTCCTTCCTCCATTCCAGTTTAAACCTGGTCCGCTCTTTCACATCACGTATCTTCTCTCTCCCCACCTAAGGCATCTTCACTCCCTGCCATGGCCCCTTTCTCACTTTGGGTCTCGGTAGACATCTGGTTCACAAACAGATCTAAAAACTTGAAGCTGCGATGCACATATCAGAAGAGGAAACACTTGTGTTGGGGTCAGAGTCACCTCTCAGAATATTTCCAGTTCTATCCATTCATCTGCAAATTTCATCTCTCTTTACAGCTGCATAAAATCTCATTTTTGTTTGTTAGTCTGTGTGGTATCTGGTAAGGTCATTGTTGCCCTGTTACAGAGCTGGATCATGTGATACGTGTGATAGATCTGTTTCTAGCTTTTTGAGGAACTTGCACACTGGTTTCCATAGTGGCTGCATTAGTTTGCATTTCCACCAGCAGTGAATAGGGGTTCCCCTTTTTCCACATTCATGCTGGTATTTGCTGTCATTTTTAATCTTAGCCATTTTGACTGGGGTAAGGTGAAATCTCAACGTAGTTTTGCTGTACATTTCCCTGGTGCTAAGGATATTGAACATACAAATACATTTCCCAGCCATTGTATCATATCAGTTGTTTAGTTCTATGTCCCATTTTGATCTGGTTATTTGTTCTCTTTCATTTTTTGAGTACTTTATATATTCTAGATACCAACCCTCCATTGGATGTAGAGCTGATAAAGTTTTTTTCCTGTTCTGCAGGCTGCCTTTTCTGTCCAGTGATGGTGTCCGTCGCTATACAGAACCTTTGAAGTTTCTTGGGGTCTACTCTGCCACTTGCTGGTTTTAATGCCTGTACATCCGGGGTCCTGTTCAGAAAGTCTTTTCCTTTGCCTATGAATTCAAGTGCATTGAAGAAATTCCCATTTCCTGTCTGTCAGTTTCAGAGGATCGGGTCTTACAATGATGTTTTGATTCATTTGGAGTTGAGCGTTGTGTGGGGTGCTTTCTGAACGTAGGCACTTAGAGCTGTGAACTTCTGTCTTAGGATTGCCGTCATTTATGTCCGCAGGGCTGGCGTGCTGTGGTGCCCTTTGCATTTGATCCTGTTTCTAGTTTCCTTCTTGATGTGTTCAAGGACCATTCAGTGTCAGTAGTGTTTCCTTTAAACTCCCCTAGTCCGTGTGTGTTCTGGGGTTTCCTTGCTGTTGATAAATCACAATCCTACTCCTTTGTGATTAGATGGATGATGAGGAATTGTTTCCTCTTCAGGCTTTGTTTGTGTCCTAATGTACGAGACAGTTGAGAAAAAGTTGCCTGGGCTGCTGAAAGCCTGTGTGATCTGCAGTGCTGGGATGGGCTGTCTCACGATGTCTGTTACATTCATTTATTCCATCACGCCATTTAATTCGGGTACCTCTCTGTGTATTTTTGGTTGGGATGACCTGTCAGTTGGCGAGAGTGGAATATTGAAGTCGTCACTACTATTGTTTCGGGGGGGTCAATCTGGAACCTTACATATGTTGTTTTTGTTGGATGTAATTGGGCACACCTGTGTTTGGGACAGCGTTTAGAACCCCAGTATCCTCTTGACGGCATGTCCCTCTAGTCAGTACGCAGTGGGCTTCTTTATCTCTCTCACTAGTTGGCTGGAAGTCTGTTTTTTCAGGTACTAGAACAGACAACTGCATGTTGATTATGTCCATCTCCTTGAAATTCTCTTTTCCTTTTGGCCTGCAGTGATGTCTGTTTGTTGTGGTGATGTTGTTCCTGGGAGGTAGGAAATAGATGGTTCCTGCTTCATGCTCTACTCATGTGTGTCTTTTGGTTGGGGATGTTGGGATCATTAACATTCAGAGTCATTATTGAAAGGTGTATATTGATTCCTGCCATTTGGTTGGTTTTATAGTGTTTGGTTTTCGCCTCTTCCTCTCTTGCTTACTTATTATTCTAGTGTGGTTTTTTATTTTTTATGGTATGTGCTTGCATGCATATGTGCGCGTGCACGCGCGCGCGCACGTGTGCGTGTGTGCGTGTGTGTGTGTGTGTGTGTGTGTGTGTGTGTGTGTGTGTGTGTGTGTGTGCGTTTGCAGCTGGGCTGGACAGCTCAGCCTGCTGCCCATTTTCCTGTAGGGAACAGTTTACATACAGACCCTGTTTCTTACAGAATAACAGCTTACTTTGTATTCTTGTCACTGTCTTTTACGAGTTCCTGGTGAGGCTTCTAATCCACCATCTTACCCAGAAGTCATACATCAGTTGTTCAATTCTTTGCATTGTGAAGTGAGAAAACACTTCATTTTGCTTAAGTCTGTATTGAACATCTTTCTGTCTTTATTAGGGACATGAATCTTTTTTTCACCCTCGAGAGTCTATGTTCATAAAGTTACCTATCTGGTCTAAAAATCTGCCAATTTTTAGGTCTTTTCCTATATAAAGGATATTAACGGTTACTCAGTATGGTGTTTGAATGGGAATGTCCCTCATAGGCTCATATATTTGAGTGTTTGGTCCCCAGTTGGTGGAACTGTTTGGGAAGACTAGGAGGTGTGGCCTTGTTGAAGGAGGTGTGTCTCTGGGGGTGGGCTTTGAGGTTTCAAAAAGCCCTGCCATTGTGGAGAGCCAAATGGACCCAGGGCTTTCTCAGAGGCCCCATGAAAGGACAAAAGGCGCTTAGTTCTGTGTCCTTGCCTGGGGTGGGGGTTGGGGGAGGTAGGATAGACTTGGAAGGGTGGGGCCCGGGCTTTGAAGTAGTTAATGTTTCAGTTCCTGGGAACTTGGCTTTTCCCCTTAGAGAGACAGGAGTTATCAGTACAGTGGCTGATGTGTGCTCGTGATGTACTTGAGATATATCTTGTGTTTCTCTTATGCGACATTGTTTGACAAGCTTCCTGCTGCTGACTGTGTCCCATTATATGACAGTTTTCTGCTGACTTTATCCCATCTCCCCCCTAAAAGCAGTATTTCTTAATAAGCTTACTTGTCATAAGCCATCAGCTTATGTGAGGCCTACCGGGCCCAGCTTTCTGCCCTTTTTCTCTTCTTATCCCTGGCTCTCCCCATTAGGGGGCCCTGCCACTGAAAGCCACCTGGTTCAGGTCACACGATTCCCAGCTTGCTCTGTCTGTCTGTCTGTCTCTGTCTCTGTCTCTGTCTGTCTCCCTCCCTCTCTCTCTCTCTCTCTCTCTCTCTCTCTCTCTCTCTCTGTCTTTGTCTCTGCCTTGTACTTGTGCATTGAGATGTTAGCTCTCAGCTACTACCCCAGAGCCCTGGTTGCCTGCATGCTGCCAGGCTCCCTGTCATGATGCTCATGGACTCCCTCTGAAACTGGAAACCCCAATGAATTCTTTTTTTCCTAAGTTGCCTTGGTCATGGTCTCTTTACAGCCACAGATCAGTAATGAAGACGCCTGGTTTGTCTGCTAATGAAATGATCTGTCATTGGTGTTTTACCTTAAACATTGGAATTTAAGGTCTGGTCACAATGGCAAGCTTTTTCTAGGGTATTCATTCCAGTTTGGTTCCATGCATTCCACAAGATAAACCTCCTGTAAGAATATAGTTTGTGCAAGATTTGGGGCTTTCCTGTGCCTTAAAGTCAATCTGCTGGCTGTGGTGTCTACCTCTGTGACCGACTCTGAAGCGGCCAATAGAAATCTCTATCTGAGAGTCTGGGAGATGAGCGACTTTCCTCTAGAATTTTCTGTACTTCTTGGAGTTTTAATCGTATAACTGTATTTCCCATTTTAAAATGAACTGACCATTGTTGGAGAGAATAGTATGAAGAGATCCCGTGACTCGTAGGTGAAACTCTGTCAAGCCTGCGCACCATTCCCGAGCTCCGTGAGATTTAGCATTGGAAACAGATCATAAGAAAGTTCAGCAGAGACATGAACGGAATGGATTGGAATGCAAAGCAAGAGCATGGCTGACCAGCCTCAGGACCCCCTGTCCCTTGGATAGGCTGACCAGCCTCAGGACCCCCTGTCCCTTGGATAGGCTGACCAGCCTCAGGACCCCCTGTCCCTTGGATAGGCTGACCAGCCTCAGGACCCCCTGTCCCTTGGATAGGCTGACCAGCCTCAGGACCCCCTGTCCCTTGGATAGGCTGACCAGCCTCAGGACCCCCTGTCCCTTGGATAGGCTGACCAGCCTCAGGACCCCCTTGTCACTTGCATTTTATCCTTTTCAAACACATCTTCTCCAATGTGGCAAACTATATTTTTAAAAGCAACTTTTGTTTTTATTTTATGTGTATGGATGTTTTGTGTTCATGTATGCCCGGGCACCATGTGGATGCCTGGTGGCTTCAGGGTTAGAAGGGATTGGGATTACCTACTGTTGTGAGCTCTCATGTAGGAGCTGGGAGTTGAACCTGTATCCTCTGGAAGAGTGGCCAGTGCTCTTAACCATGGAGGCACCTCTCTAGCCCCTTGTGTATTTTTTTTTTAGAATAGTAAAAGTAGCTTGATATTTTACTATACTATGTAATATATTTTCAGGGATAATTCTTTTTGAAATCTATTTCAGTATTTAGGGTTTTTTGTCTATTTTTATATTTGTTATGAGCTAGAATTTCTAGAACCTTATAAAATTATAATGATTTATTTCCCATTTGTCCTAGAAATTCCTCTATCATTTTGTTATTAGTCATGATATTAAAAATAGAAGATAGCTTTTATTATAAAATAAGATATTCTTTTATTTATTTTTAAATTATTTGTTTGTTTATTTGTTTTTGGAGACAGGGTTTCTCTGTGTAGTTTTGGTGCCTTCTTGGATCTCGATCTGTAGACCAGGCTGTCTCTGCCTCCTGAGTGCTGGGATTAAAGGGGTATGCCACCGCCACCTGACCTATTTTTAATTTTTTAATTGGAACTATTTCTAGGTTTATCAGCAACTCTCCATGCCATTTTGTTTTTGTCTTTGTTTTTGTTTTGTTTTTTGAGCAAGGGTTTCACTGGAGAGCCTATTTTGACCTCAAACTCATGGTCCTCCTGCCTCAGCCCCCCAAGCGTTGGGGGTTACAGATGTGCGCTATCATACCCAGCATGTGGTTTTCTCCGATTTGAAAAAAATTCCTTTGTGAATGTTTTCCTAAGGCCTTCATTTCTATACTCATATCAAAAGATAGACTGTAATTTAATCATTCTTCTTGGCCTTCATATAATCTTTGTCTTTTTAATCATTCATTCTATGTTACTTAGTTAATGTCACTCATTTTCTACATTAAAATGTGTATAATATTGGAATTAACCGTGCCTTGAAAGTTTGAAGAATTCCCCGAAGATGGGTCCAGCAAGCAAGATGACTCAGCGGGTAAAGATGCCTGCTGTCAGCCTGATGGCCTGAACCCGTCCTCGGGACAGAACCAGCCAGAAGTTGGCCCTTGACTCACACACACACATTGTCATGCGCTTGTACGAATATTCACATGGGCTTGCCCGTACCTGTATGCATGTTGGCATTCGCATGCACGTGTGCGCGCGCGCGCACACACACACACACACACACACACACACACACACACACACACACCAAATCAAAATATAATGAGAAATTAAAAATAAGAATCCCTCAGTGAAATAATCATGATGCTGATCTTTTCCCCCTGATATTAGTTTGTTTTGTTTTTTTTGAGACATGGTTTCTCTGTGTAGCCCTGGTTGTCCTAGAACTCACTCTGTAGACCAGGCTGGCCTCAAACTCGCAGAGATCCACCTGCCTCTGCCTCACAGAGATCTACCTGCCTCTGCCTTCCGAGTGCTGGGATTAAAGGCGTGCGCCACCATGGCTCTGGTATTCTTTTTAACGTGTCCAGTTTTTCTGTACACCACTTAATTCTTTGCTTATTTTTTTCAGATTTGTAGGAATTTCCAGTGTGTAAATGCTTCTGTCCTGAATTATGACTGTGACATTCAGGAAAAATGTCACGGCCATGGGGTAAGCGGTGTCCCCTTTGGTTTGTTCCTAGTGGTAGTGCTGAGGTGACAATCCCAATGAGGATTAGATGAGAATTCCCACAGTTTCAAGGTAGATCTTGGGAGAATTTGTTGACAGATGTTTCATTGCGCACACACACACACACACACACACACACACACACACACACACTTGCTGGGTGTGGTGGTGCATGTCCACGGAGTGGGTTCCAATCTAGCCAGCGCTGCACAGTGAGAGCCTGTCTGGTGGGGGGGGGGGGGCGGGGCGGGTAATGAGTTTGTATGAATTTATTCTTCTTAGTTCCCATTCCGTAGTTGATTCAGAGCACACTCACAATTAACTCGTGCTGTTTTGCCTGTTTTAAAGGTGTGTAACAGCAATAAGAACTGTCACTGTGAAAATGGCTGGGCTCCCCCACACTGTGAAACCAAAGGCTATGGAGGAAGCGTGGACAGCGGGCCCACGTACAACGGCAAGTACACCGGAGGGCGTTGGTGCGGCCTGCCGCTGCCCCGGGCACGAGCTGGCATCCTTGTCCCTTTCTTCACTCGCCTCATCTGCTGCGCGTTGAAATTGCGTTCATTCTGCTTCCTGTTTTGCTCGCAGACATTTCTGGGGTTTAGTTTAGTAAACCCTTTCCTCTCAGGTTTTTGCCTGTCCTTAGAGACTAGCGCTTCTCCAGCTCTCCTGTCGCCTTGCTTCCTGCTGTGCGCGCCCAGATCACACCAGAGGTCGCTGGTGCTCTCCTTGCAGCTCTTGCTATACACGTCCTGCTCTCAGCTCAGAGCCTCCCCATAGCGGTTCGGGTGGGCCCAAGGTCTGTAGCATGACACAGATGTGCCCAGCATGGATCCCCTCAGCTTAGCTTCCAGCCACACTTCACTGTGCTCCGGCAAGAAGTGATCCTGATCCCTTCATTACCTCTGGGCCCATTGTTACTCACGTTGTAGTTTCTTATTTCTGGTAGGTGTGTTCCCTACCTGCCCCAATCTCAGTGAGTCGGCTCCTCCTCTGTTCTCCTGGTACCGCTACACAAACCACATGCCACTGTGATTGCTTTTAAAGAGCACCTCATTTTTATTTTCCTGGGGAGAAGATAAGCCGTCTTTTCTTGGGCGAGCGCTTAGTGGAGTGACTGGCTCGTAGGTGCGTGTTTAGTATTGCCAGAGATTGCCAGATCTTCCCAAAGTGGCTGCAGGAGTCCAACCCTGTCTGCAGCTGTGGCTCGTGACCAAAGGCTGTTTGGAAAATCTCCGTGGTTCATTTATCCAGCGTCACTCAAAGTAGTTGGTCCTGCTCTGACTCATTGTCAGGTGCATGTCGCTGTTAGCCTCACATCCTCAGCAAAAAGACATGACATCATCTCATACATCATCATAAGAGGTAGGGCGAGCACAGGCAGTGAGATGTTTTGGAAAGAAAAAACCCATGTTCATGTAATACTTATGGTACATTGTAACGGTTCTGCTTTACTACTAGTTACTGTTAGCCTCTTACAATGCCGTTGTGTAAGTAGACTTTGCCACAGGTGTGTATATATGGTCAGCACAGTTGGTGCTGGGTACTGGCTGTGTCCCCTGAGGGGCTGTGGAGCCTCTAACATTAGTTAGGGCCAGTGTTTGCCACCAAAGCCATTCTTGACACACACGGTGATGTTCGGTTGTGCTTTTATATTACATTCTCCTGGTTACTAAGGATGTGGAACATCTTTTCATGTGCATATTTTCAGTAACACATCTTATTTATTAATGTCTCTGTTCAATGTTTTTCCCCAAGTTTTTCCTTTTTCAAATGTAACAGTTCCTTGTATATTGTGAATACAAATCCTTCATCAAATATATGCTTTGTATATGTATTTTATTTTTAAAATTTTTTTATATAGATTTTTTTAAAATTAAAAGTTTTTATTTTTATTTAGCGTGTGTGCACCTGAGTGTGCACGCACGCGCACATGCGTGGCACAACACGTGTGGAAACTCTCTCCTTCCAGTATGTGCGTCCTGGGGATTGAACTTGGTTGTCAGGCTTGATGTAAGTTCCTTCCCCTGCTGACCCACCTCCCCGGCCCTTTTTTAAAATTAAAATCTATTTAATGTAATTTAGTTTGTGTGGCTGAATGTGCCAAACCATGTGAGTGTGAAGGTCAGAAAACAACATGTTTGAGTAGGTTTTCCCACTGTGTGGGTACCTGGACTCCAACTCGGGTCATCAGGTGTGGCAGGAAACATGCCTTTGCTCAGTGACTCATCTCTCTGACTCAAAGAAGGATGCTCCCCCTGTTGGGGACAGGCAGGGATACTCACCACTACACTAACAAGGAAGTGACTGATTGATTTTTTTTTTAGTAGTAGTAGATAGTGGTTACATATTAATGAGTGTCACCATGACGTCTCCAACCATGCGTATTTCAGACTTTGCTTGCATTTAATACCTTGTCTCCTGACTGCCCTTTCTTACTCTGCCCTCTTTCTTGCCTTATTCCATTTTCTTTTCATTTATTTTTTCTCATCTGCCCTCAGAACATTAGCTTTTAAAAAACATAGTCTATGTATGAGATAAAACATTTGAAGCTAGTTTTTCTGTTTGCCTTATTTTGATTAACACAAATGATTTCTAATTTTCTTTTCCTTTTATAAAAAGTTATTTTTATTTTATACGCATTGGTGGTTTTGCCTTCGTGTATGTCTGTGTGAACTGGAGCCACAGTTGTGAGCTGCTATGTGGATGCTGGGAATTGAACCTGGGTCCTCTGGAAGAGCAGCCAGTGCTCTTAACCACTGAGCCATCTCTCTGGCCCCTAATTTTATTTTCTTACAAATGACAAAATTTCTTTTTTCTTTATGGCTGAATAATACTCCATTGTTTATATTTATATAATTATATTTATTTATTCACTGACAGGCACTTAAGTTGGTTGTATATCTTAACACAGTGAAACCACTGAACTAGACTACTCTGGGAAGAAAGAAAGGTTTATTGGGGGATCACACTTCCAGGTTGTCTGTTGAGTAGAGAGGATAACAGTGGGTGGGAAAAGCCTCGCCAGTTTTAAGGGGACAGGTAGTGTGTGTGTGTATGTGGGGGAGGGGTGGGGCAGCGGTAAGCAGGTGCGAACCAGAACAGCCTCGGAGTTAGAGCAGCTAGAGGTGGGTGTGTGGGCCAGAACGGCCTGGGAGTTAGAGTAGCTAGAGGTGAGGTGTGGGCCAGAACAGCCTGGGAGTTAGTATGAGGACTTTGATCTGTTGCAGACTTGTCTGGGTTAATGGGGACATAGATGCTCTTTGCTGGAGGTCGTTGACTGTAGATGGCAGGTAGGGGAAATAATGGCCTTTCCTGACAAACAGAAACTCACTTCGTGAGATTTCTGAGGAATGCTGACTTGAGGTTTCTACTTGCTCAGTAGCAATCCTTCTGTTTTTCCCTGGTCAGGGTTCTGCTGTCATTTAGGACATTATCAGTGGCACTGTCATTTAAGACAGGGCCTGCTTTGGACCTTGTGAATAATGCCACAGTAAACATGGATATGCATGTATCTCTGCTATGACCTCAGTTCTTTTGGATAGATCCTTAGGAGGAGTGCAGCTTGATTGCCTACTTACTCTGATTTTAGGCTTTTAAGAAGATTTCCACCAACAGCTTACAGTGTCCTTTTTCCTGTCCTTCATCCCCAGGAGCATTCCGTGTTTCCTCTGAGTCATCGTTGTGACTGGGGTGAGGCAGAATCTTAGGGGAGTTTTGATTTGTACTTCCCCAGTGACTCTTGAAAAGGGTTTGAGTTCATCTGCCTGTTCATGGATGGGATCACTGTTTTTGTGTTTTCAGTATTTGAACCTGTCTGTCCCCATCATGCGATCTGCAGTCTGCCTACGTACTGTGTTATGTAGAGGCTTTCTACTTTGATGCCATCCTACTGATTAGTTCGTACTTTTATTTCCTGAGTTATGGATTCCTAACTAATGAGGACATCTCCATGCTAGTATCTTGGAGTTCTCTCTGTGTTTCCCTCTAATAACCTCACAGAGTCGGGTCTTACATGAAGCCCTTGATCCTTTGTGAGTTGTCTGGTAGAGGCCAGGGACAGGGTGTGTGTGCAAACATCCACTTTCCCACACTGTTTGCGGAAGCGGCTGTCTGTCTCCTCCATCCAGATTCAGTTCGTTCTCTCTGTGTGGCTTTGCTTTGTGACCCCCTGTTAGCTGATGTGCCCGTTGTCATGCCAACATTACGGAGTTTTTGTTACTATGGGTATTTTGAAATTGAGTACCTGTGACGCGCTGTTCATTTTGCTTAGAATGGCTTTGCCTGTTTGAGGCCTGTTGTGTTTACAAATGAGTTTTCAGATGTTTTTCCGTTTCTGTGAAGGGTGGCACTGTGATTGAGCCTCAGGTGACTTTGGTAATAGGTTATTTTAACAGCCCGTGAGCATGTGGGGTGTCTTTTTTCACTTTCTTAGATTCGTCATTTTCATTGTAGAGGTTTTTACCTTCTTGGTTTGTTCTATGCCTTGATTCTTGTTGTTTGTTTTGTTTTGGGGCTACTATGAATGGGATCATTTCCCTGATTTGCTTTTACTCTGGTGTAGTTTTTTGTTGTTGTTTGTTTGTTTGTTTGTTTTCCACGTATTAGATTTTCACTTAAAAGTATATAATGGGCCGGGCGGTGGTGGCTCACGCCTTTAATCCCAGCACTCGGGAGGCAGAGGCAGGCGGATCTCTGTGAGTTCGAGGCCAGCCCGGTCTCCAAAGCGAGTTCCAGGAAAGGCGCAAAACTACACAGAGAAACCCTGTCTCGAAAAACCAAAAAAAAAAAAAAAAGTATATAATGGTCCAGCTAAATGTAAAAAATCAGTTCTAAGAGTATATGGTGGCATCTTTGGGAGTTTGTGGTATAGATAATCACACCTGCATGCAGGAGTAGTTGAACTTCTTCCGTTCCTCTTAGTGATTTTTATTTCTGTTTCTTGACTGGTTTCTCTTGCAAGTTTTCAGTACCACAGTAAATAAGAAGGCCGAAGGCTGAGTGGGCACCTTTGTCATAGCGCTGATTTTAGAGGAGAGGCTTTCTGGTTTTCGTCTTTAATAATCTTGGCTGTGGTCAGTATAGCGTTTGTTATGTTCAGGGCCTTCCACGCATAGTTTATGCAGTGTTTCTCATGATGGGGTGTTGAGGTTCATCTCAGGCTTTCTCTGTGTCATGAGATGACCCTATAGTTTTCTGTGTGTGTGCTGACATTTTCTTCATATTTATACCATACGTTGAGCCATTTTTATAGCCCGGAATGAAACCATCTTAATGATAGTGTATAATTTTTTAAGGTATGTTTTACAATTTGATTTTCAAGTATTTTATTGAGGATTTTGTATCTGTTTCTATGAAGGATGTTCATCTGTAGTTCCCCCCACCCCCATCCCTCTCCTTTTCTTTTTTGATGCATCTTTATTATAGTCTGAACAAGAGAAACACTGGCTTTGAGGATTGCTGTTGGAGATTCCCATGTTCTAACACATGGAACAGTTTGAGGGAACCAATGTCAGTCTGTCTTTAAATGTCTGGAGCACTGAGCCGTGAGTCTGCCTGTGCCTAGTCATTTCATTCATTGTTGAAAGACTTTCTGTTACAGCGGCATGGTCAGAGGTTGTTGACTTAGTAGATCTTAATATCCTCTTGGTTTAATTGGGAGAGGTGAGCGTGTCTAAATACTTAACAATATCTTGTAGATTTCCCCGTTTATTGGACTTGTGAAAACTTCTCTAGTAATCTTCTGGATTTCAGTGGTATCTGTTGTAATATTCCCTTTCCAACTTGAATTTTATTGATTTCTCTCTCTCTTTTGATTTGTCTAAGGGTTTGTCAATTTTATCTTGTCATGTGCATCTGGAAAGATCTATAATACCACAGGCGAATTTCCATGTCATATTGTAGATAAAGCTAAATCTGTGATATATAAAGAGCTTGAAGAAATGGAAAAGAAGAAAACCAAATATTCAGTATAAAACATGGAAAAATGCTCAACTCAGTATAAAAATGTAATTTTAAATCCCATATGATATCACTTTTTTTTTTAACCTACCATATTGGGAAAAAAGCCAGAATTTTGGCCTTGTACGGGCTATGGAAAATTTTTATATATCGCTTGGGAATGTACCAAATTTTAACCATTACTGTGGAGGACAGCTTTATAACACATCTAAGAAAGGATGAATGCATTTCCCTGACATAGAACAAATCTTCTCCGGGGAAGATTATTCTGTAGTCATGCCGGAGTACATATGCCCTGGCTTAAGAGCAAAGTCACGCGTTGTAACATTTCTTCAGTACTGAAGTGTTGACCAAATAGCAGCACATATCAGAACTCCCTCTCTGTTTATGTAGCTGGATTGAGAGCAAGGAAGGCTCTGTGTGTGGTGTAGACAGACAGGAGCAGGTGAAGAAGTGATGCCCAGCAGGGCCTGTGTGACAGAGGACTCCCGGGAGATGTATTTTGTCCTTTCTGAGGTTTGCATGAGGAAACACTAGAAGATTAAATAAGAAAAATGCTGATGTGAAACATGTACAATTACCCGGGGTCATCCTGGGTGGAGAGCACTGACGTCTAATGGAATTGCCCATTGGTGTGCATGTTGTCTTTCCAGCAAAGAGCACGGCGCTGAGGGATGGACTTCTGGTGTTCTTCTTCCTAGTCGTGCCCCTGGCTGCGGTCACCATTTTCCTCTTTGTCAAGAGAAATGACCTTCGGAAAACCTTCTTCAGGAAGAAGAGGTCGCAAGCGTACGAGTACTTAGCTTTTCCTCTTTAATGTGTATTAAGTAATTTAAAGTCATTATTCATGATCTGCCGTAGAACTCAGCAATCTTTTAGAAGTGGGGTTCTGTGATATCGTGCCGTTCTTTTGATGTGATAAACATGGGTGAAGATGGTGGGGGACCAGCCCTGCTGGCGTGGGCTTGTGGTCTAAACACTTGGGAGGCTGAGGCAGGAGGGCTGTGAGTTCAAGGCTGGTCTGGACGATCTGCGGAGACCTTATTACTCACACACACACAGTCCCTCTCTTACACACACAAGCATACACACGCACCCACACAAATTAAAGAAGAAAAAAGAAGAAAGACTGGTGTGTAAGCCACCTCGTAGGCCAGGCAGGGGAAGGGCTGTGTGAGCAATCTGTATGCTGTTAACAGTGGTCCTTAGGGCTCATTGTGCCTTACATTGGTTTCTGATAGTTGCAAGTAAAATTGAGGGCTTGACATTTGATTGAGGTTTTCTAACCAGAGATAAAACACAGGATAAAAATAAGACGTGTGGGAAACTTCCATGTCTTCCTTTCATGTATCAGTTCTTAGGAAGGAAGTTTCAACTCTTGGTTTTGAGAACAGAATTTAAGAAATAAGTTTTGGTGGGGAAGAGTTAAGGTTTTTATAATTCTGACGGCTGATGCTTTTCAGTCAGTATGTTGAACTTGCATAAACATCCCCATCAAAAGTCACTTCTAAAGCATTGAATCAGTATTTAGCATATGTTAGCAAGGGCATTATGACCAGATATGAGTTCAGATTTTCTGTCAGTAATTTGGTAAAAATGTGAACTGAAATTGGCATAACTCTGAGTCTGGGCTTACTTCCTATAAAATGAGGATAATAATATTGCCTATTTTGTAGGGTTTTTAAAGGTTAGATGAGGAAGTATCAGCCAAGCCCAGTATGGGCATGCAGTTCTCGTACAGCTCTGATAAGGACTCCAGGTGTCCGTGTAGACTTTAGGGCCCTGTTTGTGGCAGACTGTGTTATACTTTTCTGCAGTGTGCTGGTAGGAGGAGCTTCAGAGTTGGGAGTGTTCTGTCCCCCACCCCCACTGGCCATCACAGTTCTCCGCAGGCTTCTGTGTCTGAGTCTGCAGTTTTAGTCACATAGCAGAGCAGTCTCCAAGCATCCCTGCCTGGCAGACTCCCTGGCCCCTCAGAGGGGCGATTGCTGGTATGGTTCCAGCCACTGAACTTGCTGAGTTTTAGGGTGACGGCTTCACATGTGCATTGCAACCTCAGAATTTGCTTTTAATTTTCTCTGATTTTTAAGAAAAATTGAGGAGAAGAGTTAGAGAACACTGACCTCGCTGATTGAATTTCATAGATTCTTAGAATTTCAGGTTCTTGAATTCTGAAATGGGCTTAGGAATCTCTTCTAGTCCCACAAGGACGAGATTTGTGTGAATGCCATTAAAAATACCACGGAGGCCTCCGCATCCTCTCTCATCACCACCAGTGTTACTTTGCATTGGGAAAATGGAAGCTATGTGTAGTGTGTCCTGTACAGATGTTCTCATGAATTAACTCCGAGTACTCATGTCTTTCAGATCAGATGGCAGAAGTCAAGCAAGCGTGTCTCGACAGTCTGGTGGTCCAAGTGTCTCTAGACAACCTGGAGGTCCAGGCGTCTCTAGACAGCCTGGAGGCCCAGGCGGCTCTCGACAGCCTGGGGGCCCAGGCGTCTCTCGACAGCTCGGGGGTCCTCAGCATGTTCCTCCAGTTGGCCCATCTAGAGAAGCTGTAAGTTTCACAAAACTGTTTCTAGCTCTTCCCCAAATAGTACTACCAACTGGGACACAAGCACGTAGGTTTCATTAAATCAAGATATACTCTTCGTCCATTCATCAGTAGACACTTCAGTTGTGTCCAGCCCTGGCCAACCAAATAATCAAGAAAAAAAGAGCCTCAAAAGGAAAGAATTTTGAATGTTGATACCACAAAGAAATGATTCTTGGAGCCGCAGAGATGACTTGTTGCTCCTTTGGAGGACCCAAGTTCGATTCCCAGCACTTACATGGTGGTTACCTATAACCCCAGTTCTGGGGGTCCACTAATGTGCAGGCAAAATAGTCATACACATAAATTATTTTGCATGAAGTAAGATAGTAAATACAAAGACATTAAAGAAGTGCTAGCTGTTTAAGAAGATAGTGTGGAGGCAGCAGAGGGCTCTGTGCCGTCTTACCCACCCTTCCCCTTTGACACAGGGTTTTTCTCAAGTTTCCCAAGTTGACCTTGAACTTACAGTTCTCCTGTTCAGCTTTCCTGGGTATCTGAGATTGCACACTTGTGCCACCAAGCCCTTTTTGTAGAGTTATTCAAAATGTACAAAATGCCATTGTGATCTAGTCGCTCTGTTTGTTGGGAAACGTTTACTCCTCTGTAACCATAACTTGTGTGTGAAAAGACTGTGGTATCTCCAGTGTGTTTTCTTAGCACTTTTGCCAAAAATCAGTTGACCTGGGGGCTGAAGAGACAGCTCAGAAGTTAAGAGCATTGGCTGCTCTTGCAGAGGACCTGGGTTCAGTTCCAACACCCTCATGGCAGCTCATAACCACCCGGAGTTCCAGTTCCAGGGGATCCAATGCCTGCTTCTGGCCTCCTCGGGCACCAGGCATGCATAGGGTGCACTTACATTCACTCAGGCAAAACATACATATAAAATATCTTTTAAAAAAATATCATTGCCCTAGCCAGATAAATGGTTCAAATGGGCAAAGGGCTTGCTTTCAAAGTTTTGGGGACCTGCGTTTGAATCCCTAGGACCCATGTAAAGCTGGGCATGACAGCACACATCTGTAATCTCCATGCTCCCAAGTGAAACCGGAGGTGCAGACAGAAACCCCAGAAGCGCTTGGGCCAGCTAGTCTGGTGTACCCAGCATGAACAACAGAGACTGGGTCAAAAAGGGAGATTGGCAAGGACTGGTACCCAAGGATGCCCTCTGACGTCCACCTATATACTGTGGTGTGTACACCTGCACATGTTACACACTCCACGTCACTGCTCTGGAATTTTGACAGGGATTGCATTGACATTGTGGGTTGCCTTGGGTTGTATGAGCATTTAGCTGTGAGTTCTTGCTGATCCAAATCTTACTTGTGAGTCATCTGTTTAGATTTTTTATTTATTCACCATTCACTAGTGATAGGTTGTATGTTTCTAGCCACGTATTTATTTTCTAGTTTACTCAGCTTGTTGTTCACAGCAGCAGCTTAAGGATCGTTTGTTTGGCTGCATTTTGGATTATAATGCCTTCTCTTCCGGTTCTGAATCTGCCATCCTTTCTCCTTCTGATAGTCTAGTGTATCGATTACTTTTCCTTTTGCTATAATAAAGAACCCCAACAAAGCAGCTGACAGACAGGAGAGCTCATTTTGGCTCACTGTTCGAGGGTGCGCAGTCCTTTGTGTTGGGAAAGCACAGGCAGCTGGATCTTGAGATAGTCCGGAAGAGGAAGAGCAGTGTGAGCTCTTCCCCTTTTGAAGCAGCCTACAACCCAAACCCAAAGAATGGTGCCACCCTCCATCGTGTTGGGTCTTCCAACTCCAGTTAATCAAGCTAATCCCTCACAGGTGTGCCGGAGGCTCATCTCCGAGGTAATTTTAGATCCCGTCAAGCTGAAAGTATCGACCATCACGTCTAGATAATAGTATTTTGATTTTATCTTTTCAAAACCTTACTCCTTATTTTCACAGATGTTTCTTGACTATTTCAAGTATTTCTCCTCTTCTCTTTATCTTTTCTTTCCTTCTACTAACTTTATCATTATAGAATTTCCTTCTTACAGTTTTTATGATTGGTTTATTTTTATTTTTCTAGGTGTTTTTTTTTTTTTTTTTTGGTTTTTCGAGACAGGGTTTCTCTGTGTAGCTTTGCGCCTCTCCTGGAACTCACTCTGTAGACCAGACTGGCCTCGAACTCACAGAGATCCGCCTGGCTCTGCCTCCCGAGTGCTGGGATTAAAGGCGTGCGCCACCACCGCCCGGCTTTATTTTTCTAGGTTTTATAATAGAGCATTAGGTTGTTATTTGATAGTTTTCTCCTTTTGAAATGGCATGTCCTCCTTTAGATGTAGGTATTTATTGATTTAAGTTTACTATGAACTCTCCTTAGATTTCCCTCAGATGGATCTTACAAGCATTGTTAATTTTGTGTTTACAATTTTTGTCTGAAGAGGTGTTTCTGTGTCTCTTTTGATTTCTTGACCCAATGATTGTTCAGAAACAATCTATGTACTTTGGAGTTTTCTGAAATTCTCTTATATTTATTTTAGTCATGCCATTGTGATTGGGCTACTTGAGATTTCAGTATTCTTATATTTGTTAAGACTTGGTTTGTGGCTGAACAAATGCTCTCTCATGGAGAATGTTCAGTATACTGGAGAACAATGAGTATTTACTTCTATAAAACGGACGGAATGTTATTTGTGTATCTGTTAGGTCTGTAGTTCATGGCTGATGTTTCTTAACTGATTTTTCTGTCTGCACAAGCTACAGATGACTGAAAACAGGACATTGGACTTGTTTTACAATCTATCTCTGCTGCAGATCAGTTCATATTTGCTATATTTCACCACTGTGTCAAGGAAGAGTATCATGAATTCTACTATTAGGGATAATAGGTGATTGGTATTCATACTACCAATTAGGTAACTTATAGAAGCCTATAAGCTAATAAAATGTCAGAATATTTTATTTAAAATGTAATGGTAGTCTTTAGTTAATTCAATTTCATTATAACTTAGTATTATTTAATTTGAAAATACAGCTTTAAAGTAAGGAAGTATAACATTTAGTAGTAAAGATGGGTTGAACAGGAAAATATTTTTCAATCTGCTGTCCTGGAGATCAAACTTGGAGCTTTATGCATGCTAGAAAAGCACTCTGCCTTTGATCCTCACCCCTGGCTCATTTAACCAAAATAGTTTTGAATGTCAGCATTGTAAGTAGCCTGATAAGTTTATTAATTACTTTTATACAAAATAACCTTAGACAGATTTATGACTACACTCGAGCAGTAACTATGCATTTTCTTTTCTTTTCTTTTCAGCCTATGACTGCAAACAGATTTCCAGTACCAACCTATGCAGCCAAGCAGCCTCCCCAGTTTCCATCAAGGTCGGGAAGAAATGGGTTTAGATGACTTGGCCACATTAAAATTCAGGAGTCAATGCCTTACAATTTCCATTTAAAGTTGACTTAGGGCAAGGTATTAGGTAATTTAGCTTGGAACAAGTTCGAATAGCACACAATTTGTGGGAAAGCTTTCTAAGAACTTTTAAATGAATGTCATTATATTAGTACAACATCAGAAAAAAATCTTAAAAATGGAGTCAGACTGCCACCCTGTAGAGCTTTTGGTGTGTATGAAATTCAGAATCAAGGACCTCAAAATAACGAGTGGTAGAAGACTCGGTGGTGGTGCCCGCTTTCCCACAGAGATGGCTGGAGAAGCTAGAGCAGGAGGATATGAGCCTTTGGAAAGGAAGAGACCAAGGAGGTAGGGACTGTGGGGCCAGGGCCGGAGCAGGACACAGAGACGACGGGCTTTGTGGAGGACGTTTCTGTCACACATGCAGCCACCTGTTCTGGTGACAAGTCAGGAACCAGGTGGTTCAGAAGTGTTTTCAAGGAACTAGGAGGGCCGAAGAGGCAGAATTACAGTTCTGCCCAGGGAGAAGTCTCAAGACAAGCTTTCCAGGCTTTGGGGACCCAGGGCCAGAGATGTTCTATACTCTTGATTGATTTATACGCCAAGGAGCCAGGAATACAAGTGTAGAAATTGTGACTAAAACTCTATCATACACCATAAAAAGAGAATCAGAGATCTTCTAGTGATCGTCAGACATGGGCTTTAAATAATTCTGATCATGTTAGTGGTCCAGATTGAGATTTCAACATAGAACTGGAAATTAAAAAACAAAACAAACAAACAAACAAACAAAAAACCCCAGAAAAACACAGATCCCAGAATCTAAAAATACCAGAACGGAAGTGATAGGCTGAATGCATAACATTTGAAGGACATGTGAAATGTGTTACTGTACTTTAGGTCCTATGAAATGTGTCTGACTCCTCCCACTCCCACATCCTTTACATTCCAGCCCTATTGCCATAGCCAGTGGTTTCTCCATGTGTAACTTACTATTCGGGAAGAGGGCGTTGCCATCCCTCTGAGGATGGAGAGGAAAACACGTGAGCCGAGTTATTTTCTAGATCGTACTCTAGTATGGCACGGGAGGGAGGGAGAAGGGGAGCCACAGCTTAGAGTCTGGATCTTGAGATGGATGTGTGTAGATATAGTGGCTTGTTTAAATGTCAGGTTGGATACCGTTTGAGGGATCTGGAGTGTCACTCCTGTGTGTGAACGTAGAGTTAGTTTTACACAAAGCAGTGGTTTGATGCCCATAATTTAAAAAAAGATTTATATTTTTATTTATTTAATTTTATATATATGAGTGATTGTCAGTATGTATGTACGTGTGTATGTGTGTATATATGTATGTATGTATTTATATATGTATGTGTGTATGTATATATGTATGTATGTATGTGTGTACACTATGTGTGTTGGTGCACATGGAGGCCAGAAGAGGATGTCAGATCCCCTCAAACTGGACTTTTCGATGGTTGTGAGCCACCGTATGGATGCTGGGAACAGAAACCAAGTCTTCTATAAGATCATCAATTGTTCTTAACTGATGAGCCTTCTCTTCAGCCATACCCATAATCCACCCATAATTTTTTAATTAAAGATAGTTTTAAATGGACAGAAGTAAAACAATACGAAAATGAAAACTATTTAACAGCCGAGGAACAGGATTGCCCCTCCCCCAGTAACCCTTAGCTTCCTGTACCTCCTCAGGGAGAGGATCAGGTCCCACAAGTTCCTCCTACGCACGAATGTGATGGGATGCTGGTGGGCTTTTTCTCAATTAGATCTTGTCTGGGCACCCTCCATGTCTGCAGATTCTTGGGTGTAACATCCACGTCATTGCCAGGAGACAGGGTTTCCCAGCACATCTCCAGTTCTCAGGATCTTTGGTTCTCTCTTCTGCCTTTTCTTTGGGGTTCCCTGAACCACAGAGGGGGTGCATAGATGTCCCATTCAGAACTGAGTGCTCAGCCGTCACACATACACACACGTAGTGATTCCCCATTTTAGACTAGTTAGACTAGCCTAGACTAGTCTAAAACTGGGTCCCTTTAGCCAGTGAACACTGTATGGACAATGATCTCAGAGCACAGAGTAGAGAGTGCCCTTGCCTGTGCTCAGAGAGGTTGAGGGTTGTGTTGTGTTGAACTTGTCATGAATCCAGCATTATTTCATTCAGTCCACGCACTCTGCTAACTTATTTTTCCTCCTCACAGGCCACCTCCACCGCAGCCAAAAATATCATCTCAGGGAAATTTGGTTCCTGCTCGGCCGGCTCCTGCACCTCCATTATACAGCTCCCTCACCTGATGTTAGGTTCTTATTTTTCAGAAGTCTTCAGGGAACTGAGCAAATGCTTTTTGTTTTGTTTTTGTTTTTGTTTTTTTTTTCCTGATGTTTTCTTGAAAAGCTTTCTCTTCCAACTATGAATGAAAACAAACTACCACAAAACAAGCTTTATTAACACAGAAACGGAGTGGGGAGTTGAGAAATACAGGAACGTGCAGACACTCCAGGAGATTTAGAGTTAACTTCCCATCATTAAAACGTCTTCTTTGGTCATTTGTGAGTTTAATGCCCTTAACGTGGATTAAGTTATTTTGAACATATTATTGTAATGATTCTCAAATTAACTGTATTGGTGTAAGATTTGTCATGATGTGCTTAAATGTAATCCTGACTTTTTGACCTCAGTTTTCATTAATAGTTTCTGGTTGAACATTTGAACATGTATTAACCTAGGAAAACTGACTAACTGCCAATAATGTCTACAACTTCATCTTGCATGGATTAACAGCCATTTATACAGACTCCTGTCTCTTTCTCATATACAAAAATGCAGATGTCCCGAAGAAGAATACACAAGAACCACAATTACTAGGTCGTGATATAATTTGAAAGTTTGAAATATGGTGTGTATTCAGTTATTGGCTTCCATTTTTTATGATCTTTCACGAATAATAACTATGATAAAATTGATTTAACACTAAATCAGTTACTGGCTTCCATTTTTTATGATCTTTCAACACCAATGAATGGTAGAAATTGATTTAACACTAAATTTTCTTTACACATCACGTAAAGCATTGTGGTAGAGTTGCTTTAGCTGAAGGGCACACTTTCCGGTACGAGGTGGTAGACCGAAGCACATAGGTGCCGATTGAACAGAAGCATGGAGAATGCCTTCG
Source organism: Peromyscus californicus insignis (assembly GCF_007827085.1). Taxonomy (NCBI): domain Eukaryota; kingdom Metazoa; phylum Chordata; class Mammalia; order Rodentia; family Cricetidae; genus Peromyscus; species Peromyscus californicus. The sequence continues at coordinate 17,326,644 of NW_026294534.1, read as the reverse complement.
CCAGGTGAGCTGTTATATTAAAACCACTTGAGAATTCATGAGCACTTTAACTCTCAAATCTGAATTTCAAAGCTTGATATTGAGTCATTTAGAATGTTTACATTTACTAAGGTGTGCTGGATCTTATCTCTTTTGACTAATATTTTCATAAAAATTAGGGTGGAGAGAGGAAGGAAGAAATGGTTTCCTTAGGTAACTACAGACATTATCATGGCATCTGTGAGTTACTGTCTCAGCTGTATTAAAATGAATTTGTACTTTGAAAGAAATGATATTGACACTAAAATTTTAAACACTTAAATTTTTTCATAATCTTTCATAAAGAAGTTTAATAATAGGTATATTAACTGAATTTCATTAGTTTTCTAAAATAATATTTTGGTTTGTGTATATATACATATTAAAATAAAAACATTTACAACAAATAAAATACTTGAAATTCCTTTTTGGTCTTCCTGTTACTTTCTAAATACACAACTATTTGGAGTCTTATTAATTTATGTGTTACGACTTTTGCCAAATGTGCACAACGCCTGTGTTTAAGGAAAACACATTAGAAGATACAAAGTTCATTTTTCAGGATAAATATTTTAACAGTTACCCTGGTGAGGAATAAGGCGGTGTTGAAGGCCACAGGTCCCGCAGCACCTCTGAGGATGAAGAAAGTTGGCTGACTGACAGGAATCTGCCTTTAGAAGCATGTGACTGTCGCGTTGAGGTTTCAGCTAGGAGGTGGGCTGACATGTAGGCACTGTAGAATATCAGGGATCTGCCAATGCTAAGTAAATTAATCGCACTGGTAAGTTTCCAAGAAGAACGAAATCACATGAATTTTAGCCAAAGTGCAGTAGAGAACCATGTTGGAAGAAAGCCTGGTGGCGAGTCCAAGGAGCGTTGTGCTTGTGGAAGCATAGACCCAGAATAAGAACATCATTTTACTCTTTCTTGAGAAATTTCTCCACACATCGCAAAAATAAAAATTAGTTCAACTTTAGAAAGAGTACATACATTGATTGTGCTTTGGCTCCTGTGCACCATCCATCACAAGCGTCTCCAGCTCCGCATGCGCGGGTTTTGCCACATGCAGCGGGGACCAGGGTGAGAACTGAGGTGAGTGGTGGCAGATGGAGGCGGGGCAGGAGTGGGGGTGCGCTCCAAAGACGTGGCCCACGGAGGCCCCGGGCACGTGCCCCACGCAACGGCTTTACAACTGCCTGGGTGCTCCAGGAGGCGCCATGCTGGGCGCCACGCTGTGCCCACTGCTGCTGCTGTTGGCCATGGTCGGGAGCGTGCTGGCATCAGGACCCGGTGAGCGCTCCGCGGGGCTGGGACTCTGAGTTTGGGGGACACTTTTCTTGTAGGTCTGTCATGCACGGTCATAAAACTCAAAAAGCATATCCCCCAAAAAGCACTCCCAACAGCTTCCGGAACCCCACTTAAACTCCAAAACCACCTTCCACAGATGATGTGCATGCCACAATAATTCGCCGGAAATAGGAACGGAAAGCCAGTGAGCCACAAAACCCCAAGCTCAGAGAGAGTGTAGAGGTGCATATGGGGTCCGGGCAGGGGCATACTCCTGGCCGAGTTGTTGGATCAAGTAGGGTGGTTTAGATGCTCACGGCAGCTTGGCAGGTTGTGATGGTGAAGTTGTGAGTCCAGCCAGCGCTTGTCTCCAGCTCTGACATGTTGCCGGTTGTCCTGTAGAAATGCGTCTTTTGCTTCCATGTCATGTGTTCCTCACGTGGGAGAGTAGGAAGGTGAGGGCAGGGTGCCAGCTCGGTCGGGTTCTGATGAGTGCCCTCTTCCTGTTTATCATATTAGAAATTAAAATGGAAATTTAAGGGTGTATGGTAACATTTAAAACAACAGAGCCAGACCTTTCACATGTTAGCACACTTCAGAACTAAGAACCGTCTCGAAAAGCCAAACTGGAAACAGTACAACTAAGAACTGTTCTCCAGGGGCAGAACAGAAAGCTGGCCTGGCTTTGATTTCCCGCAGATCTCCTTAACACCTGCATCGAGAGAAGACACCCAGACTGTATTCCTTCGGCTTCCAATCTGGTGCTGCGGGTCTAACCTGAAGTACAAAAGGAGGACTTTTGTAGCCATTTCAGACAAGCACAGGCTCTCTGCCTGCTACACCAGTGTTGGGCCAAGAGAAAAAGAAGAGCTGCGATACAGAATCTAAAAACATACCAGCAAGCTTTTACTCCTCCTTCCCATTCTTCCCTCTAACCCATCCAACCCCCTAAAACTCCTCCCTCACCTCTTTTTACTTAATGAAATATATATGTATACACACACACATATATAATATAATATAATATAATATAATATAATATAATATAATATAATATAATATAATATAATATAATATAATATAATATAATAATATAATATAATATAATAATATAATATAATATAATATAATATATATTAGTATATTATCTTTAATCTTTAAAATACACACATTTACCCACAGCTTTTACAAGATTTTTTTTTTTAATTTAAATTTTACATGTATGAGTATTTTGCTGCGTGTAAGTCTGTGCGCCACTTCTGGGCCTGGTTGGTGCCCTTGGAGGGCAGGAGAAGGTGAAACAGTATTCCTTAGAACTGGAGTTACAGGCGGTTGTGAGCTGCCATGTGGGTGCTGGGAATCCAACCTAGGTCCCCCGGAAGGACCGTTAGTGCTCGTAACCTCTGAACCACCTCTCCAGCTCCTCAGGTTTTTGAAAAAGGAAAATGGTTAAATTTCACTTTTTAGGGCAGTTTCAGATTCACAGTGAAAGAGAGCAGAAAATAGTGTTTGGATGTAGCCCCTGCCCTCCATTCTCCCACGGGGGTCCACATGTGGTGTTACAAGGTGCATTTGTTCCAGCCAGCGAGTGCAAGTGTTTGCACTCGGGTTCTGTATATTCTGTGTTTTGCACACGGATGCCCATCACTGCAGTATCAGGCAGAGTAGCCTCACTCACCCGACAATCCTCTCCTATCCATCCTCCTTCCCACTCTCCCTAAGCAACCACCTTTCACTGTCTGCCTGTCCCAGAAGGCTGCATAGTTGGAATCATGCATGATGCAGCTAGCCTTGCAGACAGGTTTCTTGTGGTGATATTGTGTTCCCCAAAATATTGTGTACCCTAATAAACTTATCTGGGGTCAGAGAACAGAAAAGCCACTAGATACTTAGTTAGGCAGTGCTAGCACACACCTTTAATCCTAATATTCCAGAGACAGAAATCCATCTGTTCAAGGATACAGCCAAGCATGGTGACTCACGCCTTTAATCCCAGAAAGCGAGCCTTTAACCCCAAGGAGTGGTGGTAGAAAGCAGAAAGGTATATAAGGGGTGAGGACCAGACACTAGAAGCATTTGGCCTGGTTAAGCATTTGGCAGGTTAAGCTTTTAGGCTTTGAGCAGCACAGTTCAGCTGAGAGCCATTTGGATATGAGGACACAGAGGCTTCCAGTCTGAGGAAACAAGACCAGCTGAGAAGTTGGCCAGGTGAGGTTAGCTGTGGCTTGTTCTGTCTCTCTGATCTTCCAGCTTCACCCCAATACCTGGCTCAGGTTTGATTTTATTAATAAGACTCTCTAAGATACCTGCTACAGTTTCTTTTAATTCAAAGCATGCAATTTGGATTCCTTAATGGCTCTCTGTGGCTTGATAGCTTATTTCTTTGAAGTGTTGAAAACTATCCATTCCATTGTCTGTATCAACCACAGTTTATCCATTTATCTACTGAGAGACCTCTCAGCGGCTTCCCATTTCAACAGTGGTGAAGACAGCTACTGTCTACATGCATGTTCAGGTTTTATATGAACATAGTTTTTCATTCCTTTGGAGTCATTACGATGGTAAGAGAATGTAGTGGTGTCTCATTGTTTTAATTGACAATTCCCTAATGGCATATGCTGTTGAAATCTTGATGTTTGGCCTTCAGCCTAGCCTTTGAACACGGAGCCCTCTCTTCTGCCCTGCGGCCGAGATCTTCTCCTAGGCTCACTTCACTTGCTCTTTATTTCTTTTTGAGAGGGGTCTTTTCAGTTATTTGTCCATTTTTAAATTTGGGTTCTGTGCCACTCTTACCTTTAAAAATTCTTTGTATGTTTTGGATAATAATCTTTTATCAGATGTGCTTTATTTTATTTTTAACCTTCTATGTGTATATATGTCTGGTGTGTGTGTGTGTGTGTGTGTGTGTGTGTGTGTGTGTGTGTGTGTGTGAGAGAGAGAGAGAGAGAGAGAGAGAGAGAGAGAGAGAGAGAGAGAGAGAGAGAGAGAGAGAGAGATATGATGATACAGAGATCAGAGGACAACAGGCCCAGATGTCAGTCTCTGCTTGCACTTTATTTAAAGATTCTCTCTTGTTTTTCACTCTGCCTAGCTGGCCCTTGCACTTCTGGGGATATTCTGTCTCCACATCCAATCCCTCTGTAGGACCACAGGAATTACAGATGTGTCTTCCCATGCCCAGCTTTAGTTGGGTTCTGGAGGTTTGAACTCGGGACCTTATACTTGCATGATGGGTGTTTTATCCACTGAGCTATCGCCCCAGTCCAGATCTGCTTTTGAAGAACATTTTTTTTTTCTCAGTCTGTGCCCTTTCTTTTCCTCTTGGCATTATCTTGTTGCAGAGCCTAAGTTTTAGTTTTTGGATGCCCTTTATTATTTTATTGTATCTCTCCCAATTCTGTTTTTTAAATGTTTTAGAAAACACAATAAGTTGTTTCCTGTAGAAACCATGTTCTAATAGACCCCTTAAAATTCTCCCTCCAGTGTATTTAAACATTCACACCACTGACAAAACTTCTTCCTAACTTGCTTCTACCCCCAGCCCGAGGACATACAGGTCTACTTCCTGCTTATGACATGGTTCACGTGACTTTGCTCAGTCCCTGGTGTTGGTAAATCTGAAACAGAAGCTCCTCCAACACTGGCATGTGGCTCAGCAAGATGGTTCCACTGTGATGTGCCAATATATATTGCTTGTGATCGCACATTCTACTTTGTGGATGGATTATACACGTTTCGTTAAAAATCCTCAGGGTTTTGAATGGGTTGCATGGATTGGTAGGTATTTTAGTTTATTTGAAAAGTTTAATTGAAAAAACAATTAAGTGTAAGAACATGGCTTATCCTTGTTCGAATGGTCTAGACTCCACAGTTTTCTCCATTTTCTTATTCTTCAGTCTAGCACAGTTTCCTGTCACTTTCCTGAATGGGATCCTTTTAAGAAATTGTTCGTTACTGGTGCTGCTTCTGAAGTGATTGATATGTTAATTTTATACTTTTTTATGCTTTTGTTCTGCTTTTGATTCCCTTTATTGTTGTAGATGATCATATCATCTTCTACTTATGATAACGGCTGTGTCCTTGTCCTTCACCCAGGCTGGGGCCTGTCTGTAAACAATAGGAATCATCATGACTTACTGGTCTGGTTCCTACCTTTAATAGTAATGTGAGCAAGGGTTTCCATTGAACAGATATCTGTTGTACAGATGAAGCATCTTTGTGAAAGTTCAGTTTTTAATTAGAATGGTTTTTTTGTTTTTGTTTTTGTTTTGCTTATTATTTCGAGGGGCTTGGGGTATGAGTGCTGTGGCACATGAAGGGAGGTCAGAAGACAACTTTGAGGAGTTAGTTCTCTCTTTCCACCTTTACATGGGTTCCAGGAAATGAACTCAGGCCACTAGGCTTGCATGGTAAGTGCCTTTACCTGTTGAGCTATCTTGCCTGCTCAAATGTTTTTTTTTTTTTTTTTTGGTTTTTCGAGACAGGGTTTCTCTGTGTAGCTTTGGTGCCTGTCCTGGATCTCACTCTGTAGACCACGCTGGCCTCGAACTCACAGAGATCCGCCTGCCTCTACCTCCCGAGTGCTTTTATTATTGTTTGGTCATATTTAAACGAACCGAGAACAGGTATCTGCTTTGCTGAAATCCTTATCAAAATAATTTTTGTCTGTGAAGAGTTTTCAGTCGTGCATATTTTATTGTTTTTTTCATCTGTTGTATGGTCATTTGCTTTTACTGTTTCTGTATGTGTTGAGAATGGCAGAAGTATTTTTTCTCATTTCAACTGCTATAGGAATTCTTGGGATAAATTCTTTTTGATCATGCTTTACCACTTTGATATATTGATTCAATTGATGTAGATTAAATTTTGCTTAGAATTTTGTACTTAGGATCACAAGTAGGTAGGCATATTCAGCTTCCTCATACCATCTTTAACTTTATTGTGAATATTATATTAACCATTACAGATATAACTTTCTCTCTTTATGCATTTATTTTAGAGGAATGCTATTATTCTTTGAGCTAATATATCAAACTACTTAAGACTTTTTGATCTTCTGTCTTTCTGTGTTTTCCTTCTTACCCCGCTCCCTGTCTTTTCTTATCTGTCCATATTGATTTCTTCATTAATTCTTTTCCCCAGGTCACTTTCTATAGTTTCATTGGTAATTTTTAAAAATTTTTGTTTGAAGACATGTTATAATTCTCTTATGAGTTTCTGTGATAATTCTTACCCAAGGGTCAGGGAAATGGCTCGGTACTTAAGAATACTTGCTGTGCGAGCTTGGGGACATGAGTTCAGATGTCCTAACACTGATTTGTAAAAAAATCCAGATGTGGCCACCTGGACCTGTGTGTCCAGTGCTGGGGTGGGATTTGGGGGGAAGGTTCCAGAACAGGGATTTCTGGGGCTCGCTGGCTAGCTAGCCTAGCCATAAAATTGTGAGCTCTAGTTGCAGCAAGAGACGATCTCAAGGGAAAAGGCAGAGAGCGATAAGAAAGGGTACCAGTGGCCTCCCCTTGCCACCATATACCTACATGAGTATGTATGCACACGCACTTGCACACACACGCGCACACACATACACACACATACACACACACACAATTTTTTTTTATTAAAGTGAACTTCATGTAATAAACTTAACTATTTTAAAGTGAACAGTAACATTATATTAATAAATTCCATCTTCTTTTCTTGATACCACAGTGAACCTTAAGGTCACAGATGTATATTGTGTCACTAGAATTTCTAAGTTACTAATTGAATGAGAACTCCCAGACTTTGTTTGAAAAACAAATACACTCTCGTTATGTGAGGTCACACAAATTTCAGGGTTTATTTATTACTGTTCTACAGTTTTCCTATCTTACATAGTCTGGTACAGTGGTATGCTACCACTACAAAGTTAAAATATACGCCTATAGCCTGAATGTTGAACAGTGAGTGTTGAGCAGCAGGACACATGGAAATAGACACCTGTTGGGAAAACTGAGGTCTGTGTTAGAAAGTTGCCAGGCAGCCTCTGCTAAAACAACATGAAACAATGTTAACAAGCTCCATGCTATAGAAGAAGGGAAGCTCATAGTGTAGGTAAGTTCTACCCAAGATTGCCTAAGATTGGCCACTACTGGAAGAAAGAAATCATTTCCCGAAATAACTAGTCAGAAATAGATGAACAGTAAAGACAATAAGCTCAGCACTATGAATCTTTTCAGAATTTTAAATGGTGACAGATTTCAGATCCTGAATAGTGAAGAATTGAGCCTCAGTAAAAACTCTCAGTTGGGCCAGGCAGTGGTGGTGCACGCCTTTAATCCCAACACTCTGGAGGCAAAGGCAGGCAGATCTCTGTGAGTTTGAGGCCAGCCTGGTCTACAGAGTTAGTTCCAGGACACCTAGGGTTGTTACACAGAGAAACCCTGTCTCGAAAAACCAAATAACAACAATAAAACTCTCATTTGGATAGCATTACTCCAGGCAAAGCTCTATTTAATTATTTTATTTGTATTCAAGATAATTACTCATATAATTGCTTATGTGTTAATTTTGTCCTTGCATTTTTTTAAATTTCCTCTAAGAACTAATAGTTCTAGTTATTCCTCTCTTAAAATGCAAACCATGGGGGCTGGAGAGATGGCTCAGTGGTTAAGAGCACTGACTGCTCTTCCAGAGGTCCTGAGTTCAATTCCCAGCAACCACATGGAGGCTCACAACCATCTGTAATGAGATCTGGCGCCCTCTTCTGGCCTGCAGACATACATGCAGACAGAAGGTTGTATACATAATAAATAAATAAATCTTTAAAAAAAATGCAAACCATTTTATTAAATGAGTGGAATAAAAATAGTAGTTGTTACACTTACATGCATTGCTTAGAGAATATAAAGTAGAGATTTATAATCCTGAAATCTACCATAAGAGAAATGACTCACCAGATAAATGTATCTGCTGTCATGATTGACAACCTGAGTTTGATCCCTAGGACTCACACAGTGGAAGGAGAAAACTGACTACAACAAGCTGTCTTCCGACCACCTCTGGTACACTATGGTCTATGTATGACACACACACAAATAGAATTTAAACAAAAATAGAATATGATCAGAGTATGTTTCATGTACATATAAAATAGTATAATGAAATCCATTATGTTGTACAGTTAATTAAAAACAGACATAGAGCAACATTGGTCCCAAGCTTTCCCAAGCCTTTCTTAGGATCCTGAGTTTCCTCTACATTGTATGTGAAGTTATACTATACCATATCAGTTACTGCTGTCATTGCTGCAGCAGTGTTCAGAAACACCTTAAGGGAAGAAGAAATTATTTTTGCTCTCAGTTTCGAGTTTCAGCCCTGTAGTTTTCATAAGCTTTCTGGCCATACATTCTGACTGAGTTTCTAAGTAGCGGGTGCTTTGGAGACATTCCCTCTTTGCTTAGTTTTGTGACAGCAATTGTTTGCACGTTCTTTATATTCTTTCCTTAGAGCAGCTCTCCAGTGTGTGTTCTCATGTGTGCCTCGAGAATTGTGCAGTATCCATCTGATGGCTTTCTCACAGAGTACATTCATGGAGAGTCTCTCCCGAGTGTTTTCATGAATTTGAAAAGAATGGTGAAAACTGGGTGGTTTCCTACAGCCCTTATCTTTATTAGGTGTATGTATATTACTATGTTTTTGATAGCCCATGAGAGAAATGCAGATGTCCCCATACTGTCCAGATTTATAGGGTTTCTCTCAGTGCATGCGGTTAAAGAAGAGCTCTTGCCCATATTCCTTACATAGGTATGACCCATCTTTAATGTGTATTCTCTCATCTTTAAAACTTCTTGGAAGCAAATGCATGCTTTCCACTTTCCATACATCCCTCAATGTGAGTTCCTTCATGTCAAAGAACAAATGGTTGGTAATGCAACCCTCCCCAAACTCCCTTCACCTTCATTTCTAAGGATGTGTGTTTGTTGTGTGGTGGTTTCACTGGAGTTTTTGAAGTCAAGATAGATGAAGCCTTTCCCACAATGCCTGTGTGTATATGGCTTCTCTCTGCATCCCTGACACTCAAGATTTGTGCCTTGGGTATAACCTGATAGGATAGTTGAGATGATTGGCAGATGAAGGCTTTTGCACATAAAATGCATCTCCTTGTCTTTACCCCAGAAGTCGTCTTCTTGCTTTCATTGGAATCTGGAATCTTGTTGAAGGTTTCTTTCTATTGACTATTCTCTTTGCTTTTACAAGGTCTCTCTACCTCATGACTTCTCAGATTTGTCCTTGGTCTTTGGACTGACTTCAGCGTTATGGTATTTGTACATTTCTAGTAAAATTCAGACTCTGGAAAGTCACCACAGGTTATTTGAAAGCATAGAAAAACTTAGGCTCTAGATCCTTGGTGATCTCTCAGTGTATCTAGTTCACTTACCAAGGTATTTCTTTTCATGGAGCAAATCTTGGCGCAGCATAGATGAGTATGGTGTCTTCTAAGTGAAGGAATGTAGTCATCAGTACCTACTAAGTCCATGTTCTTGAAGGTTGCTGGCATCATATCTTTGCAGAATCCCCAACAATGCTGCCCCACCACCACCTGGAGGTTCCAGCAAAGCTAACCCTCTCAGACGAAATTTACAGTCACATCCCCAAAGCCACAGAGTCCCTTTTACAGCATTGTAGTCTCCCTTCCTACACTTCTACTGAGCAGCACAGATGGTGCAGCAAAGGGACCCAAGAGTGTTAAAGGGCTCATAAGGACCCCAGGGTGAACTGTGGCTGAAATGGTCACTTAGTTATTCATAGGATCCTTTAAGGGCTTTGCATCTGTCTGATGATACCACATGCAAAAGAACATCAGGACCACAAAATCCCAGAGGAAACTGTAGAGAGCTTTGTATACTATGAAGATACCACAATATGGTAGAGTTTTATTGTCAGGAGAAGCCTGTTGACTATTGGAAACACCATGGTTCCACGTTATCACTTAGGCTAGCTTGGAGGATCATTGCTCTGGTGGCATAGAGCTGTCAGGTGATTCAATCAATACGCATGCCAGAAGGACTAGAGCTTCGTGAGTGCTGCCATCTGATGGCGCCTGCTTCTGCATCTAAGTCTTGTGGGACTGTCACATCTCCCCCTTAATTAAATTAGTCTGGAGTGTGAGTTGTTTGCTAGCCAACCTCTCTTAGAAGGACACAGGGTGGAAAAGTATGAATGACAGGTCTGTTGCCTCCCACAATCCAGTAGGGCTGCTGGGCACTTGTATCCACACTCAGCTTCCTTGTCATTATTAAGCTTTGAAGAAACAGCACACAAAATAATTTGCTGCCTCACAATATACAGGGAAACTGTACAAATTCATGTACTTAGTGAAGTATTTGTTACAGGATTTCCTTACTCTCTTGTCTTTGGGGACCAAGCATAAATGGGTTTGTAAGGTGACAGTAGCTGAGTTTTAGCTCCAAACCCATTGTCAGAAGAAACAAGAAGCAGTAGGCCTTATCTTATCTCTTAAAGTTTCATGAAGACTACCGGGAGTAGTTGATTGTAGTAGTGTGCAGGGTGGGGGCTCAGGTTGCCAACCATACAGTATTATACGGTCAGAATTCTGCAGCAAACCAGACGTGAACTAAAAATAGTCATAAAAGAAATATACATCATTTTACTTTCCTGTGCCTTCCTTGAAGAATTGTCATGGGTTGGTAGTTTAATACGACAAATGTATCCTCTTATAGCCCAGGATCCTAGAAGTCTGAAGAGAGGTCTGGGAAATGCTGGTTCCTTTTGGAGGCCCAAAGGAGAATTTCCTTCTGTTTAGTTACTGTTCTGTTCAGCATAACCAAGGCAACTCTTATAAAAGAAAACATTTAATTGGGGATCTGCTTACAGTTTCAGAGGGTGAATCCATGGTCATTGTGATAGGGAGCATGGTAGCTGACGGGCATAGGCCTGAGAGCTTATGTGATCCACAGGCAGCAGGCAGAGGGAGAGAAGGGGGGAGGGGGGGAAAGAGAGAGAGAGAGAGAGAGAGAGAGAGAGAGAGAGAGAGAGAGAGAGAGAGAGAGAGAGACTGAGCCTGGCATGGACTTTTGAACCCTCAAAGGCACTCTCAGTGGCACACCTCCCTAAGCAAGGACATATCTCCCAATCCTGCCCAAACAGTTCCACTCCCTGATGTCTAAGCATTCAACTGAGTCTATGGAGGACATTCCCTTTCAAACCACCACACCTTCTAGGCCTCTATTTAAGGCTCTGAATACTGTTAGCAGTCCTTGGCTTTCCTGGCTTATCAACTCCCAATCATTGCCCTTGTCTTCTTCACATTGCCAGATACCCGCCCCCTCTCTTCCTTATTGAGACAGTTGTCCCTGGATTTAAGTCCCCTACTGTCTACCAACCTAGAATAATCTCATCTCAAGGTGCTTAGCTTAAATCCACTCCAATTTATCGGTTCGTGGTGAACTTATCTTTTGTAGGGCCATGATTCATCCCACCACATCTGCCAATGTGGGTCTATCTTTGCTTTGAAACTGTAGGTAACTCTCCTGTGATTCTCTGAAAGTGACTTAACAGACCCCTCTGGAATTACACCTGCCACGGGCTCCATTTTCTGTTGTTTCTCCTACCACAAAGGAAACTACTGAGTTGCTTGCACAAAAGCTAAGGTCAGCTGAGAGCCGTGGCTTATTTTGGCTCCTTGCAAAATTGGTTCTGTTTGTTTTGGTCAGTAAAAGGGTAGAAGCCACAGAGCTTTCTGTGGTATATGTTACCCTCAAAGTCCACAGTGGTCTACCTAGTGTGCCTCTGGTCACTAGTCGTCAAGGAAGATATTCTCCCATGTGCTCTAGACTGCTCCATCAGTAATGATTAATTTTCTTGTATACATAGGATCCATGTGTTTGATCAAGACTCCAGCATAACTGCTTCAGTAAAACCTCTGAAACACCTTCCTTCAGGCCATGGACCCATGATGTTAAGAACCAGAAAAAAATATCCACTCACATGGTGTATTAGTTTCCTATTGCTGATATAAAAAGTTGCCATATGCATACACAGTGATTTAAGCAGCTTGAATTTGTTATTGTATACTGTCTTAGTGTTTTATTGCTATGAAGAGATACCATGACCTTGGAAGCTCTTATAAAAGAAAGCATTTAATTAGGACAGATTTACAGTGCAGAATTTTAGTCCATTATTGTCATGTGGTAAGTATAGGGGCACATAGGCATACATGGTGCTGGAGAGGTAGCTGAGAGTTCTACATCTGGATCCTCAGGCAGCAGCAAGGTAGAGACACTGGGCCTGGCTTGGGCTTTTGAACCCTCAAAGCCTACCCCATTGACACACTTCCTCCAACAAGACCACACCTACTCCAACAAGGCCACACCTCCTAATCCTTCTCAGGTAGTGCCACTTCCTGATGACTAAACATTCAAACATATGAGCCTATGGGGGCCATTCTTATTCAAACCACCATCTACACTTCTACAGGCCCTAAGTGCATTCCAATGGGTTTAAACAAAGATCTTGGGTATGCTGTGTGTCTTCTTGAGGCTCTAGCAGATTACTGATTTCCTTTGCCTTCCCAGCTTCCTGTAGCTATCAGCATTTCTTGGCTTATGGCCCCTTTCTTCAACTTTAAAAGTCAATGACATCTGGCCTAAGTGTTTTTCACATTGCTAGTTCTCTGGTTCTCTCTTCCATTTCCTCCTTCTAAACTTTGATATCCCGTTGTGTCCGTAGAGATAAAACCAAGATCACTTCCTCATTTTAAGGCCAAGAGACAGCAACCTTACTTCTGTCTGGCTGTAGCGTCTGACATTGTCACAGCTTCTGGGGATCGAGACTCGGATATCTTTGGACGGCGCTGTCATTGTTTGTACTGCAGGGAGGAAGGCGTACGGGTGCTGTTAGAAGCAGAGATTTGAAAAGCCTCCGGACGTGCCTTCCGTCATCTCTGCCCACTGAAAATGCAACTTTCCCTGGGACCACGGAATTTTACTAGCAGGAAGGAAATGACATCTACCAGTGCCTGGCCTTGAACTCACAGAGATCCACCTGTCTCTGTCTCCTAAGTGCTGGGATTAAAGGCCTGTGCCACCATGCCTGGCACAGTTAGTGTCTTTTGACTGGAGAATTTGATTGGGGCCATTAATATTTAAAGTTGTCTTTTGAAAGTTTGGTGTTGATTGCAGTCATTGGGATGTTGATATTTGGTAGTGATATTTATTTTCTCAGTGAAAATTTGTTTTTCAATGATTATAGCTTCATTTTCTTTCTCTCTTCAGCCTGATGTATTGTTTCCTGCATTTCCTTTAAGTTTGGTCTGATGGATATATTTTTAAGCTTGTTTATGTCATGGGAAGCTTTTCTTTTTTTTCTTTCTTTTTTTAAAAAAATTTGTTTATTTTTATTTTATGTGCATTGGTGTTCTGCCTGTATGCATGTCTGTGTGAGGGTGTCAGATCTTGTAGTTACAGACAGTTGTTAGCTGCCATGTGGGTGCTGGGACTTGAACTCATAATCTGTGGAAGAGCCGTCAGTGCTCTTAACCGCTGAGCCATCTCTCCAGTTCCCATGGGAAGCTTTTCTTTCTCCTTCAAGTATGACAGATAATTTTGTTGGGTATATTAATCTAGGTTGGGTGTTGAGTTTTTTTTTTTTTCTTTTTTTGGATGTGCAGTGTAATGCATTGTTCCAGGCTCTCCTGGCTTTTAAAGTTTCCATTGAGAAATCAACTGTTATTATTATGCATTTTCCTTTATATGTGACTTGTGTTTTATCTCCAGCTTTCAATCACTTTCTTTGTCTTGTATAGATAGTGTTTTAAGTACGACATACCATGCAGAGTTTCTTTCCTAGTCTTGTGTATTTGATGTTCTATGTGTTTCTTGTAGATGGGTGTGTCTTTCCTTAGCTTGGAAACATTTTCTTCTATGGTCTTGTTGAAGATCTTGTCTATGCCATTGACTTGGGATTCTTCTCCCTCTTCTCTGCCTAAAATTCAAAGGGTTGACTTTTGATATTGTCCCACATTTCCTGCATGTTCTTTCCCTGTTTTTATTTGAAATTTTCATATTGTTATTTTGTGTAGATCCCCTACTTTATCTTTGAGTCCCAATATTCTATCTTCTGCTGGGTTCATCCTACTCAAAAGGCTTTCCCTTCAGTTTTCTAGCTCAGTCATTGGGTTTTGTAAAATGTTCCATTTTCATTTCAGCTTTGTCCCTTTCAATATTTCTATCTCTTTATTAAATTCTGTTTTCAGATCTTGGGTTATCTTCATCATTTCTATCAGTCTTATGTTTGTGTTTTTTTTTTCATCACTCAGAAATTTATTCTCTTTAAGTTAATTCTCTTCAAGTTTGTTGAGCTGTTTCTTTGTGTCTTTCTAAAAAAATTTTTTTTAAATTTATTTTTATTTCATGCACATTGGTGTTTTGCCTGAATGTATGTTTGTATGATGGTGACTGATCCCCTGGAGTTACATACAGTTGTGAGCTGTCATGTGGGTGCTGATAATTGAACCTGGGTCCTCTGGAAGAGCAGCTAGTGCTCTTAACCACTGAGCCATCTCTCCAGCCCCTCTTTGTGTCTTTTTAAAAATCTTCAAATTTTGAAGTTTATGATTGTTCTTTTAAATTCCATGTTTTGGTTTTTCCGTATTATTTGTGTTTTTGCTGTGAGATCTGGGCATGTGGGCTGCTTTTGTTACTTCTTTTTCTGATATGAACAGAGAAGGTTGGTGCAGAACACAGGATGTGCAGGTCATGTTGGCCCTAAGCGTTAGAAATGTCTGAGGATAGAATAAATCAGGTGGACACAGAGTACTGGGTTGTCATGGAAGATGTGCATTCTGGTCGAAACGTGGAGTTTGGAGGTAGGTCTGGACATTGGGGGAGGTGTGTGGAGTGGAGGATCAGACAAGACTCATTGGGCTAGATCATGGTACAAGATATGCAGGATCCGGCTGAGCAGAGAAGCTGTTATATGGCACAAGGGACCTGTAGGTTGGGGGTTGGCAGAGTATATCTTGGATGGAGCCTGGGCACTGGAGGACCATGCAAGCAGGAGTGGCCAGATGAGGCCAAGGCACAGGATGAGGAACCCTGTCTATATCTGATTGAGGAGGGTGTGTGGAGGAGAGGATTAGCTGTACTCACCTAGAGTTACCCTGGTGAAGAATGTGAAAGATCCGGCTGGGTGGAGAGGGTGATATCATTTTAGTTTTGGCTTTTCTGTACCCTTAAACTCACATGTTTGACCATTATCTACAGTAGATTTAAGGAAATGAGTATGTTTACATATTCTTCTTTCTATGCCACACTTTCTGATAGTGGTGTATGCGATTATATGTCCACTATCGTAAAACTTCATATTGCATCCATCATGTAGCTATGGGTCCCACGGCTGTTGTGCAGCCTTTACTCTGTATTTGAGTTTATTTAATGCTTACTTATAGACTTTATAGTACAATATAGATATAGTTATGGGGGGAAATTTGTCTGTTGTGAGGGGCATGAGGATTAGTTTCTTGGGGAATTCATTTATAAATATCCATCTTTTCTTTGGTAGTTGAATGACAGTGTTATTTAGTATAAATTTCTTGGGTCTCCAATTTATTAATTTAAATGGAGTGTTTCAATATTAAATACCTGAGTCACACTGCATTTTTCCCTTTATGGTCTGACATAGTTTACTCCCTAGTGCTGAGATAAAACCCCATGACACAAAGCAACTTGGAGAGGAAAAGATGTATTGCATCTTACAGTTCCTCATTGGGGAAGCTTAGGCAGGAACTCATGGCAGGAACCCAGAGGCTGGAACTTAAACAGAGGCCATGGAAGAAAGCTGCTTACTGGCTTGCTCTCATAGCCCATTCAGCTTGCTTTTGATGCAACTCAGTACCAACTTCCCAGAAGTGGCACTACCCACAGTGGGCTTGGCCCGCTGAAGACAACTCTTAATCAAGAAAATGGCCCACAGACTTGCCTATGGGTCGATCTTAAGGGCTCATTTTCTCAGTGGATCTTCCTCCTCCCAGATAACTTAGCTGTGTCAAGTCAAAAGTAACCTAACCAGAACAGTGATGTGTGATGTTTTTTTACTTATATTCCCACTTGATTCTTGATTTTAAAAGCTCAACAATGTCCCAGACTGTGGCTCACCTTTGACTCATTTCTATGCATTATTCCCAACAGGCAGTGCACTTTTTGGTCTATTGTTTTAAAATTTTTTATTTCAGCAAGGTTTTCTTGAATTATATCTTTGATTGGTTATTTTTGTCTTTGTGTATAGCGTGAATTTTAATTGGTCTTAATAATAAAACCTGGAGTCAGATACCAAGGGTAAAAGCTGAAAGACCAGAGCAGCAGAGCAGTCAGCCACCAGAGAGTTCTTACCTCTACAACTCCTCAGACCGATAAAGGGTACTGAGCTCCTAGCTCCTCCTGCCTTATATGCCTCCCTCTGCCCAGCCATATCACTTCTTGTCTCTACCTCCCTCGTGCTGGGATTAAAGGTGTGTGCCTCCCAAGTACTGGAATCAAAGGCATGAGATACCAAGTGCTGGGATTAAAGGCATGAGCCTCCACCGCCTGGCTCTGTTTCTCTTTTAGACTGGATCAATCTGTGTAGCCCAGGATGGCCTTGAACTGCTGATTTTCCTGCTTCCTCCTCCCAAGTGCTGGAATTCAAGGTATGTGCCATCACTGCCTGGCCTTTACGGTTAGCTGGTGGCTAGCTCCACACTTTGATCTCCAGGAAAGCTTTATTTGTTAGAGCACACACAAAATATCACATATGTGTTCTTGTTGTGAACACGTTCTGAGTATGTTGAACACCTCCTTTTGTCTTTCATGACCATTTTGTCTGTTTTCCAAACTAAATGTTCTCAGGGTTTTGTTTTAAATATGGAACGCTTCATGAGTTAATCTATCACGTTTGCGCAGAGGCCACTAATTTTCTCTGGCTCATTCCAGTTTTAGCCTGTACTCATGAAGTGAGCACTAGAATTTTCAAAGTAGCACACAGTGATGAGCCACTCATATTGGCTAAGTAAACCTTATGAAGGAAACTGAACGTCTAGTCAAATTAAAGCCAAGGTTACTAACTATGTCTTTCTCTCTTCAGATACTGAAAGTTCATTTGTACAAGTCGTATTTCCAGAGAAAGTTGAAGATAGTACAAGCTCAGAAGTAAGAAGCATCAATTCACTATACAAATTGTTTTATAAAACTTATTTGTATCACATAGCTATGGAACATATAAATTGTATGATGGTATCATGTCTATATAGAATATTATTACTGATAAGAAATGTAAAGTTTTTATGGTAAAAGCAAATGTAAAAATTAGAATGGGTTGCTAAAAATTTTTGTCAATTCTTCATAGTATTTTTAGCAGTTCACGTAACAAAATAACAGAGAAAATTTACGTGTTTTATTTGACATTAAGGAGATATCTGGAGATCCAGGAGGAGAATAATATTCTCTGAAATAGCTGATTTTGTTAATCTCTTTTAACAAAAACCTTTTTTTCTTATGCTTTGTTCCTGACTCTGCCCTCCTTCTTCCCATCATTCTCAGTGTGGCTTTCCCACCTAACTTCCTGCCCAGGTACCAGCCTGTCAGCTTTTTATCAACCAATGGGAGTAATACACATTCACAGCGTAGAAAAGGATTGTTCCATCACATGTCTTCACTTTCCCAGGATTGGGATTCTAAGCATGTGCCAAGCACAACTGTCTTTTTAAAAATGTGTGTTCTGATGGGGTTGGGGATTTAGCTCAGTGGTAGTGCGCTTGCCTAGCAAGCACAAGGCCCTAGGTTCAGTCCTCAGCTCTGGAAAAAAAAAATGTGTGTTCTGGGGATCAAACTCAAGTCTTCGTGCTGGCAAGGCAGGCATTTTACCGGCCAAGTCACCTCTCCAGCATGCGCTCCATCTTTTAATTAGCATATATTGATTGTACACGGTTATCTGTTTCTGCTCCTGTCTCTTTCCCCTCCCACTATTTTACTTCTTTTTACAAATAGCCCCCCTCCACTTTCATGTCATGTATGTGATCCAGGTTCCACATAGGAGGGCAGCATGTATGACCTGACTGAAGTTTACAGAAGCACAGCTTTATGGTGCAGAATTCAGCCGTGGTCAGGATCTCCATGATTGTGAATATGCTGTTTGCACACACAGCATATTCTATTATAGAATGTTTCTCTAGTCCTAAATAGCTCCCCCTTGCCCAATTGTGGTCCACCTCTCTTTCTATCCCCAGACCTCAGCAACCGTCGATGATCACACTTATTTTAATTAGGTTTATCTCTAACAGTTATCAGGTTATTTGCTTTCTTAAAATGAACATGGAGTATCCTCTTTATTGAATCATTAACCAGCTGATAGATATTTTGGGCTCGTTTTCAGATATTGGCTTTTGTGAAAAACTGTTTATGAGTATTCATGTGTGCACAGATATTTTCCTTTCTTTTGGTTAGACTCTTAGCAGTAAGACAGATAAGTTTATGCTTAACACATCCAGAAGCTACCATGTAGTTGTCCACAGCGTCTGTGATCACATCGATTTATAGTTCACACGAGTAATGTTGGAGCATTCCAGTTTTTCCATGTGACAATGAACATTTGGTGTGGCCATGGGGTGTGGGGAGGAGCTGCTACGGCTTTCATTCATACTCCCCTCTGAATGTGTGACATCTTCCAGGGGTCCGTTAGGTATTGGTGTGTCTTTCATTCAAATGTTGATTCAGATCATTAATTCCCTTGAAGTCTGGGTTTGTTTACTTTGGAATCCTTAGAATTCATTGCATATTCTTCTCCAGTTCTTTGTCTGATGGATGAGTTGTAATGTTCTTGTCCCAATTTAGTACTTGCTTTTTTTTTTTTTTTTCCAAAGTATTTGAAATACAAACACTTACAGTTTTGATGATGTACGGCTTGTCACATTTCCCTTTATGGGTCTTGTGGTTGGTTTTGTATCTACAAACTTTGTCGAGGACTGAACTGTGCTCCCTCAAATTTCACATGCGGAATCTCCATCCCTCGCTGTGACTATGTCTGGAGATAGTGTACTTCAGGGATGTACTTGAAGCTGAGTGGATCATGAAATAAAGATCTTAGTCTAAAGTCTTCATATACTTCTTCTATCGTAGTGTGCTGTCTATTGCTGTGATGAACACTAAGACCAAAAGCTCCTTGGGGAGAAGAGCTTATTACGTCTTATAGTTCCTCGTCTATCATGAGCAATCCAGGAAAGGGGCTCAGGGTGGGAACCCAGACGCAGGAAGTAAAAAAGAACCAAGGAAGAGTGCTGCCTTCCAGATTGCCCCTCATGGTTAAATCAACTGCTTTGTTTTGTTTTTTGTTTTTGTTTAAGACAGGGTTTTGATGTAGCTCTGGCTTGTCTGGAACTTGTTATATAGACTAGGCTGGCACCACACCCCTGGCAATTCACCTGTCCCTGCCTCACATTGCTGGGACTAAAGGCATCCACCTGCTTTCTCATACAACCCAAGAGCACCTGAGTGGATTGGCACTGTCCATAGCGGCCCCGCCCCTCCCACATTAATTGTTAATCAAGAAAATGCCTCACAGATTGGATTTGCCTACAGGTTAATCTGATGGAGATATTTTCTCCACTGAGGTTCCATCTTCCCAGATGACACTAGCTTGTGTCATGTGGGCAAAACAACAACAAAACAAACAAATAAACAAAAACCACGCCCTAACCTTCACAACTTCTAAGAGGAGGCAGAGACCACACTGGATCATGTGTTCAAAGAGTCATAGGGGGACAGAAGGCCGAGGGAGAGGACCCAGAGGCCGACTCTACTGCCCACCTACTGGGGCTTCCAGCCTCCCAAACTACAAAACTATTTTCTATTATGGATGCTGCCTTGGCAGTGGTTATCTTGTTTGCAGTATTTACTGTGTAGATGTCCAGAAGAGGCTGATATTGTAGCAGGAATCTTAAAAGTTCTTATTAATAAAAACAAACCTGGAGCCAGGTACTGGGGTGAATGCCGGAAGATCAGAGAAGCAGAATAAGCCACAGCCACCTCACCTTGCCAATTCCTCAGCTGATCCTGTTTCTTCAGACTGGAAGCCTCTGAGTCCTCATCTGAATGGATTTCAGCTGAACTGCTTCTCGAAAGCCCGAAGGCTTAACCAGTCTTCCTGGTTTTCACGCCTGATATACCTTTCTGCTTTCTGCCATCACTTCCTGGGATTAAAGGCTCACTTCATGGGATTAAAGGTGTGAGTCACCTTGCCTGGCTGTTTCCAGTATGGCTTTAAACTCACAGAGATCCAGGTGGATCTCTGCCTCTGGAATGCTAGGATTAAAGGCGGGTGCTACCATTGTCTAACATCTATGTTTAATATTGTGGCTGTTCTGTTCTCTGACCCCAGATAAGTTTATTAGGGTGCACAATATTTTGTGGAACACAGGACCACCACAAGATATGACCTTATAGGGTATATGAAATGTGGTGCTGTCATAGTGAGCTGTTAACTTGACATTCTAGGACAGTGGTTCTCAACTTATGGGTCGTGATCCCTTTGAGGGCCAACTGACCTTGTGATGGGGTCACCTAAGACCATCAGAAAACACAGATATTTATATTATGATTCATAAGAGTAGCAAAATTACAGTTATGAAGTAGGAACCAAAATAATTTTATGACTGAGGGTCACCGCCACATGAGGAAATGTGTTAAAGGGTCGCAGCATTAGGAAGGTTGAGAACTGCTTCTCAGGGATGAGGAACCCTCAGTTGAGGAATTACCTCCCCTGGCTTGGACTGTGGCCGCATCTGTGAGGCATTTTCTTAATTGCTAGTTGATGCAGGAGGGCCAGCCCTGCCCACTGTGGGAGGTGCTATCCAGTGGCATGTGCTCCTGGGCTGTACAAGAAAGCAGCTGACTGTGAGCCTGAAGCAGGCCAGTAAGCAGTGCCCCTCCATGGCCTCTGATTTAACTCCTGCTGCAACTTCCTTGGATGATGAACTGTAAACTGTAAGTTGAAAGAAACCCTTTTCTCCACCAGTTGCTTTAAGTCAGTGTTTATCTAAGAACAGAAACTGAAGTAGAGTAGGTTCTGTAACAGAACCCTGAGGATATAGATGTGGCTTTGGTTTTGTCACAGATCCCTAAGGATGTGGACATGGCTTTGGAACAGTGTGGACAGAGGCTGAAAAGGTTTGTGTTGGACCCCAAAGTTTAGGGTCTCAAGTGGGCGCCCCAAGAACCCAGACTCCAGTCCAGTTGATGCAACAGCACGAGGAATTTATTGGCTTCTGTACAGAAGCAAACTCTGCTCCTAAAAGCAAGAACCGCATCTTACTGCAGTCCCATAAGGGCTTTTAAAGGAAAACCCCACAAAACCCACAAGATTACAATTCCCATACAATTTCATGGCCTGATCACAGGGTGATCACAGAGTGGGTACAGTCACGTCCGCATGCACATTCTTCCTGAAACCTCAAGGGGGGTATCAGGGTGGGAGTGGAGTTTACACACAGGTCATGATGGTCCTTCCTGGAACACCTGCAACTATCCCAGTCACAGTTGAGCACATCTCTTAGCAGAAATCTTTTTACATTGTTATATTGTTACAGGGGTGATTGAGTAGTGGCTGAGTCAAGTGGCCCTTGGAACTAGATTTTTAGTTTCTCATTTCCTGGTGCTTGAAGTTTCTTTCTTCCTGAGGCTTGGGGTGTAAGCCTGAAGGGCTAGGGTCTTTCAGTTTGATCATGCTGGGGATAAATCTTACATTGTGTCTTAGTTAGGGTTCTATTGCTGTGAAGAGATACCATGACCACAACAACTCTTATAAAGGAAAGCATTTGATTGGGGTTGGCTTACAGTTCCAGAGGTTTAGTCCATTATCATCATGACAGGACATGGCAGCATGCAGGCAGACCTGGTGCTGGAGAAAGAGCTGAGAGTTCTACATCTGGATCTGCAGGCAACAGGAAGTGAACGGAACTAGGCATAGCTTGAGCATAGGAGACCTCAAAGCCTACCCCTACAGAGGCACACTTCCTCCAACAAGGCCACACCTACCTCAACAAAGTCATACCTCCTAATAGTGCCATGCCTAATGAGCCTATGGGGGCCAATTACATTCAAATTACCACACATTGTTTGATGGACTGGAATATTGCCTGAAACTCTGATGAGGGCCCAGAATGAAAACAAATCAGAAAGCTATCATTTTGGAGAACACATGTGTAATCGTGAACAGAACGTTGGTAGAACAGCAACAGGACTCCTCAAGAGGTCATAGGTAGAAGTGAGAAGCATTTTCATAGAAATGGCAGGCTAGGAGAGTGAACCTAAATTAGTGTGATTAAGAATAAACTGGCATCATTGATCTGAGGTCCTCCTCAGGGTCAGCACACAGAGGTTGTGTTTCAGATGCAGCAAGATTTTATCTCCAACTGGTGGCAGAACTTGGTGGCATAAGAGTTCCCAGGTGGTTTTGAAGGCATGAAGTGGGGTCACGGAGAGTAGCTGTGTCTTGGCATTGTGGGGCAGGGCTGGAGTTCCCGAAGAGAGTCCTGGAGAGGCTGTTGGTGAAAGTGCAGCCCAGTTGTAGTAAGGGACCCCAGAAGTTTTGGAGATGCCAATATCATGGGATGACCACCCAGAACAGCAGCAGTGGTGGAGTGGAACCAGCTGGAGCCTAGAAGACCATCTCTGTGTGCTGAAGAGGGCGGGGCCAGAGAAGTGACCCAAGCCCCTTGGAGGAGCCTAGAAGATTGTGAGTTAATCCCAGACGTTGGACACTGAATTATTTACACTGTTGGAGCATGGTTTTACTTTGTTCAGATTGTGACTGTGCTCTGGTTCTTCCTTCTTGAGGTAAGAAAGTATTTAACATAGTTTTGGTTTTATGGGTGCCCACAGTTGAGAGACTTTGAATTTTTTTTTCTTCCTATTTTTTTTGAGACAGGGTTTCTCTGAGAAACAGTCCTGGCTGTTCTGGAACTCACTCTGTAGATCAGGTTGGCCTCAAACTCATGCCCAGGCCTCCTGAGTGCTGGGATCAAAGGCGTGCGCCACCACTGCCCAGTAAGACTTTGAATTTTTAAAAGAGATTTTTGAATTTGAAGAGACTTTGGAGTTTTACAGAGACTGAACTTTTCAAGGGTTGGAATTGGTAAGGACTATGGAATATCAAAGTTTGTATTGCCTTCTATATTTGTGATATTTATTAATCTAAGATCTTGGGGGTCGAACCTAACAAAACAGCAACAACCAAAACAAAAAAAAAGAAAGGCTATGTCTTAAAACGTGTTGTGTGTGAAGCTGACAAGGAATCACTTTTGCTGGCTAATTTTATGTGAACTTGACACAGTCTAGAGTCTTCTGAGAGGAGGGACCCTCAGTTGAGAAAATGCCTCCATAAGATCCAGCTGCAGCCAAGCCTGTAGAGCATTTTCTTAATTAGTGATTGATTAGTTAGTGATGGGCTGGGAAGGTCCAGCCCACTGTGGTCGTCCCTGGGCAGGTGGTCCTGGGTTCTATAAGAAAGCAGGCTGAGCATGTTATGAGGGACAAGCCAGTAAGCGGCACTCCTCCATGGCCTCTGCATCAGCTCCTGCCTCCAGGTTCCAGCCCTGTTTGAGTTCCTGTCCTGACTTCCTTCAGTGATGGACTAGGATGTGGAAGTGTAAGGCCAAATAAACCCTTTCCTCTCCAACTTACTTTTGGTCATAGTGTTTCATCACAGCAACAGTAACCCTAACTAAAACAGTGTGTGTCTGTTTGTGGGTATAGGCACATATGTGTGGGTGCCTGTGGAAGCCAGAGGTGTTGGAGCTGGAGTTACAGGGGAACTGTGAGCCACTTGACATGGGTGCTGGGAACAGAACTCAAGTCCTCTGGAAGAGCAGTTTATACTTTTAGCCCTTGAGCCATCTCTTCAGCCCTGGTCATGTGATTTATTTATTTATTTGCTTTTGAATGTACTTACGTGTATACTGTGTGTATTGACTTGCATCTGTTGGACCACCTTTACGTTCCTAGAATGAGACTAACCCGCTCACGGTCTATGATCTTTTTAATGTGATGCTGGATTCCACTTACAAGTATGTGATTGAGGATCTTTGCATCTACAGTCATCAACAAAATTGGTGTATATTCTGTGATGTTCTTCTCTGGTTTTGGTGTCAAGATGATGCTGACTTCTTGAGTGAGCATTCCTCCCATCTCTGGTTTATTGATCAGTTTGAGGAGGGTGGTTGTTCCTTGTGAAGGGTCTGATGGAATTTCAGCAGGGCATGTACCTAGTTCTAGTCCCTGTTCATCGTTAACTGACCTCTTATTTCATCTTCAATTTCATTAGTTATCATTATCTGTTTAGATACATATTTTTAAATTTTTAAAATAATTTATTTTTATTTTATGTGCATTGGTGTTCTGCCTGTATGTGTGTCTGTGTGAGGGTATCTGGAGTTACAGACAGTTGTGAGTTGCCATGTAGGTGCTGGGAATTGAACCTGGGTCCTCTGGAAGAGCAGCCAGTACTCTTAACTGCTGAACCATCTCTCTAGCCTCTGTTTAGATGTATTCTTTTGGTTCAATGATGGTAGGTCATATATATCTATAAATTTATTAATTTCTAGAAATGTATTGAAATATATTCAAATATTTCCTACTGGTCTTTTGGATTTCAGTAGTATCTATGGTAAAACCCCCACTTTAATTTCTAATTTTATTATTTGTTGTCTTTCTGTTTTGTTTAATTTGATGAAAGGTTTGTCGATCTTTATTTTTACAAAGAATCTACTTTGTTTTAATAATTGAATGATTGAACTGTTCATTATTCTTCATTTTGTTAATTTTAGCTCTGATATTATTTCTACCCTTCTACTAATTTTGGGTTTGGCTCACACTTGTTTTTTTTTTTTTTTTTCCTGCCATAACCTTTTTACTGATTCTGTGGGAATTTTACATCATGCACCCTGATCACATTCACCTCCAGTTCTTCCATGTCCACCCCACCTTTGTGATCCCCCCAAAAGTGAAATAAAGGCAAGAATAAAAAGCAAGAGGAAAAAAAACCCGTGTCCATTTGTGTTCTCTACATACTCATTGGAGCATGGTCAAACTCTCAGTGGCCTGCCCCTTCTCTAGAACCGAGTCCTTCCCCTCCCACACCCCTGCCTGAAGCCATCAGTTGTGTAGACAACAACTTCAGCATCCACATCATACTTTCTAAGAGTCCTCTTTGATGGTTTTCTGTATAAGCTGCTACTTTGGGGGGGATATGATGTGGTGGGGGTAGGGCCTCCTTGTCCCTCCCCCTCAACTGTGCATCTGCAGTTATCAGTATCACAGCAAGAGCAGCCTCCTAGCTCTTCACAGTCAGTAAGAGCACTGATCATGGGCTTCCACGTGGTTTCTGGCGACAGCATAGACTACAAACACGGCCCCCGTCTGCAGTAGGACTATAGAACCAGACAAGGCCTCCAGCAGTAGCACAGACAGGGACCGCATCGCCATGGACATCAACATGGGTTCAGGCTACAGCAAAGATCACAGACCTCTGCATGACCTTTGATGGGAATACTGGCCATGGACATCAATCCAGACCCTGGATGCAGTAGGACCATGGCCGAGACATGGTCATGGCCTCAGGTGGGCACTCAGATCTGTACGGCCCCTGGTGGCAGCTTGACCCATGGACAATAACATGGCTTCAGACAGTAACATGGCACAGATCAGGGACATCCCCATGGCCTTCAGTGGTAAAATGGGCCACAGACATCAACCCAGACCCTGGCTGCAGTAGGACCACGGAACCAGACAAGGCCCTCAGTGGCAGCACAGACCACGGGTCTCAACATGGTCTCTGGTGGCTACACAGGCCACTCACATCCACCGTGTCAGTAAAGCTGGAAGACATCAGCAAGGCATCAGTCAGAGGCGTAGACCACAATTCTTCACATGGATCTTGGACTTCACCATGGCCTGGACCTCATACACCAACATGGCCTCCAGTGGCATCATGGACCACGGCAGTCCCTTCAAGGAGGTCCAATCCAGAAAGTGAACCATTCCTGGACTCGGGCCTCCACTGTTGCCCAGAGCCGGGGTGATGCCGTGGCATATGGGGAGGCTGGGTCTGCACAAGCTCTAAGCCAGCTGCCACACGCCACCCTGCTGACCCTCCTGGGTGACGAAGGGTTCCAC
Source organism: Peromyscus californicus insignis (assembly GCF_007827085.1). Taxonomy (NCBI): domain Eukaryota; kingdom Metazoa; phylum Chordata; class Mammalia; order Rodentia; family Cricetidae; genus Peromyscus; species Peromyscus californicus. The sequence goes on along the minus strand of NW_026294534.1, from coordinate 17,300,140 downwards.
TGTTGACCGCTTCCCTCTCACTGACATCATGTCTCCAGGTCCGCCTCTCTCCACAGCACATACACCACTCTGCTTTTCCCTCTTTCCCACTTCTCCATCTCACACTCGTTCATTGTAGTGGTACTTGGCTGTCTTCAGCTGTGGCCTGGCTCATACTTGTTTGAGCAAGACATTCACATAAATGGTTAGGCTTTTATTTAAGATCTTTCTGATTTTTCTTTAAATCAACAGATTTTTTTCAAAGATTTTATTTTCATCCCTCCCTCCCTCCCTCTCTTCCTCCCCCCCCCCCGTCTGTCTCTGTGTGCACCTTGTGTATGCAGGTGTTCACAGAGGTCGGAAGAGGGTGTCAGATGCCCTGGAGCTGGAACCCAGGGAATTGTGAGCCACCCAATGTGCGTGCTTCAAACTGAACTCTCAAGTGTCTTATTCAACTATTTTGCTCTCTTGCCAGGAGTGGGATTTCTTAGGCATCAAAAGTAGGCATTTGCCTGCTGCGAGAAACTTAAACATAAATTTAACATCTTGTCCAGCAAATGGCCTGTGGCTTCCATAGATGAACATCCCTGCTTGCTCTAAGGCATTAACTCCAACTCCCCATTTATTCTGCAAGTGAAAGGAGTGTGTACTCAGGCGCATCGTGACACTACAGGTGAAGCGCTGTTACTGGCAACTAAAATCCCCACAATCGTTCTTTGTTTTGAGAAGTGATTCATACAAGAACTATGTAGGGAACAGATGGAGCGCTTTCATCTTCGTGGTGCAAGGAAGAGACTGTGGACAGACAGCATGGGATTGTCATCTTACTCTTTCAGAGGGCCTGCCACCCAGCTTCCAAATAAATCACATATGGAGGCCTAGACTTAATTATGAATGCCCGGCCTTAGCTTGGCTTGTTTCTTGCCAGCTTTTCTTAAAATTATCCCATCTATCTTTTGCTTCTGGGCTTTTCCTTTTCTATTCCTGTATACCTTTCTTGTTTCTTACTTAGTGATTTGTGTAGCCAGATGGCTGACCCCTGGAGTCCTCCTCCTTCTCTGGCGGCTACTACTTTTCTCCTCCCAGATTTCTCCTTCTATATCTTCTCTCTGCCTGCCAGCCCCGCCTGTCCCTTCTCCTGCCTTGCTGTTGGCCGTTCAGCTCTTTATTAGACCATCAGGTGTTTTACACAGGCACAGTAACACAGCTTCACAGAGTTAAACAAATGTAACATAAACAAAAGTAACACACCTTAAAATAATATTCCCTAACATGGGCTCTTCTTTCATAGGCGTTTAGGATTTAGTAATGCAGAGATTTCTAATCCTGTGTAAATCAAGAGTAGCTTGTTTGTGTTTCAGTGAATGGGTTATATAAAAAGGTAAACATTTACAATATGTTGTTGCCAATTTTTAACACAGGCAATGTGCGATGATTTTATGAATTATTTGAAACATGCTTGGAGGGGTTGGTTGATTCTGAGTTGCTGTTTGCTTCTCATCAAAATCTGTCCTAACTCTGTTTTTCTGGACTCTCTAGGAACAGGTTACCTACATTATTCCAGTAGAGAAGAAGAGATACATTGTGCACCTCCAGAAAAGGTGATTTCTCTTTTATTTTTTAGCTTGGTATTTCATTTTATTTCTTTGAAACAGTTTACTTGTAACAGCAGTGGAGTATAGAATAATAATAGAGAGCTCTCATTGAAATTGTCAGCTGTCTCTATGAACAGTTACTCCAGTGATTTTGTGAATGAGGTTTGGGAACCAATAAAATAGAGCCTTGCCTCTCGAAGACCAGTCAATACACGTTTTGGTTGGTAAGACTAGAAGGAAGAATCGAAGCAGAGGGCAGGAGTGGGCAGACCTTGGTCAGAGGCACGGGCTTCCTGTGGTAAGGCTGGCTGTGAACTGCCTAGGGTGTCAGCCCAGGGGAAATGCTCAGTTGGCAGTTAATTCAACAGTAGAATGTGGGAGAAACAATTGGATTTTGACATTTCATGTTTTTTTAATACTTTTTTTTTTTTTTTAAAGATGTTAAATCAGGTTTAATTAGCATCTTCAAAGAGAAAACAAACAAGACAGATGAGGTAACAGAGCCTGGAAAGCTCCCTGAATAAACACAAAGGGGCAGGGCTCAGGAAGCAGGCTGACTACCAGGAGGCAGGATCCTACGAGAGTGGGCCAGGACCCAGGGGTGCTTCAGGATCTGGGCCAGGTCCAGCCGATCTGAGGGATGGTACCTAAGAAGTTTGGAGATCAAGTCTTGGGCCCCCACAGGCACTGAATGAGGAAACCTCAAATCCACCTTGAGGATGCGTTCGTATGTCTCGCTGTGAGTGCTACTCTTGAAGGGTGGATTTCCCACCAGCAGCTCATAGCAGAGCACCCCAATACACCACAGATCCACCTTCTCATTATATGTTCTCCCTTCAATCATTTCTGGGGGCAAGTAGTCCAGATTCCCGCACATTGTCATTCTCCTGAGAGAAGGGGTATGCACAGACCAACCAAAGTCCGCGATCTTCACCTCACCTTTGAACCCCAGGAAGAGATTCTCCGGCTTGATGTCCCTGTGAATCACCTTCTTCTCATGACAGTAGGTCAGGGCATCTGCCAACTCCTCTATTATCGTGGCTGTACGCTGCTCATCTAATGTCTGGTTCCTCTGAAGCTCCTTATAGAGATCGCCCCCTGGAGCATATTCCAGAATTAAGTACACCCGGTGAGCATCGTGGAAGTAGTTGTACAGGCGTAGGATATTCGGATGTTGTAGGTGCGCCTGGATCTCCACTTCCCTTTGAAGCTGGTGCTCCAATCCCTCCTTCTCTATCTGGGACTTGAAGAGGACCTTCAGGACCACAATGAAATGGTTTTCCTTGAGCCGAGCCAGGTACACGTTGCCAAATTTCCCCTTGCCCAGAGGACGCCCGATTTCAAAGTCATCGATGGTGAAAAGCCTTCTAGTTGAGGTGCTGGGCTCCATCTGGCCAGTGGTTGTAGGCGAGGCTGTCCCCGAGGGCGGTCCCCGTCTCGGCTAAACTCTGGAGAAGAGGTGACCGCAAGCTGAAGTCCGGCTGGCTTTTTTTTTTTAAATACTTTTAACAAATTAAATATGGAAGGGATGCATCTCAACATAAGAAAGTCTATATATAACAAACCCCAAGCCAACCCCATACTCAATGGTGAAAGTTGAAAGGGTCCCTCCTAAGATCAAGAATATGGCCACCTCACCACGTCTATCCAGCACAGTACTGAAAGTGCCAGTCAGAAGAGTTCAGCAAAAGAAAGGGAGAAAAACACTTGAACTGGAAAGATGATGTCACGGTGTTCTTGTAGGTAAAGGATATTACCATATCTATCTTATCTATATCTACATGGAGTGAAGGCCACATAGTTAAAAGGGAGATTTATTTAGTGGTGTAACTTACAAATGAAGGGATAGGTAGGTTGCAGGTTCTGGGAAAGACTCAGCTCAGTTCGGCGGTGTTCTCTGGAGAACTCTCCTCCATCTGCCTCTAGCGTTCAGGGTCCAGGAACCAAGAGAGCACGGCGCATCCGGATCTCGGGTCTTCAGGGCCCTCCCTTGGCCCCACTTTGTAGGCATGATAGTTACCGAAGCCTCAATGGGGGTTGGAACTTCCAGATCAAAGCTGGAATGGCTACCCACTACACTGTAGTACTCAAAATTATGTTTTTTTTAAGATTTATTTTTTATTTTATGTATATGAATATTTTGCCTGCATGTATGTGTTGTACCATGTATGTACCTGGTTATGGTGGAAGCCAGAAAAGGATGTCTGGTCCTCTGAAACTGGAGTTACAAATGGTTGTGAGCTGCCATGTGGCATTTGGGAACTGAACCTGGGTGCTCTGGAAGTGTTCTTAACCTCTGATCTCTCTCTCTAGTGCCTGGAAGCTATGATTTGGTTTTTTTAAAAAAAATTGTTATTGCCATCACTAAAATCGAACAAACTATGCTTAACAGAGGTGTGAATGAGTTTTCAGTGTGAGAAGGGAAAACAGCGTAACTGATTGCCATGGAAACACGCAAGGAAGATGGGCAACACCGAGATGCGGGAATGTGTATATGCACAGAGAGACAGGAAGGAAGCAGGAGGAAGGGCAGGCTCGCCAACGGACACCAACCGAGAGATGGCGTCCAGCAAGTCAGGGCGGCGCAGTGGTTTTCCTTAACCTCCCTCTGCCTGCCACTCAGACCTGACAGCTAGGGCGTGTGGGAGGGGCGCCACTGCTAGCCCTTGGGAGACCAGGTCCAGTGGAGAACCGGAAGCAGCAGACTGGGCGCTCACTGAAGCCAGAGGGAGGGTGAGGGGCAGAAGTAAAGCTGAAACAACACAGTATGTGCAGAATATGGTCCCCCAAGAAGTTTGAGCTTAGATCTGAGTTTCTAAGGATAATAGGACTTTATTTTCTTCAACCACATTATCAGACATATATATATATAAAATGTATATTACATATATAGTATGTATCATAATATATAACATGTATTATATTTTATTATATCTTAATTATTATATACAGTATAATCACATGTCATATAATATATAATATAATAAAATATGTCATATTATTAAAATGTATAATTATATGTCTCATATAATTATATACAGCGATATATAATTATAAAAATAGTATATAAAATTATAAAATACAATGTATTGTTTATAATAAATAATATATAATTATATTTTAATATTTTTATGCTATACCAATATATAACTAATATATTATTATATACAATTAATATTGCATACATTAACATGCAGTATTATATATAATTGATATATAATCAATATGCAATATTGATATATAACATAATATTGATATATAATATATCATACTGTATATATTAGAATAAAGGAGTAGAAAATTCTCAAAACCCTCCATCCAGTTGATATCCCTGTAAATAAAAACAAATGGCTCTACCCCTCTTGCAGCCCCCTCCCTTTATTAAAAGGAGCCCAAGTGGGCTGGAGAGAAGGCTCAGTGGTTAAGAGTGCTTATTGCCCTTGCAAAGGATGTAGGCTTGCTCCCCAGAATTCAAATGGCTCCTAAGCACCTGTAACTCCAGCTCTAGGAGACAGGTTACTCTCTGGCTTCTATGTGCACCTACACACCCTGTGGTGCATAAATCCGCAGGCACACTCACTCATAAAAAAGTAAATCTCTCTGAAAAATAAAAACAACCCATTAAATTGGAGCCATTATTTTGAGTAAATGTGTATTACTTTGCCTGAAGTATATTGTATAGCAAAGAAAACACTACCACTGTGCTGAAAGTTGCCCTTTCCTCTAAAGCTCAGGAGAATAAGCCTATTAGTTTCTAAGACCCTCTTGTTTCTGCCCAAACACCCTACCTCTGCTGTTGTAGCTGGAATGTCCCCCTAGCATGTTTAGGTTAATGGGCATGTCTATGTTCCTATAAAGCTTTATTTACAGAAGCGTGGGGTGGGGCAGAGTTTACCGACAGCTGCTCTGTTATTTCTGAAAGAGTAACTCAGAATTTTCTTTTCTGCATGCAGTTATTTTTTAGCAGACCGTTTTATGGTTTATTCGTACAATAAAGGATTTGTGACTACTCAGTCTCTAGACATCCCGGTAAGATTTCAGTTATTGTATGAGTTTTCAGAAAACTTTAAAAGAATTGGGTGAATACTTTCCCAGCACACCAGACTCTCAGGACCCGGAGGCGATATATTTGAGGTACTCACCACCTGGTTCCTAACTGCTTCCTGATGTCTTGGCGGGGTTAAATTAGTTGACTGAGGGCCTTTCATGGCTACTGCCTACAGACTGCTGCTTCACCGATACTTCCTGAGAGAGGAATATAAATGGAAGTAAAATAAGCCGATTAAGAACATGCATACGCAGAAGCACAGACCAAGACCTTTTGTGTCCACTGCCCCCACTGCATACATACCTCAACCCTTCTGTGTTCCACAGGTGTTCTTCGGTGCCCCTCCCCTAACCTTGTTCAGACCTGAGGAGTTTGAATGCTTGATCGATTATTGAGTAAAACCATGCTTTAACGTATTTTAATATGGTTGTGTGTTTTCTGGGTTTTTTTTTTTTTTTTTTCTGTCTCTTCCCTTTGGGCTCTGTTTCTGGGAGTGTGTTGTCTGTGAAAGGGTGTGGAGGGAGCACCCTGCATCTTTTTGTCCCCACCACATCCCTTCTCTGGCCCTGCCTCTGTCCTTGCAGATGACACGCTTTGTGTTAGCATGGCTCCAGAGCCCTCCTTTCCTGGCACACTGGCGCTTCAAGCTTCTAGAATCCTAGGCCCCAGTGCCCCTTTTTTAGGCAGCACATTACAATTTTAAAGATTCTCAGGGCTTTTAATTGATGTCTTAAATCTCTACATTGGAAAAAAAATTACGGAGACTTTTTGAGTATCTCACTTTGTGCACCCCATTGTAATTGTGTATTTATGAACACTATCTACCCTCTTCTGTCTGTTTTTCAAAGCAGGAAGTTATTTGAAAGTTTTGAAAGGTCTTTAGTAACTAGTCTCCTTTTTTTCATCCCTAGTCTCAATGCTACTATCAAGGATACATTGAAGACCATCCGAACTCCGTTGCCATACTCAGCACGTGCTCTGGACTGAGGTTATTAACTTTCTACTGCTCTGGCTGTGATATTTGGCTGCAGTGAATGCATTTTTGCTTCTGTTCACATGCAGCTAGGGCAGATTTCTCACATGCTTGTTGGCGATGTCCTTCTCCAGAGGTGGTCCCAGTGGTCTGGATTTCTCTCCTTTCCTTTGCAGACCAGAGATAATTCTAACTTCTGGAGGGTTTAGATTTCCCAATATCATTGCTCTCCTCTTACCTTTTTTTTTGTTTGTTTTTTTTCAGGACAGGGTTTCTCTGTGTAGTTTTGGAGCCTGTCCTGGAACTCACTCTGTAGCCCAGGCTGGCCTCGAACTCACAGAGATCCGCCTGCCTCTGCCTCCCAAGTGCTGGGATTAAAGGCATGTGCCATGACCACCGGCCCTCTTACTTTTCTTAACAACAGAAATGACAAGTGAATGTTCTATGTTGGAGGAGCAAGGTTGAGGATGGGTTATTATTTTTTTTCAGCAAATAGAAATTTTACAATACCTATCATATATTTTAGTGTTTGGAGATGAAAGTAAAATAAATAAACATAAATGAATTTTGCTTGAAAGTAAAATAAATAAACAAAAATGAATTTTGCTTTTCCTCATAAAAATTATCTTTACAGTGAGGAGGCAAGTCATATCTTTATAATTATTAATTCAGTACTCTTTTTTTTAAAAATACTAACAGTCCTTTCTCTAACTCTTGAAAATGTATTTGGTTTCATCTTTTCTGCTTTGGATAGATTTTCGTCTTGTCAGAATTTTCCACCTCTGTTTTCAGTGACCGTCTTTGTTTTCCCAAATGCTTTCTGAGCTTCCTGCGTGGAACCTTGAAATTTAAACCTGAAACCAGTTTCTCGGGCAGAAGTGGCACACTGGCCTACCTCATTTCAGGGAAACCAAGTTCTGCAAACTGATTACCTCTTCAGAATCAGGCTTCTGATGTTTTATTCAAGCTATATACCCAACCAAAATACGTATCATTTTATAAACACTGCTAGATTTTATTTTCATTAGTAAAATTGCCAATGTACATTTTCATTATAAAAGCCTAGTAATCAGGTTTTCAAAGTTCTGCCGGCTACAGAGACATTTACTAATGTTTCTGTTTCCTAAACTGTTAAGGAGCTACTGACAGAAGCACAGGAAAGTCATTGGATTACTGTCACACTGTGTTCCTAGAAATTGTAAAGCTGGTTTCTGTTAGTCTTGTAGCAAACAACAACAACAACAACAAAAAAAAAAAAACAAAAAAAAAAGGAAAGAAAGAAAAGACATATGGAGTTTTATATTAGAGAAATTATTTTTCTTTTCAAAACCATCTCTGAAACAATTTTTGGAACAAAATACTGGACTGAAAACATTCTATATTTTTTATTGTTTCATTGGATGCTAACAGATTTTTCACAACACAGATTTTATGAAAAGTACTTAACAATTTCATCCTTAATGTTGCAGAGGAATCCTGCAATTTGAAAACGTGTCTTATGGAATTGAGCCCCTGGAATCTACAGTTAGATTACAGCACATTATTTATAAATTAGAGAATGAAGGGGAAGATGACCTGACAGTTTTTAACACAAATAGCAGAAACATACAGATACCGATGAACTACGACATTCTTATCAACGAAAAGGTGAGTTTTGTGTACTGTATCATTTTCAAAGTTCTAATTCATTAAAATAGTGTGGGAGACTGTTGTATGGTTGCAGGAGGGCCATTCCTTATGGATAGCCCTGTCTCTTCCTGTCCTGCAATTGCCCTGAAGCCAGGTGTGGTCTTTTCCTTCTGGCCACATTCTATCACCTACTTTGTATGGCTTGCTTTATTTTAGATTTGTTTTTTGCTTAGTTTTGGTTTTTGTTTGTTTTGCCATGTCCTGATTAGAGTGAACAAAAGCACCTGAAAAGAAGCAATGTCTGCAGAGAACGAGGGACTTCTTAGAAGAATTTCAACACTGTAGAGAGATTGGACTGTTTGGGGTCCAAAGGCCAGTTATGTTGTCTCAGGCTGGGTCTAGCCCTGGGAACAGCCCTTCCTTTCCCCCTAGTGCCAGAATTAGCATCTTATGACTTAGTAGACAGATAGAAAGCTTTTGGAATCTATTAACTTAGCAGACCATTAGCTCCCATCAATCCAAAGGCTAAGAATGTCATCGGATAGCATGTTGGGCCTATGGGAAAGCTCACGACTCAACATCTTGCTGTACCCACCTTTCTTAGGGACTCACCAATATATTTTAAAGTTGCCTTGATTTATGATTTTCTTTGTTCTGAGTAACTCTAAACTTCACAAAACTGATTCCATGAGGGAACACAGAATTTGGGGTAACCTAAGTCTGTGTTCCTGGGCCATAGTCACTCAAAATAACTCTATAATAAACCACCTCTTATTCCTTTAGAGGTAAGCGTGGTTTTGCACCAACATTAGCATAGTTAAGTTTGTATACAATTGAAATGTCCCTGATAGAAATGTTGGACATACCCAGATTGTTGAGGGCACACCCTGGACATTGTTGAAGAACCCTGGTTCTTCATAAATGTAGCTCTGAAGGAGAAGTGGAATTGTGACCTAGGTCATGCTGACATAAATAACTGTGTTTGCAGAAGAGCACAAGGTGGTACAGGATGTTCCTGTGTGTCCTTTCTGTCTGTGTGAGTTTAACCCCAGACTTTAGCTGGCTATTAAAAAGAAACAGAAGTGTATTTCTCAACCTCCTCAGTTTCTAGATAGGATCATAGTGGGAAAAATATGGCTCCTAACATGAGCAGGCGTAACATGTCACCCTGGACCCAATGCTGAAAGGAAGCAACTCCTTCACATTTCATCTTTTCCATTTCCTGCTATCTGTCATGTGGCCATCCTGATATATCAGGGCTTACAAGGACAAAGATGCTACAATATGGGTATCTGAACCAGAGAAAATAAGGGAAGTGGCTCCATGGTGATAGTGCCTTCTCTACAAGCACGAGGCCTGAGTTCAGATCCCCTGAACCCATGAAAAGGCAGGGTATGGCAGTGTGTGTGTGAAACCCCAACACTGCGGAGACAGGTGGATCCCTGAGTACACTGGCCAGCTGACTTAGCCAAGTCAATGAGCTCTAGGTTTGGTGAGAAACCCTCCCTCAAAAGTTTATTTATTTAATAAAGAAATAAATAATAATAAAATAATAAAAGTTAGTTTACTTAGCTAATACATGACAGAGAGGATACACAGGAACATCCTGCACCACCTTGTGCTCTGGTACAAACACAGTTATTTATGTCAGCATGACCGGGGTCACAGTTCCGCTTCTCAGAGCTACACTTAGGAAGAACAACCATGTCCTTGTCCAGGGTGTGTTCCGAACAATCTGGGTATGTCCAACAGTTCTGTTAGGGACATTTCAATAATAAGGTGGGAGAGAATCGATGTCTCCCTCCTGTTGAGCAGGCCTTAAGACCAATTAGATAACTGTTGGTTGTTGTCAAGACATGAGTGCCACTACTGTGTCTTCACGGCTATCTTGCCAGGATGGTCATTGTTGTGGTTCATAGGCACCATAACTGGGTAGGACTATTGATGGTTTTCCTCTCTTGGCAGCTAGCACGTCACCTTCTGGTACTAAGCTAGTCCTCAGGAAAGAGGCTTTTGGGTCAGATCTAGCTCCAGTCATCCAAGTCCTGTGTCCTAAGTGTGTGGTGTCTTCAGCAACAGTGACTTACCTTCAACTTCTAGGAGGTTCCCGTGGACAATGGCAACAGCCTATACTGTTTCGGGAGTCTCTTGAATTCCCCTGACCAACAGTTCAAAGGGAGGTTTCCTGTGCTTGGTGCTGGAATTTTTGCTAGTCTATGACTCTTGATGGGAGGACTGTTGGCCCAAGAGACGTAACTGTATTTAAGCGCTCTGTCTATGTACGTATATACTTACACTTATACATACTATACGTAATTTTAGGTTGATATAAAATAATGAGATTCCTTATGGCTTTTCAAACACCCTTCGTGTTATTTTTTCCTCCTCCCTCCCTTCTCCATTAAAGAGCCTCTCTTCCCCTACCCGCCACTTCATATCACCTGTACCTTGCTATCCCCTCACTTACATTCCCCCTACCTGTCGTGGTCTCTTTTCAGTTTTCCTGGCTTCTGTAGTTTCTCTAGGTTCTATACACACTTATGAGTTACCCCACTCACTATGCTCTTTCCTAGTTCCACTCATTTAACTGCAAATTTCAGTTTTCTTTATAACCGACTAGCATTCCACAGTACGTGTAACACGTTTTCATCATTTATTCATCAGCTTAAATTTTGCTGTATTATGGTCAGATGGGGTGCACAGAATTTATATCAGTTTTTCTGAATTTCTTCTGATTTGTTTCGCGTCTTAGTATATGGTTTAAAAGCTCCCATGTGCTGCTGAGTAGAATGTAAATTCTTTTGTGTTTGGGTGGAATATTCTTTAGATATCTGTTAATTCTGATGTTTCTCTGTTTTCGTCTGGAAGATCTGTGTATTGGAAGCATTGGCACACGTAGTAAAATCGCCTGCTATTAACTGCTGGAGTTAATCTATATCTTTAGTTCCAATCCTATACTTTTTATGAAAAAGTGTACACTGGAGTTGAATACATATATGGTTAGGAGTATAATGTTGGGATGGATGTCCTTTAGTTTGAAGTCTATTTTGTTGTCAGATACTAGGATAGTGATATCTGCTTGCTACCTGGTATTATGTGCTTGGAGTATTTTTTTCTATCTTTCCATTTTAAAGTGGTACCTATCTTTAAAGGTAACACAAGTTTTTAGTCTGTCTGTCTATCTATCTATCTATCTATCTATCTATCTATCTATCTATCTATCTATCGATCAATTGATCTATCTATCGTTTTTCTTTGGTGGCTGGAGAGACAGCCGTGAGTGCTGGGAACCATATTCTTTTTTTTTTCTTTTTGGTTTTTCGAGACAGGGTTTCTCTGTGTAGCTTTGCGCCTTTCCTGGAACTCACTTGGTAGCCCAGGCTGGCCTCGAACTCACAGAGATCCGCCTGGCTCTGCCTCCCAAGTGCTGGGATTAAAGGCGTGCGCCACCACTGCCCGGCTGTTTTGAGTTTTTTTTTTTTTTTTTTTTTTTTTTGGGGAACCATATTCTTATAGTTTTGGTTGTGAGCATAGCCTTTAGTGGCTGAGCCATCTCTCCAGCCCTTATTTATTTTTGTTGCTGACATTTTTAGACATGGCCTGTATATATATATCCCTGACTGTCCTGGAACTCACTATGTAGACCAGGGTGGCTTCAAAATCACAGAGATCTGCCTACCTCTGGTTGTTTACTGATGAGATTAAAGGCCTCTGCCACTATGCCTGGCTCAAGAGGAGTGTTTTTGTAGACAACAGATAGATGGATTTTTGTTTCTTAATCCATTGAGCCAGCCTGTGTCTTTTGATTGGGGAGTTGAGGCCATTAATATTTAATGTTATTATTGTAAAGTGTGTATTGATTGCAACCATTATGTTGTTGTTGTGTTTTTAGTCATATTTTGTGTTTTAGTCATTATAGCTTCATTTTTTTCCTACAGTCTTCTGCTATGGCTGTTCCTCTCTTTAGTTGAAAGTATTGCTTTCAGGGTATGCTTAGGGGTGGTTTGGTGAGCATGACTCTTTTGATCTTTCTGTATCATGGGAAGATTTCTCCTTCAATGATGCAGATAGTTTTGCTATGAAGAGTAGTCTAAAATGGCATCCATGGTCTTTTAAAGCATGGAGAGCATTCATACAGGATCCTCTTTCAGTTTCATGTATAAATCAGCTATTCTGATGGGTTTTCTTTTATTTAATAACTTGTGTCTTTTTCTTGCAGCTTCCAATACTTTCTTTGTTCATATTGTTTTCACTATGATATGCCGTGCTGAGTTCTTTTCCTATTGTGTGTATAAGGTGCTCTTTATGCTTCTTGTATTTGTATGGGTGTGTCTTTCCTTTGTTTGGGAGAAGTTTTCTTCTATGACCTTGTCAAAAGATCTGGTTTGTGCTGTTCACTTGGGATTCTTCTTCCTCATCTATTCCTAGAATTCAAAGGATTAGTCTTTTGATGGTATCAAATTATCCTTCTCTGTGCTTAAAAAAAAACCCCAACTTCCTACTTTTTGCTTGTGTGGTCTAATTCCTCTACGTTGTCTCTAAGTCCTTTTATTCTGTCCTCTACTTGATCTATTCTACCTATAGGGCTTTTCACTGAGTTTTCTGATTGCTTTACTGAGTTTTTCAACTCCGTCTTCATTTCAGTTTGAGTTCTCTTCAATGTTTCTATCTCTTTTGAGTTGTTTCCAAATCCAGGATCGCTTTTGTTATTTCCATCTGCCTTGGATTTGTAGTTTTCTTGGGCACCACTTGGTGTTTGTTCTCTTTAAGACACAGAGAAGAAACTTTTTAAGGCCCTTGAATCATGTGATCGGAGTTTATGATTGTTCTTTCTAAATTTTAGGTCTTGGGGTTCATCTAGGCAATTCTCACTGGAGAACATTTCTACAGGACTGGTGGTTGGGGAGAAGCATACTTTCTTGATCTTTCAGAGTTGTATTTTGCGATGAGACCTGGGCTCGTGGACTTCTTCCACGGCTCTGTGTCGGGTGTGGACACAGCAGGCAGGGGCAGGCAGAGCACAGACTGTATGGGTCAAGGTGGCCTGGGAAGTGGAATACATTTTGGGTAGGATAAAGCAATGAGTTTCACCACGACACTTTGATACCTCTGTTATTCAACTTCCTTCTCAATTGGTTCCCCCCTCCGTCCCCCATTTCAACCATTAGCCCCCCTCCCTTATACTCTCTTCTTAAATGTAGACCATTGCCCCATTTTCTCTCTTCCTTAAAGCATCTTCCTCCTCTGCTGCTCCTTCATTTGTTATAACCTGTTGCTGCTGTTGCGGGTTGGTTGGGTTGAGTAGTTTTCTAAGGTGATGCTGTACATCAGTTTTCCCTTCTGCTTCCTCCTTCCAGTGTTGGCTGCTGCTATTGCTGCTGATGGTGGGTGGCAGTCTTTGCTTAGTGATTTCTTTTTCTGTACAAAGTATTGTCCTCTTCAGTGGTCATCGGCCAGTTTGACAGAGATTTCCTTCAATAACTGGAATCCACTCCCCACACACCCTGAAAATATTTTTGTTCTTTATATTCTATTTTTTTTATTATTTTGAATCTCATGCAATGTATTTGATCATGTCCACACAGCCCCAGCTCCTCCCAGATCCTCCTCCCTTTCTTCCCATTTACTTTTTTTTTTAAACCCATCTAGTGCTTCCTACATACTCCTGGGTATGTGGTCTTCCACTAGAGTGTGACCCACCTGTAGCCACATCATTAAAGAAAACTGACTTCTCCTCTCCTGCACAGATTAGACACATCAGTGATTACCTCTGTGCTGCCAATAATGTGTCTGTCTTGCATTAAGGAAAGAAAGAAAAGCATGTTCCCCTTGGAGTTTAACCACAAGCAAGTCCAGATTTGAATTCTCTGTCTGCTCCATGCTTCCCTTGCCTTCTGTGTGTGTCTCCCTAACAAAGGACGTCACTCTGTGTTTGTTGAACATCATAGAGAACATCAATGGGGAAAAGATGGGATACTTTATAGAAACCTTTAGTAGGGGATTAAGTCACTGGCTCCAACTGATCCAGACTGGCTCAGACAACAGGGTTTATCAACCGCTATCCATAACTGGTTGTTTTCAGCTTCTATTTTAGATTTTAGGAAGTTGCTTTCAACTTCTCTATTTGCTGACTTCAGCAAATGATATATACATGCATTATCTGGGTCATGGGGCACAGAAGAGTACGTAACTCAAGATTGCATATATGCATTATCTTAGGTTGTAAAAGTTGATTTCATGGGCAATACAAGATAAGGAAGGATGTCTGTTACATTGTTAAACAGACAGGCTGAGTACACAGCAGGACAGCAGTCTTAAGTGACTTCAAGGTGTATTATTAATTCTGACTGTGAGGTCCAGGAAAAGTTACCACCTCTTTAAATATAAACGATATTTTCAGAATATTGCATTGCCACACTATCCCAGCAATTATCAATTGCAAATAGCTCCTCAGCTAAGGGTAGGCTTGTGTGCCTACCCCTCTTCTATCCCAGAATATTGCCTGACTTGTGTTAACCCAGGTCTTGTACAACTGCTGAGTTCATTATGTACAACTGCTCTGTTGCGCTTAGAAAACTATTTCCTTATAGTCATCCACCAACTCTGGCTCTTACCATCTTTCTGCCCATCCTTCTGAGCTTTGGGAAGAGGGGATGTGATATGTTTATCCCATGCATGAAGTGTCCATCCTTACCTCTTCTGACTGGTTTTGGTTTGTCAGCTATCAGAATAACTATGCCTGTGTGTTTCTCAGCTCCATTTGCTTAGTTCCATCCTTTTTACCTTAAGGTGATGTCTTATCATTGATCATGAGGTGTGTTTCTTGGAAGGAGCAAAAAGGTGGATCCTATTTTCTGATCCAATCTGTTAGTCTGTGTTCTTTAAAAAAATTCAAAGTCTATTTTAGCATCGTGTATTGATTTCCTTATTTCTTCTATCTCTTTGTCTTCTTTGATTTACTTGACCACAGTTCTAATCATTCTTTTTGAATTCTTTGAGGTGTCTTCCAGGTCATTTCCATTAGGTGCCATTATTATGGGATTTATGTTTTTTGGAGGAAACATGCTATTTTTTGTATTGTTTTTTATTCTGCATTGGTAGTTTTCTACTGCCTTGGGGGGCCAGCCTCCAGCAGCACAGGGCTCAAAGGTATATCCAGAGTAGGTACATACTAGACTTTTCTATCTGAGGGAGCTAGGAAAAGAGACACTCAGGTTAAAAGAATTTAAGCTAGCTGGGTTACTAGGACTCAATTATTTTTCTTAATCATTAACCTAAGCCACAATCTATATGGCTCCTCAATAGAAACTCACATGTTCTAGCGGTGTGACACTTACTTGTTTATGTTTTTAATTATCCAAACTCTATTTAAACTAATGTTATTATTATTAATTAGGCAATGCAGCTTAAGAAGAAATCATCTTCATAATAATCCATAGGCAAAAAATCCCAGTAGGACAGGATGTTTCCATGAGATAAACACACTACATTACAAACAGTGGGGATCTTCCCACACCCATTCACACCATGCCAGATACCAGAGAAAGATGGCAGCAGCAAACATGTGAAGGCACAGCAGAAGCAAAAGACGTTTCTGGGTCTGTGGGTCCTGGGGGCCTTACCTGTCCGAGATTCACCCATCAGAGACTTTCCTCCTGGTGGGCTGACACCCTGAAGTCAACTGCCATTTTCTGCTCCTTTGACATGACCATGACATGCAGTATTTGGGCATCTGCAGTTAGTTTGTTGGCTCAGTTTTTTGTTCAAAAGGTTAAGTGTTTTCATAATGTTCTAATTCTTCCACATTTCATCCATATATATTAAAAGATTTTTATTTTAGTTCAACTCACCTTTATTCTTTTAGAAGAGGTGTTTACAGTGCTTAGGAGGAGGCTAACTTATAGCAGGTTTGGGGATGGTCTTTTCCTGTTTGTCTGGTATTTAGGGATAAAGCTACCCTCCCAGGTTTTCTACTTGTTGGCTACCTTCTGGTTCCTACAGTGGCTTGGGGTAAGTTTCCCTGGCAGAGTGGGTTGGTCTGGGTCTCACGGCCAGATGAAGTAATATCCAGTAGAACACTAGGGAATGTCTACGGGGCAGTGGGTAGGGGTGGGATGGGGCTGAAGGATGTGATGCTCCCTGGCAAGCAGCCACAGGGCTTTGGAGTTACCCTAATTGTGTGAGGCTGGGAACGAGGGATGCAAGTAGCCTACATCAATCTAGGGGCCAGGTGGGATTGCCGGTGAACCCCTGGGTATAGAGGTTGTGATATGGTCAGTCCAAAAGGGAGGGAAAGAGGCCAGGAGCTCTTGTGATTTCTTGAGATGGGACTGTGTTGTTCGAATCTTAGATGGTCTTATAACAGAAAAAACAACAAACAAAAAAACAAAACCCCAGAGTCAGATATCAGGGTGAAAGCTGCAAGATCAGAGAAGCAGAGCAGCCAGCCACTAGTTCTTACTTCTATAAAATCCTCAGCCTAAAGAGAGTGAGTTCCTCTTTCCCCATGCCTTATATACCTTTCTCTGCCCTGCCATATTACTTCCTGGGATTAAAGGCTTGTGTGCTTCCCAAACAAGGACATGAGATCTCAAGTGCTGGGATTAAAGGTGTATATCCCCACTGCCTGACCTCTGTGTCTAATCTAGTGGCTGGCTCTGTCCTTTGATCCTCAGGCAAGTTTATTAGGGTACACGATATATCACCACAGGACTGTGTATAGATACGTCCATAATGCTTATTCAGGTTATTTGTGACTGTTTCTTGGATTTCACTCTTGTTTGCACGGTGCCCCAAAGTTTGCCAGGGAAGAAAGCTTAGTATCTTTTTGAGGTCTTTCACAGTTTGTATCTAGTCTTGGACATATGTGTGATCTTCTATATTTTCCAGTGTGTATGCCTGAGATTTTTTTCCAAGTCTTTCTTTCTCTACCCATCCTATGCCCTCCTTCTCAGCCTCTTTACCTTATTGTTCCACAACCTTCCTTTGATCTCCTGTTCTAGACAGCAGGTAATGTATTTACTTTGAAATGGCTTTTTTTTTTTTTTACAAATACCTCCCACAAGTCTACTCAACTCTGTGTGCAAACCCTTTAGGAAGGCAATGGACATCTCAGACACATAGCTACCATTCTTTGAGAACAATTTAGCATTGCCATCTCTGGCACCAATAAGCCACACAGAGAACATAGACCACCATTCTCCTGGATGCCAGTTAGCTGGGTTCCATGATGGGATTTCACTGAAAGTTAGTAGCTGTTTTGTTTTTTGTTTTTCCTCTAAAGCAATGCCTCCTTCCCTTCCCTTCCGTAAGAGTATGTCCCCACGTTTCTTGCTGTATGGGGGGCTGGCAGGATGCACATAGTGCTCTAAGAACACTCGGGGCAGTCAGAGGAGGCTCAGGCTGAACTGGTCCTGTAGCGTTTTCCCGGCAGGCAGCTGTGGACCAGCAGCTTTGATGAGGAACCAGGAGACAAGACCGGCATTGCAGGCATATCGCAAAGCATGTGGCTCCAGGAAGAAACGAAAACACAGCCATCATTTCTTAGCCTTCCGAAAAGTTTCTGCATCCTGCTAAGCCTCTTTGCCAGTGCAGCAATCCAAATCAGACCCAATTAGAAAAAGCCCCGGTTTAATGGGTAAAGTGTTCCTGGGCGATTCTCTGCCCCCCCCCCCCCCCCCCCCCCCCCCCCCCCCCCCCCCCCAGAGAGGAGACAGGGATGAGAGACTAGAAAGCCTCGTGTCTGTTTTCTGGGAGGCAGTTTACCCTGTGGAAGTGGTCCTTGAGCATCTCTGGGGGAGGAGTTGTGTTTGGCAAGACCTTCTGAGGGGCAGGGTCTTGGCAGAGAGGTAGGGCTTCCCCCAAAACGTTCTAGACTCTTTGGGTATATGGATGCCAGGGTGCCAGGGGCGGAGGCAGAGCTTCCACCAGAATACCTTGCACATCTGTGCAACCTCTAAAGCAAAAGTTTAATCCACTTCTGACATTCAGGTCAAATAGATGGTGTAAAGAGCATGGTGTTTCATTCCAATTTTAGTGTATGAAGAGCTGACAAGTTGAAAGCTATGGATCAATTGGCTGACTTCATAACCAATGTTCTTAGTACCAGGTTCTTTGCTATAATACTCAGGCACTCCATGTCAGCTTCCCTAGCTAGTACTTGCTGTGAGTGCTGCCCTAATCACTTTAATAAAGAGCTCCAAGGAAATAATGCCTCATGAAAATGTAAACTCTTGTGTGTTTTTCTTCCTTTCCAGTCAGAATCACCTTTAAAACAATTGTTTCCTCTCTATTTAGAGATGACGATTGTGGTGGACAAAGCCTTGGTATGTGCTTTGATTTTTCTCTTATGTATTTGGTGTGGGACTG